>NC_068317.1:15092713-15414713 GCF_025860055.1 Xyrauchen texanus | reverse complement strand
TCCTAGGTTAGCCACTAAGCGTCGTTCTCCTCGTCGTTCTGCCTATTTGTTCTCCTCCCTAGCCTTCTGGCCTGCGAATTCAGCAGAGCAATTCGCGTCCAGACCCTCTACGAGTCACAGGTGCTCTCTACTGGGGTCGGGCTAACTCCCTGTGATGTATTTCCTGCGGTATGGTCCCCCTGTCGGCGGACCCTCGTTTCCCTTGGGCAGCCCCGCTGCCCCGTTCGCCATGCTTGTAGAGTCTCCCCTCATTAGGCTGGACCTACCACCGTGCCATTTCCCACATACAGCTTCACAACCCTCGTGATGTATTTACCACATGTAACCTTCCCCTAGACTGGGCAGGATGTGGCCTCCGCAGGGATTTTTCCCCCTGAAAGAAAAGGACCGGGAAAGACCGCCTTCCCCGACGCATTTCATAGCATTAAGATAGGCTGCCGGGCTTGCTCCCATGCTAGTCATGTAGCTCCTGCACACACCCCCTCAGGGGTGCGGGGAACCTAAGGTTTGTATGTGACATCTCTTTGGGGGCGTTGGAGAGGGCTACGTGCAGCCGACACAGTTACCTCTAGCACACAGTAGCCTGCTTGCACCTGTCTCGACAGTTCATGTAACAAGGTCAGTGTGTGGCGTTTTTATATGGGACCCCTTGTGTCACTTCATTCGACACAACGTCAAGTGAGTGACAGAAGGGGAACGTCATGGTTAATGTTTTAACCTCCATTCCCCGAGGGAAGGCACCAGACCCACCATTGTAAATGGCCGTACCTTATTTTCGGCTCCTCAGTGCAAAATCCTGACTGTAGGTCCACTCGCTGCCCAGCTTCCCTTTATACCCGTATGTCTGGGGCGGGGCATGCAAATTCTGTCTGCCAACTTGACATTGGCCCTTTCTCAGGTTCAGAGGTACGTTCGGGGAACGGAGGTTACAACAGTGTTCTCTCTCTCTCTCTCTCTCTCTCTCTCTCTCTCTCTATGTATGTGTGATATATATATATATATATACACTCACCTAAAGGATTATTAGGAACACCTGTTCAATTTCTCATTAATGCAATTATCTAATCAACCAATCACATGGCAGTTGCTTCAATGCATTTAGGGGTGTGGTCCTGGTCAAGACAATCTCCTGAACTCCAAACTGAATGTCAGAATGGGAAAGAAAGGTGATTTAAGCAATTTTGAGCGTGGCATGGTTGTTGGTGCCAGACGGGCTGGTCTGAGTATTTCACAATCTGCTCAGTTACTGGGATTTTCACGCACAACCATTTCTAGGGTTTACAAAGAATGGTGTGAAAAGGAAAAACATCCAGTATGCGGCAGTCCTGTGGGCTGAAAATGCCTTGTTGATGCTAGAGGTCAGAGGAGAATGGGTCGACTGATTCAAGCTGATAGAAGAGCAACTTTGCCTGAAATAACCACTCGTTACAACCGAGGTATGCAGCAAAGCATTTGTGAAGCCACAACACGCACAACCTTGAGGCGGATGGGCTACAACAGCGGAAGACCCCACCGGGTACCACTCATCTCCACTACAAATAGGAAAAAGAGGCTACAATTTGCAAGACCTCACCAAAATTGGACAGTTGAAGACTGGAAAAATGTTGCCTGGTCTGATGAGTCTCGATTTCTGTTGAGACATTCAGATGGTAGAGTCAGAATTTGGCGTAAACAGAATGAGAACATTGATCCATCATGCCTTGTTACCACTGTGCAGGCTGGTGGTGGTGGTGTAATGGTGTGGGGGATGTTTTCTTGGCACACTTTAGGCCCCTTAGTGCCAATTGGGCATCGTTTAAATGCCACGGCCTACCTGAGCATTGTTTCTGACCATGTCCATCCCTTTATGGCCACCATGTACCCATCCTCTGATGGCTACTTCCAGCAGGATAATGCACCATGTCACAAAGCTCGAATCATTTCAAATTGGTTTCTTGAACATGACAATGAGTTCACTGTACTAAAATGGCCCCCACAGTCACCAGATCTCAACCCAATAGAGCATCTCCACAAATCTCCATCAACTGCAAGATGCTATCCTATCAATATGGGCCAACATTTCTAAAGAATGCTTTCAGCACCTTGTTGAATCAATGCCACGTAGAATTAAGGCAATTCTGAAGGCGAAAGGGGGTCAAACACAGTATTAGTATGGTGTTCCTAATAATCCTTTAGGTGAGTGTGTGTATATATATATATATATAGAGAGAGAGAGAGAGAGAGAGAGAGAGAGAGTCATATTCTATACTATAAACATATACACACAAAGATACAATTTCAGGATGTTCTTTTCAAATGGGTTCAGCAGTTGACACGTTTGCAGGGTTAATTCATACACGGTTCCCACGTGGAGTCCTCAAAGAGTAAATGTTCACCATATGGGGCCCCTTTCACAAAATTAAAAAAAAAAAACTATTCTGCACAGATTGCCAGAGGTTCAAATTACCTTAAACTGGGGCTTTCTGAGATATGGGCAAACTATGACACCTGAGATCAGGGTTGTAACTTAGTGCATCAACCATTACTAGCATTTCCATCTTTTTCATACACTTATCATTGCCTGACTTTAGAAGCGCCAGCTTCTTAGTCACATCCAATTGAACTTTTCTACAGTAGTTACACATTTACTCTCGGATGATGTTTCCTTACTGATTAAATCATCCCCTTTATATGTCAGTGTCCTTAAAATGTGGAAGTATTGATCAAGGCATTTCTCTTTTGTGTATGAATTTCTTCTAGTGCCAGCTGTCCCAAAGTGAATTGGCCATTGTTTCCTCATAGCAAGTTTTTAATTTTAAACTCAGCCCTAGCCATGCTGGGGACTCTGTTTTCGGGTGTAATTGGCTGTCATCTTATTTACCTAGCAGTAAATAATGCTGAACAGATGGAACCAGGTAATCTTAGGTCACCTGAAAGGGTAGTTCCGCTTCACAGGATCACCTATTGTGAACAGAACACAGTACAGGAAACACTTTGTACACTTCTGGCATTCTGCAGTCTCAGTGACAGCAACACACAGTGAACACAGACACGCAGAGCTCCTATGTTATGAAACAGACTAGTATATTTGATCTTCCAGGAGAATATTCAAATAGACATCCCATACTCATTAGTATTAAAGTGACTAGATTATGTGAAAATAGGCTTTACAAAGTGATTATTTAATATATAAAATATTTTGGGGTTGAATTTCCAGCTAAATGAACTATACTGAGACATATGGAAACAATGGAAAAAATTCAAGAGCTTTTGCAGCTGTTCATTGTTTTTATAATTAATAATTTTTTTATAGTTTGGCTGCCTCTGTTTTTTCTTTACAGCAAGTCATAATAACGAATGCCTGACTCTGACGTAGGAGCTTCCCAAGGCAGCAGTAGACCAGCATAGAAAAATAGAAAGAACTTTCTATTGAGCATAGACTTGTGATTTTCTGTAATTCTCTTCAGCCAAATGTTGTAAGTACAGATTACGTCACACATGTAACTGAGAAAATTAAACATAATACACAGTTCTGCTAGTGAAGGTGGTTAACTTGCCTCAAAAAAGTATATCGAAGATTTGACTAACCTCGTATATCAAAGACCATTACCCTTGTAAACATTTTCTCTTTCTCAAAAATGCTCATTGTAACAGCCTGCTACCTTGTAACCACAACTTTGTTTCCTGGCACACTGGTAAAAACCTGTGCGTTCTGGCTCCCCGATGTTGCGTAAAGCCATATTAGCCATGAAGTCATTCTAGAGCTTGACAGATTATGATGTGCTTGTAATTTGCCATTTGGTACTTGCTTGTGTGCAAGATGCTTAGTCTAAAACTACTGGTGGCCCTCTGCTCTTTTGTAGATATTACATTTATTTTGTGTATTCAGGTGGTATTCCTGTACATTACTATGTATCCATTTAAGTTGTGAATTTAATTTATGTGAAAAACCATATTATTGCAAAAACAATGTGCAAATAAAGCTGCATTTCCATCCAAGGGTGTTCAAAAGTATTAAATCATCACTTCTGGAGAAATCGGAGCCACTTTGAGTGTTTTAATAATACAATTCTGGTGGTTTAGAGCACACAGACAAAACACTGTAAAGAACTTGCCTCATGTTTGGGAGCAACAGCACATCACACAATTATGGGAGCACTATACAGTATGTGCATTTATCCATCCTTATGACTGTGTGGCTATACACTAAAAAAATATCTTTAACAAAATGAAATGTACAAATCTTACAAAATGCAAGTTTTATTAATTACATTTTCTTCAAGACTATTCAATTCAATTCAATGGAAATGTGTTATTCAATTGAAATGGATACATCTTAAAAATAGGCTAAAATATTTTTTTGAGTGAATATATCTATAAGATATTTTGTGTAAATGTAATTAAAGTGTAAATAAACCTTCTCTTCTGCACAGTTCAAGTTTGTTTTTGACTTGTGTGCTCTGCAAACTCTTTGTAGGCTTTGGATTTTCTAGACACTGTTATTTCAGGATTACCAGAGCAACATTTTAGATGCAATGATTGGCCCGCTGGTTAGTCCAGTTATGAACGAGTTATTCAGTCAAATTACCTTTTTGATCCGCATCTTATAAATTCAATAGGAGTTCATTCGGTAAATGTGTTTCCATCATAGTTTATGCAAATTTCTTCTTACCAAATCAAGTTTTTTTTAAAAACCTCAAGCGAGCATATACATTTTTTATGCACATTTTGGAGATTTTATTCGCATCTTGGTGTTTCTATCCAGCTGTTTTATTCAATATCCCAAAATGCACATTAAAAGGGGTTGATGGAAACATAGCTATTGTGGATGATCTCTGATAAAAGTGACAAACACCATAAAGCCAGATAGAATTTTGGTGCTGTAAAGTTTATTTCGCATTGGTAGCGAAGTATATACAACTATACCTATATACATTCAACCTTCCCTAGTTATATCTGGTGGTGTGAACTAGGAATTTAGACAGCTGTTGACCAGTGCATGTGTGATTGTAAACAGTGCGTTGGTTGAACATGTTTTTTCCAGCTCTGGGCAGTTAATCATGGTTGTGTGCTCTAGGCTGGTAGCCTTCATCTCTCTCTAGCAATCCAGCTAATTGTAGCTGACCCAGAGTGAAATGTTGTAAATCCAAGGTAAACTTTGAGTCCTATGAACCTGATCAGCAATAATGTTTTTTAATGTGATTTCTAAGCTCTCCATAGAGCTTAAAGCAGCTTACTTGTAACAGAGATTATTTAGCAGAGATGGGCCACTTCTATTAAAATGAATGGGAGAATCTGGAATGCTCAACCACGGAGCTCTGAACGCCCAAAAGACAATGGATGTAGAACAGTTAAATAGCCAATCACCTTTTAGATACAGACATCACTTGTCAATCAACTCTATAGTGCGCATGCACATTAGCCATAAAAGTCGGGAAAATTTATGATGCCAGTATTGTTCTATTTTATTGCTGATTTGAAGTATGTTCTTTGATCGTAATCTTGACCAACCGATTTTAAGATTTTGGTCTTTATCCGTTCAGGTAGATAGAAGCTACATTGGCATGACTTGAAATAGCCTCCAGAGAGCATTCCATAGATGGCCGACAGTGGACTGACTTGCTCGAAAGACTTTGCTTTAATCAATACAATTGATTAGAAAGTCCTATTATGTCACTGTGTGTCTGTTTGTTTAACAGAATGGCATATGCGGTTTTACTTTATTGTGCCTTGTAAACATGCTATATATGTGACACCAAGGTTCTATGCTGATTCAACATTTTGAAGGTGCACTGTCATTTCTCATTGATCTATGTGCACTTCAAGTGACTCAGTTTTGTACATTGATTGAAGCAAATCCAGTTTGAAGCTCACTTTAATGTGATTGTTTAAGGGCTTTGTGTACTCAAGGCGCTTTCTGAAAAAGAAAGCAAAAGACATCTATGGCCACCTTGAAAGCTCACCTTCATAGCCGATTTCTCAGCATCATCTTTTCTTATTATTGAGGCGTGGGTTCCCCTCAGGTATTTCCCCACTTTCCCTGTGCCTGACAGTTAGAAAACACTACTCTATCTCCACCAAACAGAAAGCAATTTTTCACAGACCATGGATGAATATCAATTAACTTGAAGTTAAATTCTCAAAAAACTAAAATAAAAACCCTATATCAACCCTAAAGGAGATTACAAAGACACACTGTCTTTGTGACATAGAGGTTGTTGGCTGAGGGACATAGCAACCCTTTTGTGTTGCAGTCATTAAGTTTAAAGAGACATCATGCTTAGCTAGTGTTCGTTCTATTCATGATCTTTCTAGAACATAATTTGTGTGGTCCATGGCTTTGTTTGGTTTATTCAGTGTTCAGTCTTTCCAATGGTTGGTTTTCAATAAGCGCGAGAGGGTAAATCTTTGCTCAAAGTATGAACAGTAGCTCTTGTGTGAAATGCAACTTTGTGAGGATGTTTCTTATAATGCATATTAACTCAATGCATTTATTGCTAAAGCTGTGGAGGATGTGGTTAGGGGCTGCGATACCTCCCCCCCCCCCCCTTAAGTGTCCCTTATTTTAAAAGTGGCAACCCTACGTGCAACCGTGCCAGCTGGTCCTAGACTAAATGAGCGAAAACAAATCTTTCGATTAATCCGCTTGCTTCTCCTGCAGCCAGATGCATCAAGATGGTGGCACGGGTCACAGACGGCTTCAGCTGTCAGTCGCCTTCCCATGCACTGTTGATCACTCTCTTTCTCTGTCTGTCTTTCTTACTCTCTCACTAAACAATGACCAGCTGGCAATGGCGTGACTGACAACCTTTGAAGATTTTGAAATGAAGTATAGATTTTAGTGTGCAATATAAAACGCATTCTTGTTGAAGTGAATGAACCCATTATATTCTGCTGCCGCTTTTGCAGCAAATACAAACATTGTACATTTGCTGCAATGGTTCATTATTCTAGGGCAACACTACAAAGAATAATTTAAGTACTGTATTTTTGTTTTTCTTTCCAGTAAAAATATCTGAACTTCAGAACAAGAATAACAAGAATAAGATAAATTTACTTCCGAATTACAATTGCGTAAGTTTTTAATTATTATTAAAAAAAAATTTTTGCTTATAACTTCATTCAAGATATATTCTCTGTAAACAACATTTACTATCTTTCACAATTGTATTTCTGAAGCAAATGTAACTTGTTTTAAGTAGATGTTTTATATATATATATATATATACAGGATATGAAGTAAATAAAAATCATATTCCAATGAGTGCTTTGTCAATCAATCAATGTTACAGTGCATCATAAAATGCTTGATGTCATTCTTGTGGTGTTCTCTTTCATAAGCCATCCATACTTTTGGGAAAGACTTGTGCGTATGAGAGAGATCATCTGGTTTTATTGTAATCCACCATCAGCATTCTGTTACCCAAGAATAGAGATTGCTCTGTTGTATTAATCTGAGATGACGTATAATACAATCTGATGAATTGCTTTTGAGTTTTATTTCAGGTGAACAGTGATGACATGGTCTTTGCCGTTGCCGATAAAATCACCCCATAAAACAAATTTTTGACCTTTGGCAAATAATCTTTTGCTTCTGATCTTGTTGTCAGTGATGCATAAATTATTCTCCGCTTTTGTTATATGTTTATCTTCTCTCCAGATCTGTATTTACTGTGGAAAGAGAGTTTATTTGATGCACATCATAAGAAGCATTGTACTGTATACTGAGTACATTACATTTATGCATTTGGCAGACAATGCCAAATCTAAGGGCATTAATCTAGTTTTATCCAAAGCGACTTACAGAGCCCTTATTACAGGGACAATCCCCCTGGAGCAACCTGGAGTTAAGTGCCTTGCTCAAGGACACAATGGTGGTGGCTGTGGGGCTTGAACCAGCGACATTCTGATTACCAGATTACCAGTTATGTGCTTAGACCACTACACCACCACCACTCCAGTACATACTCAAGACCTTTGTTGATGACTTTCTCTGAATACATTTTAAAAGAAGCTATGGGTTCTTTTCTTCCATAAAATAACTTAATGTGACTTTGAATTCTCCTGACTGCTACTCATTCAGATAGCCTATGGCTAAAACTTTCTGAGCAGCCAATGGCACAGTAACCCCTTACCACAATTCAGTTGTTAAATGTCCACTCTGTTGCCAAAAAGGAATGTCTTACAGAAGACAAAAAGAAGACTGCCTTAAAAAAGGGCATTAATCTAGTTTTATTTTCTTTGAGGCTCTGGAAATTAGGTTTAAGCAAACAGAGAATGAGTGTGCAAGCTATGGGTAATTAAATACATTTATCCAGCTGAAGGATTCGATATGCCTCTTATACAGGCTGTGCATGCTTTGTGCCAGAAATAAAAATGGCTATTACCTTACACTTCGTATACACGCAAATTGAACTTTTTAAGACCCCATAAACTTTGGAAATAATGTGCAGTGAAGTGTGTTTCATTCTGTTTTAGTGTTAGTTGTTGACCCATTAGTTGGAAATGTTTTATCACTGATCTAAGTGAAATCAGAAACAAAAGGTTGATTTTTTTTCTTTTTTAGATACAATTGGTCTGTGCTTACTGAAACACTGACCCTAGTGGCCAAAGCAGTAAATATTGTTGAGCTATATTTTCCTGGGTGTAATGTGCACGGAGGGGCGCCAACAGCGAGTTGTTTTCAGATGTACAGGATGTAATACAGTGAAGAGGAAACCCCAAACCTAATCCTAACTATAACTGAAGTATGCAATTTCTGCACCATTAGTGCCACCAAATGGAATGCCAAAAATAAACTTTTTTAATACTCCCCCCGCTTGCCTTGTTGTCAAACTGAAATAGTGCCGACCCCAATTCATGCCATTGGTTGTGTAACATTTTCGGGGTGGGTCTAAGCCGGTAGCTCATAACAAACAGAGCAATTTTTGAAGGGACACAAAGACACAGTGCTTACAGTTAACTCATGAATGGCAGCCTCCAAATCCAATTACTTTAAATGCAGGATACAAACCCAGGATGCTGACACAACGTGCTTTCGGTCATGCCACAATTGAAGTTAAACACACTAGAGCCTGTACAATAATGTCTGAAGGGAAATGATGCTTATCAGTGAGTCTGCATAATTTGACCTATCCTAGGTACTGGAACTCTCAGAAACAACATGCCGACTTTGTTTGATCATGTTGAATTATTTATTTGACAAGGTGTCCATGACAAAGACAAGAGTTATGTTTCAAGTAGCATACTACCATACTATAATTTTTTTGTACAGTCTATATTATGTTAACAGTACACAGAATGATAATTTTCTGTATGCTCAGAACAACTAGATGACAACTACGTTCAATCAAATGTGTAGTATAACAGAGCACAGTATGCTCTGAACTATATTCCACAATACAATGATTCCAGCGTAACAATTAGGATTAACATTTTTCTGTGAGTCATTATGGCAGCCACGGATGAGGATCCAGGTAAGGGTCCCTGCTGGACAGGGGTCTGACTGGACATGTAATGCTGCTGAGCAGAGGTCAGACTGGACTAGGGCAGCTGCTTGTCAACAGCCTCCATGGTTGGAAGCACTGGTAGAGACTGGGGAACACCCTCCATTGAAGTGAGTACTGGCAAAGGGTCTTGAGGCCATGGTGTTGAAGGTTCAGGGGGCAGAGCCACAGGAGGCGAAACCAGAAGCGGCCCAAGAGATGGAGCGTCAAGAATCTCAGGGAGTGGAGTCGCAGTGGGCGGAGCTGGAAGCTAAGGGAATTGTGTCTCAGGAGGCAGAGCAGCAGGGGGTGGAGCAGTATGCGGCTCAGGAGACAAATCCATGTGAGTCAAAGGAGATGAAGCCATGGAAGACTCGGGGAGGGCCGAGCTAGGAGAAGAGGGGCCTTCACCGAGAGGGTCTCTGGACCACCAGAGCAAGGAGCATAGAAGCCTATAGGACCACCGGAGCTAGAAGCAGAGGGGACTCTATCGAGGGGGTCTCCGGGACCACCGGAGCTAGGAGCAAAAGTTTAGCTCTTATGATTTCAGAGATAAAATCTTGAAGAGACAGACGATCACAATCCAAAAGGACAAGCTTCCTCACGTGGCCATTGAGACCAAACTAAAACATAGCCCAGAGTGATCTCTCATTCCAGTTCAATTGGACGGCCAGAGTCCAAAATTGTAAGCAGTACTCCACCGCAGGAGTGAACCCTTGGGAAAGTCTCACAATTATTTCTGCTGAATCCATTTTGTGTTGTCGGTTCTTCTGTCAGGGTTTGTTTAGGGATGAGGCCAGAGAGAGGAGCCAAATTCAGCTCTTTTAATGATCAACAAACAGAAGGAGATAACTCAACTCAGAAGGCAAACATAAACTCAACAGCACTATACATACAAACAAGAACCGACATGGAGCGAAGAACAAGAGGGTATACATACACATGGGATAATAAGGAGTTAAGGAACACCTGGGATACAATTAGGGCAAATAACAGGAAGACAGACATAAGAAGACGATACAAAACTTCAAACTAAGTGTCTTCTCAAAATAATAGTCCTTGGGGAAACATAAGAATGACGTGACATTACAGTTATGATCAGACTAGTTAAATCAAAAGTTAAAAAATGTGTACACACAAAATTGGATAGAAAATACTTTTTATTTCCAAGATATTGTCAAGACAATAGCTGTGAAGTCATGTGACAACAATGTAGAATACTACTGTTGGACAACCTTGTTTCATAAAGCATTCTGTTTTATTATTTTAAATAGTCTGCAGTATAAAGCAGTTTGAGAAACTTTCATCATTTAGCCAATATCTGCCCCCTGGAACAGATTTTCAGACAAACATATTTATATTTGTGGTTGAGATTAACAATTAACTCCATTATTCAGGTGTAATTTTGTTATAATGATGTGGCGCTCATTTTGTTTGTCCAGATATTTTACATTTTTCAAAAATAAAAATAACATTTGGTGCTTAAAGTAAAACATTGCTTGTGGTGTAACCATCCAGACACAGTAAAAAGTCAGTCTAATTAAAATCTAATAATCTTGAAAAAGAAATGTTGGCATGAGTTGTACTGAATAATCTTTTATTATTATTATTATTATTATTATATAAAAATTCAGTGAAACAAATTGTTTTAAAATTTGTTTAATATTTTAAAAAACACTTTTGACCACCAAATCAAAGTAACGTGGTTTAACCAACATGTAGTTGTAGCCATTTTTGTTTATGTTAATCCATAAAACAGAGGAGACTTAGGAGACCTTTAGACTATCAAGACTGAGTGTGAAGTTATGAAAAAAATATCTGATATTTTGACATTTTTATGAATAGGTAAATTTTTTCAGGTCATGTGGTGTAAACCTGTTAAAACTTCTTAATATTCTTTACTTAAAAATTCATTCCTTTGTTATTATACATTTTAATTATTTTGTATTCATTATAGTAAAGTATTTTTATTATTTTATGTATTTCATTTAAATTTAGTTCTGATATTTTTTCTGGAACATGCATTTGTAAACCCCTTTATTAAAGGAATTGTGGAATTAAGTTTTTAGGGGCATTTAAACTTTAAGAGGGCATAATTGTACCATTTTTATGTAAAATGTTTTAATTTAATCTATTAATTAAAATAAATTCTCAATTAGGCTGTTACCTACAGCATTTAGTTAAATTAGCATTAACTCATATTTTCAGAGATAAAATGTATAAAATATTAGAACATAAGAAATATATGGAAAACAGATATTACAAATAAAAACAGAGGAATTGGTTTCAGGGACATTTTTGTCACTTTCTGTTGCATTTTTGCCCCGAGCCTCCCTTCATTTCTGGCACTGGTGCACAGTATACATAATATGCAAAATGCAGTAAGCAGTACTGTAAGCTAGTACACTAATAAATACACTGCAGTGTGTTTATTTTCAGGTTCATTCTGTTTTAGTGTAAGTCAAAAACTCTCAGTAGAAAAGTATTAAATTTATTGTGGCTGATTCATCCCTGTATTAGAGATAGTTTACACTGGTGTCTGAACCACTGTTCTCTTTGTGGTGGCGATAAAGACTTTTCTAAGCTCTCTGACTGATTTATTGTGAATGAAAAGTTGCCTTCCCCTCATCAAAGAGGCTGTAAGAGGGCCGGTGACGGCTGGAGAATAGATGAGTGTGTCTCTGCTATGCAAACCATTTTACAAGGGGGCAACTTTCTTTTTGTTTCCCTTACCTCATGCTGCCGCTTCAGCCTGTAGGCTCATTAACAACAACCAATTTGTTGTTGACACTAATTACTGCTTCCCAGGAAACTGTGAAGGAAAGCGAATGAAAGGCGGCAATCTACCCATCATTGACGCATTACATAATGTAAGTCGGGCAAAGGAACACAATGCCAGTTGGGTTTTTGTGTGCCTAAAGGTGGCTTGTCAAAAAGATGGGGGTCAGCTTGCATTGAATTTGTCTTTTGTCTTTATTGATGTGAAAATTAAGGGATCTCCGGAGGTACAAGCCCCACTGAAGCCATGCAATCAGTCCTTATCTGTGCACTCTTGTGTGCAGGGCTGCTCTTTTCTCAATACAATCTAATTTACATAAGCTTTTTATAGCACTTTGGCCACCCTAAGGTATTTGCCATTTATGCATTGTGTGCGGTTTGACATTGCACACCAATCGGCATGTACAAATTTGTTTAGTGAAGTGCAGGCAATCTGCCACATGCCACCGAGCAGGCCATGGGGCCGAACATGTGACGGCAGAGGAGGATGTTATAACGGATTTGCTTACAGGCTGGAGGAAAAGTTGCAGATGAAGGAAGAGAGAGTGGGTGGACGGGCAATACTCCTCCCTCTGCACCAGATGTCAAGTGTTAGTGTATTATCAAAGCACAACAGCGCAGCCGTTTTTCCCTTCAGGCAAATGCAAGAGTTAGTAGCACTTGTTCAGTAACATTACCTAGTGTGGTGTTTGTTTTTCAACAAGCTGGCCTCAGTGAACATTTCAGGGAGTTTCCAGTCTAGACATGTCAGAAAAAAACTTAATGGAGTCAAAATGTCTGCTGAAATAAGTAATGAACTAAATGCTGACAATAATGCAACTCATTTTGCTGAAAGGCTGATGTCTGGGTGGAAAATTTGATTTGAACTTTGAAAAAATTACACCACAGTATGACTTACTATCTTGTACCGTGAAGAAAATTAAATTCAAAGCTTTATTTATTAGCCTTATTGGAAAAATGAATTTATATTTAATATGATTAAGATTGAGATTGGCAATAAACTCCAATATTTTATGAAGTGTGAATAGAAATAATGAACATGAGTTTTGGTGTGATTTTGTTATTCATAACATATTTATTTATTCATTCCTTTATTTTTCTTTTATTTTCTTTTTTTCTTTTTTTAAGTCATGGACAACTGTTATTAGTTTCATTTTAAAATGTATTGATTTAATTTTTTATTAATATTTGTATTAATTAATATTTATTCATCTATTTATTTATTCCAAGTCTTTTTTTCTGGACTATCTAAATTTATTAGCCCATTTGTTGAAGATGTTTTGGCTCTGTTTTGTGCTTTTGATTATTTATTTGACCAGATGTGTGTGATTGCCTTAAAGCCAATGGCTATGTTCAGAAAAACCATTACTCTTACTTTTTGCATACATAATATGAATGCTGTATACAGTATAATAATTTTCTGTATGCACAGAATAGCCAGATTAACCACAATTGTTTGAAGTGTTTATCTTTGCGTAATGCATTCTGTTTCTGTTTAAAATAAAAAAAGAATGCCAGGCAGTATACAGTATAGTCTTTGCAATATGGTGTAAGCAAGTATTCCATTCCATTCCAAACCTAGCCAGCCACTCTGTTTGTTCATAATGTTGTCTGTTTGTTTTTTGTTGGATTCCTGTTCTATTCTAGTTTCACAGGTTCCAGATCAGTGTCTTGAAAAGGGCTGTGAAAGTCCGTCTGCAAGAAAACTCCCTCATGTAACTGCATTTGTAGAGATCAGAAGATAAGGACAGTAACTCAATCTCTAAATGTATTTGTGCTGCTTTTTCCTTTCTCAGTCTAAATGGATGGGCTTCACATTTGCCAGGAAACAGCTGGATGGGCAAAACATTGACATTTCACCCTTTCAGAGTAGCTAACTAAAAGCCTTAGCAAGACATTGGTTGCTGTGGAAGAGGACACCTAAGAGTGTTCATTATATATAGATGAAGCAGTGGGAAATGTTTGTGATTGAAAAAAGGCCTTCTATGTCTTTCTGAGTGAGACAGAATTCTAAGTAAGCACACAGCTCTCCTTTAAGAACTAAGTGTGAAGCTAACGGTGATGCTAACAGAAGAATAAGTAAGTGGATTTTTGCATTTTCTGAAGAAAATGTGAGAGAGCTTGCCTGGGCAAAACTCACCGCCACAATGCAAGGGTGTTTCAGGTGGTTGTCAGAGTGTTACAATTTGGGTTTTTCAAGTTGTTGTGGGTGGTTGCTAGTGGGATATACTTACTGGCCAAAAGTCAAAAGAGCCCACTCCCATGTTTCTATGATATTCTGGTCCCTATAGATATGGCTTGGGTATCTATAGGGTATCCTCCTTCACTGTAAGTCTAACTGATTTATTTATTGCTCGATTTATCATCCCCCAGGTGAAAATCACAAGTCAATTTGCTTAGATAAGTAATAGCACACCTTGTTTCAACACTGCTCAACTTGAGGCGTAAAGTTTATGTCCATTGCACAAACAGTGCAGGATGAGTTACGTGCCAAAGTTTAATACTTAGATTTTGGGGTTTGTTCAGTGAGCAATAGTGATAGTACCACAGCAAGTGCCACTTAAACAAACAAAAAAAATAGATAAATAAATACAATGAAACTCAAGCATTTCAAACTACATTTGCTTAGTATGGCATGAGACCGATATATATCAAAACACACACACACACACACACACACACACACACACACACATTGTCCCCTGTGTGAATATAAATGTGGAAATCAAACTTCCCCATGGGAGTGCAAGGAATATCCTGCAGGTGAGCTGGGATAGACCTGATATTCCCACTGTCAGAATCACAGACTGATAGAGGAGGTTGGAGAGAGAACAATGAAAATTACTTCACTTGTTAGTGCAGACTGCAAACAAGAGCACAGACTTTCTACCTTATGTTTGGGTTTGGCATGTGTTGGTATACTGTTAAAGAGCAGTCCTCTGTCTTGGCTTGGTATAATGCCTTTGCTCGTCAGACTTCTTAAACTTTGTGCTTCAGGAAATCTGCCAATGTGTTATAGTAGACAGAGACCATATCAGTAGGAGACAGAGCACTCGTAGAGAAATTAATGGGAGAAATCGCAGCGCTCATGCTGCCTTTAAATCCTCCTGGGAAGTTCCTACTTATGAGTTCGGAAGTCATTATTATAGTGTGATGTGTGCTACAGTGATTTA
This sequence comes from Xyrauchen texanus, assembly GCF_025860055.1. Taxonomy (NCBI): domain Eukaryota; kingdom Metazoa; phylum Chordata; class Actinopteri; order Cypriniformes; family Catostomidae; genus Xyrauchen; species Xyrauchen texanus. Next base: position 15,399,298 of record NC_068317.1, on the reverse strand, counting down.
AGTTGGAAAAATATGGACATGTTGGGCAATTAGATTTTTTTCTATCTTTTTCACTTACTAACAAAGACGGAGAGCTTTTTTATCCCTAATTCAACAAAATAAAGTGCAGAGGATGTGTATTAGATGTGCAAAATGTGTAAAGTGTAAGAATGGAAATGTACTTGCACAATAGCCTATTTTCTGTTAACCTTTACCTCTACTTTTTATCAACACCTCACAAATATGAGAACATTACTCTTAGGGTTTAAGGTCTGAGCATAGCAAGCTATCATCATGCAAAAACACACATTAAGAAGTTGCATCTCTCAATTAATTTGAGATGTGTTTCCCATTAAAACCACCACCATAAAAATATTAATGTTAGTGGTCGAACCCATTTCAGTTGTTGGACGACTGGTCGATTAGTTGCTTACAAAATGCTTACAAATGATACTTCATGGAGATTTAATATACCCTCAACCCTTTCATTTGGAAAGTTGTGGCTCAGTTATTCTGGTAATTTTGACAGGTGAACATGTTAGAACTGGGGTCAATTTTAGGGTGCATGAACATTTGGAAGCAGCATTTAAATTTTCAGTGCGATCATGTTGAACAATTTTGAAGATATTTTGGTCACTTGCATGATTACTTGAAAATAACTTTGAAGTAGATTAAAATTGAGTTAAAAATGAAGATTCAACCATTAAGTCAGTAAAACAAAATATGTACTGTTCTGTGTAGCATTGTTAAAAGTTTAATGTAAGTGTTGGATAATGCTGAATAGTGTAAATGTATTGACTCACTGGGGAGAGGAAGTAGCAACCAACCTGAAACAAAAACCAAGAGATTTATCATTGTTTGGACAGACACAATCCCTAATCTTGGACATAATTGGCTACTTCCTCTGTAATCACTGTAATAATTTAAGAGGGTACAAGGTTACAGAAGTGTTGTTTTGGAGCTTAAAGATCGAATTAGAAATGCTTAATATTCGGTATATAATTGCTTTATAGTATGTTTACACTGTTGGCCCTGCAAGGACAAGCCAGTTTGTATTTGTGTATGCATGTGTGTATGTGTGAGAAGGTTGCCCTGCTGTGAACAGAGCGATCCAAATATGGCCGTTCTCTAGCTCGCTCCATTTAACCAAACTAGGCTGTCACATTGTCATATAAACATGTGAAAAGCATATCTTTTATCTAGCTCAAATGGAGCCACATGCTCCAGTGCTGTAAGCCACACACATGGTTTCTGTGGTGAGCATCATCTGTCTTCGCTGTGCCTATTTGCAAGCCTGTCTGTTGCGTGTTATAGCCCACTGCATGTTTGAAGAAAGCCTCTGTTTTCCTACTGAGTGAGGGAGTTGTGGAATGACTTCTAGTACGTCGCCAAGGTTAAGCTGCTACAGTGACAACTGTTTTTGGACCTCTGGTGTCAACATACTTTCCTCGACCATTGGGGATCCCTGAAGCAGTGGCGGAACTTTATTTTTATATTTGGGGAGGCCACTGCTACTTTCGGGGGTCCACACACACACACACACACACACTATGTTGGTTTTCCATATTTTATGGGGAATTTCCAGAATTATTTTTATACTGTACAAACTGTATTTTCTATCCCCTAAACCTATCCATCACCTAAATATTTAAATGTAAAAAAAATGTGGTATGTATGATTTATAAGCTGCTCTGGCTCACAGTCTTTCTCAGAACAAGAGGTCTCTGTGTCATCCCTTGATACATCTATTTATAACACAAGAACCATTTGTGTATAATCACAGTATAAATGCCACAGTCATCAACAACAAGAACACACATGAACCAACATTTTAAACGTCCAAACCTGTATGACTGACTTTCTTCTGCTGAACACAAAATATAATATTTTGAAGCATGTTGGTAACCAAACAGTTTTGGTTCCCATCAACTTCCATAGTATAGAAAAAAAATACAATGGAAGTCGACGGCAACCCAAAACTATTTGTTACCAACATGCTTCAAAATATCTTCTTTTGTGTTCTGCAGAAGAAGGTCATACAGGTTTCGAATGGCATGAGGGTGAGTAAATGATGACTGAAATATAATTTTTGGATGAACTATCCTTTTAATCTGACAAAATCATTTCAACGTAAATTCCTGGACTTGGCATGTGACTGACTGCCTGTAACTGGTAGATGCTCTGACCTGCTGGTGGTCCTAAAGTCTGACCACTGATCCCGACTAGCCTCAGCTAGGGAGCTGCTCTGGGGTCCAGTGGTGATGCAAGGGCTGGGGTCTGTTTGTACCTGATCTGACTGTTTGTGCTTCTTTAAAAAGAACTCTCCATTTAAAAGATAACTCTCCCTTTCTTTTCATGTTTAATTGATCCTGTGCAAAAATATGACAGCCTATGGTTACATCTAATCATCCAATTACCAACATTTTATCTTAGTTACAAATCCTAATTTTCATAATTGTACATTAAAATCAACTACCAGTCTAAGTTAGCAGTTTGATCATTGCTACCCTCCTCTGAACTGAAGTAACTGAACTAGCTAATTGATTTCAAACTGATAATGTTTACTCGCTGAAGCTGTATCCTACTTCCCACATAAGCTAAACATTTGTATACTGTAACTTACATACTGCGCGATATATGCATGTATTACTAGTGCAGATGTAAGGATTGTTATGCTAAATTTGAAACGAGCTCTCTAATCTGATTAACCTGTAGCCTATTGGAGCCTTATTAACTCACACAGTGTCTCATAAAATGTATTCAGCAAACAAACATGATGCTAAAGCTTAATTTACTTCAAATATGACGTTTTCTTATTCTTCTGTATCTTGCAACTATATTCTCTCGTCCTCGCCTCGTCGTCCGTTTGAAAACTGTGCGTGCTGCCATCGAACGTAAAAAAAAAAGGTGACAAGAGTTTAAATGAGATGTCAATCAGCATCAGCAACTGCCAGTAGCGAATAAAAAGTTGTGGTGGCACCTTGGGTGGCCAATCAGATGTCAGGGGTGCCACCCTGGACACTGCCTCTGCTCTGCCTCTGCCCTGAAGGTCTGGCTTTGCTGCAACCAGGGCTGGTGGTATGACCACATAATGATGCGGGACAAAGGGGCTAGTTGTCACAAGGGCAATATCTGAATAACTAAGAAGATATCAGTTTTATGTCCAATAACAAAAATTTGTATTTTTTCTAGCAGTGGATTTGTAGGTTTAAAACACCAATTTCAAAACTCTCTTGAATAAGATCATTTTCATAAATTCCATTCTCAAAACTAAAATTCCAATATCATTATATGTTTGTTATAGATTTTGGATAAACAAGTGAACACAAAAAACACACACTGGCATATGTTAAGGCAAGAGTCAACTATATTATGAAGGTTTTAATTGAAAGTTTAAACAGTAGTTGTCACATTTGTATTAGTTTTAAATAATAAATAAATGTGTTTAAATAATATACATTTAGACAGTATAATAACAACAAAATGTGTTGACCGACACAATCACTTAATATTTTTTATTTTACATTTTGTATTTAATAATTTTGTTGTTTCATGAATTGTTTTGCATATCGAAATTGTTTGACTGTTTACACTTTTCTGAAACGCATATGATAGGTAAACTAAAGTAAAAAGTGTGACAACTAGAGATTTTACTCGACTGTATATTCAACATTGTATACTGTATATATTTACAAACTGCATTATTTATGTGAGCGGGATGTGTACAAAATAAGTCAAGATGAGAAAGAACTCAAAAAGAGGTGGTGTGAAACTCCCATATGCATTGGGTCTAGTCTTGTTGTGGTTGCCTAGCAACATCACATTTGTCCCATTAATATAGAATTCAAATGATGTGCGATCACAGGTGTTTGTATATTGCTATTTTACAAAAGCTCTGAATGTCATCCAGTCAGAATTTAGTCAACAATCCATCTTATAAAAATTAGTTTTCCTGTTTTGAGTCTTTGTGCTACATAAAGCTGATGGATTGATGGCAGACATTAATTTATTTTGAACAATTATCTTTTGGTTTGTGTCCATCAAGTTCCAAATTAAAAGAGGAAATAATGAATGAATTGAAGTTCTTGTGATTTATAATCCAATTAATTCACTTGAATACAGGATTATTTAATATTTAAACAAAAATTGTGTTAATTTTCCATGAAATACAAATATAGTGTGATATAGCGCTAGGCCAAGATTTGGACAACTACAACCCAATGTGTAGGAACAAATCTTCTTGATGCAAGAAATTCAATTTTCATGGAATCCTGGGCTTCCCCAGATTGCTGCAGTCTGCTCCCAGCATGCAAAACCCTGTATATTTATGTGTTTGCATGCATAGAGGGCATCGGATGGGGATCGCCCAACCACAGCTCCAATTCCTGCATACCTCGAACAATGCCCATTGCATGCGGTAATGATAGCAGTGCTATTTGTGTTTCAATGGTATCATCTTATCATTACTGGGAACAAGGAAGGGGGGAATAGTACAGAGAGGGGTGTCATCATGATTTGTGGGGGCTGCCTTTGCACAGAATCCCCACCATGCTGTAAAATACTTATTCCCTAAAACCATAATCTAGAATTTTCCATTAGGTATAATTCATCATTCTAAAGGTGTTCAACAAATGAATATTTGTTTACAGCATGAACATTTGTATCATACAAAGTAAAATAAAATAAAATAAATTTTTAAAGGCTCCAATCTATTTAATGTTAATTTAAATTACAATTGATGAATTATACACGAATGTTGAGAAGGCCAATTCTGAAGTGCAAGCTCACTAATGTTGTTCATCAGATACACCGCCTAATGTGTCTGATTTAAAAGCCCTGAGATTTTTATTGAATCAGCCTCTGTCAATCACAGCTCTCATTTGTCATATTTTGTCATTTATTTCCTACACTTAATCAACCATCGCCCTTCCTGCATCTCAGAATGAAGTAATGAGAAGCAATGTTACACATTACACAATGTTAAGGAATAATGCTTTTTCAAAATGCTATACTTTTTCCTTTACTTATAATGTCAATATAGTAATCTGAAGCATTTAGAATAATTTGTAAAATACAGTATGAATTTCTGTTTTACTCACTGCCAACTCAATATATGTAGCTCTGGAATTAAATATGGTAGCCCCAAAAAGTATTTTGGCAATGAACCTTAAAATGTATGAATTGCATTGCATTACAAAACAAAATGTCAAACCAAGAGACATCTGCATACAAATAATATTAGACACCTTTTTCTGACCTAACTTTACATTTCTGCCCATTTTCACAATTTTAATAAACTGGTGATTTTTAGATGTATTAATAGTGATCAAAGGTGTGGTTCAACACATTAACAATGGACATGTTCCACAAGTTGGACAAATAAAAACTGTCCAAATACCCTTTGTCTTAATTTTAACAGTATATATTTTGTTTTGTAATTCAAAACCTATCAAGCTTACTTTTGTTTAATGTTTTGCTTGAAATGTGTGCTTTTGCTCTCTATTTTAAATAAATGCTACCATAGTTTGATACTTTGTTATCTATGCAATGACATTCATACACTTTAAGTGTCCAAATACTTTTTTGGCCACTGTAAGCCATATTGAAAGATATTATGCTAGCACAGAACACTGGGACGCAGAGCTCTATGGCTCCTGTGGCCTGTCTGGAATTTGTGTCAGCAGCCCTCGAGATCCTTATAAACATTGTCAAAGCACAAATGGTGTCTAAAATCTTGATTGACTGCTTTCTGGAAATGCTATCTTTCCCATAGAGTATTTAGTAATGGTAGTCATAATAGACTAATATATATAATAGAGTATTATAGTAATTGGTCTTGGATTTGATTGGATACAATATTTATTCATATGTGTTTATTTCAGTTATACAATCCCTTTTGATTACATATAAAATAATTTTTCTCCCAGCTAATGCTGTTAATTATACAGGGGATAACTTAAACTAGGTTTATTAGGAAAATATTAATGTTACTAATTATATTTTATTACATTTTCATAATTCTGGTCACATTTTGGCTTTTTAAAAATGAACAAATAAATGTTTTCAATCAATACTGTAAATAAGATATATTTCATATATTATTTTTGTTAAATTGCTATTGTTAAATTACATCATTTGTACTATTTACAAGTATACATACTGATACATACTATTGATTTGTTGAACATGTGATAAACTGGTACTGTCTCTTTAAGAAAGAATGACATTTCTGTAAACGGTATCTTTAAATGAGCGCATGTTAACTAGAGAGGACTCAAATGGCTTTAACTCATTTGTGCAATGCGTGAATAGAATTCAATGGCAGTTGTATTTTCACTTTAGTTGCATTGTGCAAAATTTGGTTACAAATTCGAGTGATTTCCTCTCATTGTAGTTAAGAATTTTTTCTGCAGTGAGACGTGCCAAATGTCTGCTCTGACATCTCTGACTAGAACAAACACAGAGTGATGTTTCTGTGGATATTCAGTGAGGATTGACTCGATTCTCCAAGATAGAGATCAAAAAAGGCTTTTTTCTTTTCTATAACCTTCACAAGACTGCATATGGACTGCATATGTATGCTATTGCAGGAGCAGTGTTACGACTCCTGGATATAAATCTGCATGATGTTGCTTAGCATTTGATGGGTCCTATTTACATTTTGCATACTAGACAAATTATTAAAATATTACTCTGGAAATGTTTTAAAAAGTCATGTAGTTAGAATTAATTTTAAGGGGAACTGCCATAAAGAGGTGACAGTATAGGTACTAAAATGCATCATGAAGCAAACATTAACTTTTCTTATTGTTATATGATTGGGTTTTTTTTTTTTGTTTTTTTTTTTTTTTAAAACACTGACCTGTGGCATTGACTAAATCCCTGTGTAGCAACACTATCTCAAACATATACTTTTCTCATTGCCAGAATGGAGGGAATGAGACATTTTCACTTGATAATTGTATCCTCCACCTCTAAAGGAATTTTCTTTTGAGCATGAATTTGTACATTTGTTAATCATTGAATATTATTAAATGCTGGATTTGTGAACTGACAGATTGTTAAACAGTCTAATGAGCATTTTAAACTATATTGCTAAAATAAAAAATAAAAAATTATGAGATGCTTTACAATATTGTGAATATAATTACAACTAAAGTTCGTTGTTAGCCATGAAGTTGTTCTACGCCAAAAAGCTTATTAAAAAATGAAGAAATGTTTTTTTGGAAGATAACACTATTTACACCTTGAGTGCTCAAGCTTGCCAGTTTGCAGAATTCAGTGGAATGTGTGCTGATGTCAATGTAAAGAATGATAAACTATTTCTCTACAACTCTAACAAGTTTACACAGTAAAGTCTTTAGCATTGTGAAGTACACTGATAAATGATCTAACTGCAACTCGCTGCTTTCAGTGGTAGATAATTTAGCCCCAAACACTGCTTAGATGTCCAGATCTGTCTCAGCAGTGAGGTGGTGCTGCTGCTAAGTGCTGGCAGACAGGTCTATTGGGCACTAGCTTCTCTAATGATGCCCAACATAACAGTTCTTGTTGACGGCCAAAATCTTTCAGATGACCAAAAGCAAAACAGTGGCCAGCGTTGATGAGTACCTAACCAAAAGTAGCACTGCCATTCACTTTCACTAACTACATTTACAAGTAGTGTGACAGTAGCTGTCTTCAAATGAGCTTTTCCACTAATGAGCTAGTTTTTATAATGAGTAACGATAAAAAATGACAATAGAGCGTAACAGTCTGGTTCTGGAATTAGACAATGGTATAAGCCTCCCAGAAGCAATAATACTTATTTCATATTATAATATTTATCGCAACCATTTAACAAAAACAAAAATATTTTGTCAAATACTGTTGTTCATAACCATATTTTAGACTTGATTTTATAAGTTCTGATGGTTTCACTCTAATTACATTTATGCATTTGGCAGACGCTTTTATCCAAAGCGACTTACAGTGTAATTATTACAGGGACAATCCCCCCGGAGCAACCTGGAGTTAAGGGCCTTGCTCAAGGGCCCAACAGTGGCATCTTGGAGGTGCTGGGGCTTGAACCCCCGACCTTCTGGTCAGTAACCCTGAGCCTCAACCACTGAGCCACCACTGCCTAACTGTTGATGTTCCTCATTGTTTTTGTGCCAGATAAATACTGTATTCCTCTGATAATTTGTGATAAATATTTAAATAGGTTTAAAATGCAGTACCTAACTATTCCATAAAACTGCTTTTTCAACAGTAGCATGTTTGAAGTTTAACTACTTGGGTAGCTTGTAGCTTGACAAGCAACAGTTTCACAGTATCTTCCTCAACATTGACAATGTGACATGGTTAAGTAATTGTTTGACTTATGTAATTTGTGAATGACTGTGTTGGTGAGTAAACGGGGAGAGAGAGAGAGAGAGAGAGAGAGAGAGAGAGATAAAGAAATAGTGACAGTTGCCGTCGTGACAAAGGCAGAGAGCCGGAAGAGCATTCATATACTCTATTAGTTCTGTCAGGATGCTTCAGGATAATTGTAATAGGATTTCCACTCTATCTTTAGTAAGGATATAAAGGGTTATAACAGGTTACTCATTCTACAGGAGGAGCTGATACTTCTTCACCCAGTAGTTAACACTATGGAACTTTTGAGTTTGCCTTTGATACAGCGCTGATGTCACTTCCTCTTTCTCCCTCAGAACTGAAGTCAAGCACTAGTTCAAAATAACTCAACATGGGTTTTTTAATGCAGGAGGTTGTTGGTAGAAATCTTGACAGTGCTCCATTATAAAGAACTCTCTCCCAAATATCCAACATCTTCTGTGTGCTTATGCTCATTTGAATTAAAGTAAAGTCTCCCTCAAGGGCAGCCCTCCCATCAGTACCTCATAAAGCCACAGCATCCGTCAAATCTCTTAATTCTGCAAATTTTACTAATTGTAATTAAATATTTTCTACAATTGTCTTTTGAAAACAAATGAATCTTTGTTTTCAAAAGACCAGTTTATGGCTAACAACAATCTACTGTAGTATTACCATAAAAATATACCATGGTAATGCAATAATATTCTCTAAAGTGCCTTTGGGACCGCTCACACCAACCACTACATGCACTAGATGGGCGTATTTGACCATGGTGCCATGTCTCGCTGTTTGTTTTTTCCTGCAGGAGCACCACGTTTTTTTGACGGCTTGTCAGATGACAAGTATTGAGATGCGTTTTGTTATATTTGTTGGGCTGTGTCTAGCTTTTTTAGTGCAAGAATATATTCAGTCTAAATGGCCCCTTACAAAACCATTTAAATACCATGGTATATGAACATGGTAATTAAACAGTACCATATAAATCAAAGTGGTATACCATCTGATACTATGTCTGAATTATGGTACTGCCATAGTAGTTTTTTTAATGGGATATACCACAATATTGATGATTTGCTTTTTATTTTGAATTATTCATATTTACAGTACATGAAATGTATATTTATGTTTTAAAAGTAAACCAAACTGTTAAAGGAACATTTACCAAATAATAATAATAATACTAATTTATTCTAAGGGTAAGATTACCAGTGAAAATTTCAATCTTTTTTCTCACAGTAAGCAATCGTATGGCTTTTAAGGACTTAATATAATATAGCACATTAGTCATATGGACTGATTTAATGGGGTTTTTGTCCTTGTTGGAGCTTGACAGCCATGTTGTGAACTATTGTTGTATGAGGAAAAAGGAGTGTACACATCCTTTTATGTTGCACAGAAAGAATAACTGCATGTAAGTTTTGAATGCCATTATAGAGTGAGTAAATTATGACAGAATTTTCCTACTTGGATGAACTACCCCTTTATGCAATAGCAGCTGCAGTCATTTCACATTCACTTTACTGCAGGTTTACTGCAGAAGAACCCCCCCTAAGAACAGGCTGTAGATCTCTCTTACAGAAATGTGCAGTTTTTCTATGCAGATTGGTGTGCTTAATTCTGTCTGTTTCCCTCACAACACCATCCATGAATGGGAGAGCCATTTGTCCGTTGTTATAGCAATAGCATCACAGCATCATCATCACAATGCTTGGCCGCCATTGTCCAAAGAATTAATGTTCTTTTTTGACTGTGGGGTTAATGCAAACCAAGAGCTTTTAATTATACACACTCTTCCACAAGTGCTGTTTAAAACTCCTTTCAAGTGAAAATGATGCTGCCCCTGGATGTCCTCTCCCAGGAACTCATAGAGTCGACGATTCTACCTCTGTAAGCATCATTTAAATCTGTTACAGTTAACTAAGGCACAGCCACAATGAGGGTGTGAATTTTACTTCCAGATATGAATCAGCTTGTTTTTCTGCGTATGTTAATTAATTTGGGACTGACTGCTGAGTTCACAGCTTAATAAATGTATTCATAAGAACATCATTTAAAGATCCCATTTGAAGCTGATTAAAAGTGGCTATAGAACTGCTCTTTTCTAGGCCCACTGGACATACAATATTCACCGGTTCAGTAAAAAAATGGTTGTGATGTGCCATTCAATGAAACTCATTTCAAAGATAAGAGAAAGTGGAATGGAGCAAAGGCTTTGCCCTTATTGTAGCAGCATGTTTCAGTTGCAGTGGTTTGCACTGCATATGGATGCGCATAATGACAGTCTGTGAGAACTGAAACATTCAACTCAATTACTGGTGTTAACAGCTCCCCCTAGAGACAGGAAAAAAAAAAATCAGGTTTGTTTCCCATCAAAACCTACAGTATGACTTTGGAAGACATGGAATATGATGCACGACTCACATGGACCACTTTTATGATTTAGATTATTCGTTTTAATAGCTTTTTCAAGCTTTAAAGTGAGGAATTATCAACTGCTGTTGGCCTGTTTTGTTTTTAAATGTACATTACTTTTTTAGGCAGTTTCTTAAACTGTGGCTACCCTATGAACTGAACTAGTAAGTATTCCCAAAACTATTCATGTCTGACAACTCACTTTGAGAGATTACAACAGAGTCATCCTCACATCTGACAGCTGTGCCGTGAATATGTGCATCCCTCAATTTGATACTGTCTGAAATGCTCAGAGTCTAAATAAACATATGAAGTTATGATATTAATGATGTCAACTGCCTGACATTCAATGATTCCTCTGAACAAGATTCTTGTGAATAGAGATACTAGTGTGCCTAAAAGAACTTTAATAGAAAAGATAAGTCATTCTCCCATGCAATGTATCCTCAAAGGGCAAACAGTCTTCTGCATGCATAATTCAGCTTGAAGGACAGCTACTCAGAGGGCTGCATGTTGAGAAAGCAGAACGTCAAAGCAGGTATTCAACATTTTATCTGAGGGTGCTTTTATTAAACTATCTATTGAGTGGGAGAGTGCCCGCATTTTACACACCGTCAGCAGGAGCTGCAAGTAAAAGGGTATGAGAATTCACACTAAGTGAGGGACTGGCTCATTGTGGGTAACATTATCAAGCAACTCAGGGAGGGGAGGAGAGTTCAGCTTTTGTTTTTTTGTTCAGATCTTTTGTTGTCCTCTTGGTTGAAGTTGATACAAGTCTGCCCCACTGAAAAAACTAAAACACACACTTTTTTTTGAGCACTTGTCAGCTGATCAAGTTGGGACACCAGTTGGTTGACCTGCAAAACCAGCAATACACCATCTTAGCCAAGCTAGACTAGCTAAACCATCTTAAACTACCGAAGACCAGCAAACCATCTTAGGTTGGATTGTTCTCATTTTTCAGCAGGTTGTTGGGACTATTTAGTTATCATAGAATGAACATGTCAATATACATGTCAATATAAGTTAAGCTCAGTCAACAGCATTTGTGGCACAATGTTGATTTCCACATAAATACATTTCAATCCATCCCTCCTTTTCTTTAAAAAAAGCAAAAATGGAGGCACTCACAATTGAAGTGAATGGGTGACAATGGAAGTGAATGTGGCCCATGTTTGGAGGGTTTAAAAACAGAAATGTAAAGATTATAATTTTTTTAAGCTCTTGCATTCATTCTTCTGTTAAAACTTGTGGATTATTTGAGCTGTAAAGTTTAAATCATCATATTAACAGTCGTTTTAGGGTTTGTTGTTATTCAGTGATGGGCACAAATACATGAAAATGTATTTTAAAACTAAAATAAGAAATAACTCACTTTTAATGTATCAAAAATATATTTATCTTAAAAGTAAGAAATGTAAAGAAATAAAATAAAATCAATTCAAACACCTATTTTATTATTTTTCCATCACCACCATTACTTCTCACTGAGTAACAATTACTCAATAACAGAAAATCGATAATTTTGCTAGTTGCTAACACAAACAACGATTAGCTAGCAAGACTGACTAGCTAGCACTAATGTACAGTGCTAGCGCTGGTGTTAACGCTTTTTTATCCCTTGCCAGTGCTCTTTTATTCCATCATCATGTTAACTGAAGGCATATCTGAATGATGTTCCATTTTAGCTTGCAAGCTAGAAATCTGGCTAGTGAACTTGCTAACAATAGTTAGACTAGCTTGCTAGCCGGCTTCTGACTAGAGGGGCTTTGCTATCCGCAGGGTCCCTACACAGTGTTCACTGCTCCCTACTCACTGAACACGGGATATAAGTCCACTTCACTTGACAAAATTTGCTAATTTGGAATACCCTGCAATGATATCAAGCACAGATGACGCTTGAGTCGTGCTGATCACAGGGTTCAAGTAAGATGACACAAAATGTACAAAAACTATAAATGTACAATAAATAACCTTAAATTCAAATTAATATAATATATACACATGTATACTAATTTAAAAATATATAGCTATATATTTAAATTAATATATTTCTCCAGACTTGTAACCTGTATGTTTAAGTTAAATGACTGTTGTTGTTAAATATAACAAAATAACCACACAACCTCATAGAAAGCACACCTGAAGTAAATTCATCTTTATTAAAACGTCAGTGTCTCAAACCCCTATTGTTTATTTTATTTTAGCATTTATTTTAGCCACACTACATCAGTACTCTGCTCGTTTACAATGACTGGTGTGTAAAAATCCTTCTCCAATTCCTGTGAAGTGATGTAAAGATGTACACTTATTCCCTGTGTCGTATGAAGTGCCCTTCCAACTGAACATAAAGGCTTCCTTCGGATTGGAATTTCACTTAAGATGGTGGAATACTGTGTGAAGTCCACTTCCCTAGTTTTCGATTGGAAATGCACCTTACAGTAGTTTTGATTTCCTCACTGTTGACATGCATTGCATTGGCTGGTAAGAAGTATCATAGCTACTTTAATATTTTAATGGAAATTAAATAACTGCTGCCAGCAATTATTGTTTTTTGCAACAAGTAGAATCGACCATCACATTCTAACCTTAACGTACTCCATATTTCCTTGCAGGAACGAAGAAAATTAGCTCAAACAATGCTAGATTGAGCAATTCGGAGGGACAGAGTTTAATCGATGTACATATTAAAACCTGCAAGCTCCACATTCTCTGCTACATCTGTCAGAAATGTCATGAGGACATTCAGTGACAATGATTGCATTGAAGATGATGAGGTACAATGATACGGAGCAGCAGAACTGAGACACATATATTAGAGAGGAAATAAACAGAGCCGGATTCCATTATGGATATTCATGTCATTTCAAGAACTGTCCACACATTAATCGCACATCTCAGGAAAGGAATGTGTGATTCGCTCTACATTACTTTTTGTTCCTCCTCAGCTCACAGACAGGTTCAGATCTGCTGTCGAAATAACCTCTCAATCTTTCAACATGGTGCTTAGTGTCATTGAATCTTTATCGACAATAATAGTTATTGACATTTACCCGCATGTTTGAATACTGATGTCTTTTGGAGTTAAAATCTATTCTAACTTAGTTTTGTTGTTTTTCTTGCTTTTGTTGTGCTGCTATAATAGATGTAGAATATGGCTCCTGGGACTGAAGATAAATTACAGTATATTACACAGAAATAAGGTTTCTAATGGGCTCTCCTTAAAAATAATTACACTTTATATGAAAAGGAACCAAAATAATTTCCAAGGTCAATTACATATTACAAGCTTAAAAGAACTGTGAATAATAAATTGTTACAGAGATAAAAAAATATATATATATTATTATATTTTTTATTGAATGAAAAAGCATATATTTGATTCATAATCAGTCCTGAATTAATTTAGTATTAACTCTGTATTTTTTTTCTAAAGTTAAATACTAGTGACTAATAATATAATGTAATAACATAACAATAATATCATGTAATAATAATAATACTACCATACTATTACTTTTTATTTTATTGCATTGTCTTCTTATTAGTTCTTAATATCCCATTTAGTAAATTGTATCTCCCTGTTTAGCTTTCTAATATAATTAATATAATATAATTTATTAAATGTATCTGCAGATATAGTAGGATATGCCTCTTTGTTCTAGTTGACATGCTGCTCGCAATCATAAATCCTTCCTCCATGCTTTCTGTTCCATCTCATTGTGAAGGAATTGGATAAAATATCACATATTCTGAATTCACAAAGGCACCATCAAGTCAGAAACGGACCTTGAATAAGCTCTGAGAACAGATGGCAGAATGCAAGAAATGTTATTTAAGAGTCTATCATTACTTGGAAAACCACCAGAGAAGAGCGTGTTTAATGTGAGAGGGGAAAATCTCAAGTCATCCATCTCTGAGAATGCTTCGCAGAGAACAGAAACACCAATTAGTTAAAGTTACACTGGCATCCCATTCCACAATGCAACAGCTCGCAGAGTTGGCTGCAGAACTCTGTGTTTCTGAAATGCTGGTACTGTAGTTAATAGCCTTCAAAATATTCCAGTGGTAAAGAGAAACACCCAAAAACATTTTTAGAAGAATATCACATCTCTGTAGGTAAGTGAATGTGTGACATTTTAAAGCTCCAAAATCCACATAGGGGCAACATATAAGTACTCCATACGACTCTGGTGGGATTAAATCCATATCTTCTGAAGTGATATGATAGGTGTGAGTAAGAAACCAATCATATCAAGTCCTTTTTCCTTCACGTTCATTTTTTCCTTCTTCTGATTTTGGTGATTTACATTCTTCGTGCATATCGATTATGATAAAAAAAATGACTTAAACATTGATCGGTTTCTCACCCACACCTATAATTTCATGTCAGAACACACCGATTTAACCACTGGAATCATTTGGATTATTTTTATGATGCCTTTATGTGGTTTTTGAGAAATTCAAAATGTTGGCACCCATTCACTTGCATTGTATGGACCTACAGAGCTGAGATATTCTTCTAACAATCTTCATTTGTGTTCTGCTGAAGAAAGTCATACACATCTGGGATGCCAGAAGGGTGAGTAAATCATGAGAGAATGTTCATTTTTGAGTGAACTATCCCTTTAAGTTTATTTTCTTACCCCATTGGGTTAAAATTTATGCTTAAAACAAGAAAAAACAACTTGACAATGGGGTAAGAAAAACAAGCTTAAAATTACAATGTAATGTACAAGTAGGTCTGTCAAAAGCGCTGATACTTTGGTACCACGTTGATAATAAAACACAAAAGATAGCAGTCTTTCAATAGTCAACATGATCCGGTAGTACTGACTCAGTTCATTACCCGCATTGCGTGCTGTCTGACTGAGAGATGGCTACTTTCAAATACGTAAACATTATATGTGTCAGTATGATTTTAGTGTGAATAAATCACTTACTTTCCTAATCTGTGTGAAGTTGTATCTGCTATTACAACTTTTTTTGTCATGATGACGTGACACCAGTATAACCTTTTAATCTGGTAAATGGCATAGTTCTGGTAAATCTCTGATTTTATTACACTACAATCATGTTTACATGTACAATGTTTATGTCTTGTGGATATATTTTAAAACCATTTGTTTTTTAACATTTCTAGCCTGGCCCATTCACTTCCATTGTAAATGTACTGTAACAGTGATGTACGCTCACTGAGCACTTTATTAGGTACACCTGTACTGCTACTTATTCATGCTATTATCTGATCAGCCAATCATGTGGCAGCAGTGCTGTGCATAAAATCTCACAGATATGGGTCAGGGGCTTCAGTTAATGTTCACATCAACCATCAGAATGGGGACAAAATGCAATCTCAGTGATTTTGACCATGGCATGATTGTTGGGACCAGACAGGCTGGTTTGAGTAGTTCTGTAACTGCTGATTTCCTGGGATTTTCACACAAAACAGTCCCTAGAGTGTCAAGAGAATGGTGCCAAAAACAAAACACAACCAATGATCGGCAGTTCTGTGGATGAAAATGCCTTGTTGATGAGAGAGGTCAACGGAGAATGGTCAGACAGGTTTGAGCTGACAGAAAGGCTATGGTAACTCAGATAACCACTCTGCACAATTTCTGAGAGCAGAATAGCATCTCAGAAAGCGCAACATGTTGAACCTTGAGGCGGATAGGCTACAACAGCAGAAGACCACGTCAGGCACTTTATTGGGACCATAGTGTTCCTAATACATGTAAAGTGATCAGTGAGTGTAATTATTAAATAAAAGATGGACGAGTCAAATTTGTGTGTGTGTGTGTGTGTGTGTGTGTGTGTGTGTGTGTGTGTGTGTGTGTGTGTGTGTGTGTGTGTGTGTGTGTGTGTTATGCCACAAATGCTGTCCATTGAGCTTAATTTGTATTGAACCTGGAACATTCCTTTTCTATCTTGTGAAATTTAGCTTACAAAGCAAGACAAATATCTGGTTTTAAGGATGATTAGATATTTTAAGGATGTTTAGATATTTTAACTGTAAAACAAGACAAAAACTGAGATAAAGAAAATATTTTTTCCAGCAAGAAACTTTCCAGAAAGAAAGAAAGAAGATGACCCGTGAGTGGGAGTGAATCTGTTATTCATTAAGGTTCCTTTCATGTCCTATCAGCCCACACAGCTGGTGAAACTGATCATGAACTGGGCTTCACATCAAGGTATAGATTGATTGAACCCTGAGAGTGCCGTTGCATAGTTACAAGAATAAAAACTGTAAAGTGCAGAGTGCCCTCCTTTGAATATAACTTTTGGCTGTGCTTAAATTATTTTAAGTAATAATGATAGCACACTGTGTGTGTGTGTGTGTGTGTGTGTGTGTGTGTGTGTGTGTGTGTGTGTGTGTGTGTGTGTGTGTGTGTGTGTGTGTGTGTGTGTGTGTGTGTGTGTGTGTGTGTGTGAGCATGTATTTATCACTTTGTGGGGACCAAATGTCCCCATAAGGATAGTAAAACCCGAAATTTTTGACCTTGTGGGGACATTTTGTCGGTCCCCATGAGGAAAACAGCTTATATATCATACTAAATTATGTTTTTTGAAAATGTAAAAATGCAGAAAGTTTTCTGTGAGGGTTAGGTTTAGGGGATAGAATATAAAGTTTGTACAGTATAAAAACCATTATGTCTATGGAAAGTCCCCATAAAACATGGAAACACAACGTGTGTGTGTGTGTGTGTGTGTGTGTGTGCGTGTGTGTGTGTGTGTGTGTGTGTGTGTTTGCATTGTGTTGAAAGAGGTGGTGTTTCTGGGCATACTGTATGAAGACATGGGCAGGTCATTCCCATACTCTTACCTGCATCATGTGCGTAGTGATTTGCCTTAGGGTCTCTTGAAGGCACCATAAATACAAATATACTCAACACATTGGTGACAACAATGCAAAAACAGCCTGTATAAGGCTGTATTGTACATTTGCATTTCTCTCGGAATTCAAGATTTGCAGAACGACACCACTCTACACAATGCTGAAAGTATAGATTGGCAAGTGCATTGTGAATCACTCTAGCTCTTTTCTTTTTTTTTTTCTTTTTTTTTTTCAAATAGATGGGTGGGATTACTCCAAGCTTGGCTTGTCTTTCAACATGTGACACATAGGATTTACTCTTCCACTCCCCCACACCAATCAATCCATCACAGATTCCACAACCTATAACTTTTACAGGGGCATTCACTGGTGCATTTGAAGAGTTACATTGCATTGTGAAGTTTAAGGCTAGACCATTCTCTCTGAGCAACTGGCGAAAAGTTTATGAGAAACAATATCAATAATATTGGAATCTGTCAAAGAGAGAAGGACAGACATTTTAGTGAAGATGGAGTGTATTGTCAAAATGGAAGTTTAGCCACAAAAGAATCAAGGTTTTGAAAGAAATATGTGTGTTGCAGGAGAAAGAGACAATGCAACTGGTAGTGTGAGGTCCTAGGCAAGTCCATGAGAGCTATTAGCTTGCACTTTCAGTCTGATTAGATTTACCCACTGCAAAGTAATTAGACTAGAAACCGTGGCTCCAGGGTTTCCCCGCAACCTTTTACAAGAGTGCATCAATTATGCATGTTAGTCAATTGTCAAATTGATTTAAAAAATGGGATGTTTTGTTTGCACTCTTTTCTTTTTCATGTGCCATGAAAGTGATAAGTAATGTCTGTATTAGTGAATTTGAGATTTAGGGCCTAAATTAGAGGAACATTCTGAGTGATTAAATGTTTACTAAAGCACGTCCTAAGTAATTATTGACCATATTAGAAAAAATTAAAAGGCCAAAGGTTCTTTTCATAAGCAATCCTTAATTGAATTCAGCTAAATCGGTGCATGGCACACAAAGAGCTGAATTTAATCAAGTTTAGCGCATCAGGCACAGCGAGGATTACATTTAGGGAATCCACAGCAGGATTGTCTGGACTTTGAGGAAGTAGTCTAATTTTTTAAGCCAAGCATTTATTGAAGAGGATCTCAGACATCCTAGAGTTTAATGGAACTCTTAAAAAATTATCTGTGGGCCCAACTTTATTTTTCTGTTTTTCCTCTGCTTAACTGATCAGTGATAATTTCTCTTGAAGCCAAAAATGAATGGGATTGACTTGATTTCCAAGGTCCTTAAAAACATTTGATGTTGTACACCCAAAATTTTCATTGCCCAGTCAATAAAGTCTCATCAATGGTCATCAATGTTGTGGAGATGAGCCCAGGTCCGACAAGGGGCTCTTTCTGTGGTCCTTCATGTTTGCCATGGCAGTCATACACGTACTGACCTGATGTAATTTAGCAACATTAAAGCATTAATTTAGGTTTTAGAGAGCCAAGATTCTTCAGGATAAATCAATACTTAGAAACTGCTAACTTTAGATGTGGAGGTCATATTTTAAATGAGAATATTCACGCCTCTTGATAGTCGTATACCTTCTTGAAAGGCTTTGAGCTGTTATGCCATGAATAGTGTTAATTATGGAATAAACAGAATAAAAAGATAATGTTGGAAAGAAAAAGACAAAGCATTCCCCATTGCTTGAGCATTTAGAACATTTCCTGCAAAATAATGTGACAGTTTTGTACATTCATTTTTAAATGGAGGAGACTTCATTGGTTTAGTGGAAATATGGGGGGTGTGGATGTACTTTTGTCTCAAATGCTAATGTTTCTTACACTAGATACAGTGGCATTTACAATCCATATTCAGGCCAGCAAATGCTCAACTTCAAGTTAAAGGGATAGTTTAGCCAAATTGGAAATTCTGGCATTATTTACTCGCCTCATGTTATTTCAGACCCGCATGACTTTCTTTCTTCCGTCACACACAAAATTAGATGTTGGCAGAATGACAGCCTTAGTCATCATTCACTTTCATTGTATGAAAAAATACTCCCTAATATGTCCTTTTATGTTTCATGAAAGAAAGTCATAAGGGTTTGGAACAACATGAGGGTGAGTAAATGTTGACATAAATTTTACTTTGGGGTATAAACTATCCCTTTTATTCTTATCGCTGATCTTGGATTATCAAAGCTAATGTTGCTTTGACATATTTACGCTTCCAGGACAAACTTTATCAGTACCATTTAATTTTCACTAATGACAGTAGTTTATATTTCGAAACATTTCAGACTGGCATTCTGCCAGAATATATATCACTTTGTGTAAATCTATTGGCTCTATAAGGTAGAAATAAGTTTATTTAAAAAGTCACTGTCTACAATAACACTCTTTTCAATGCTCCTTTCACCTCCCCTCCTGTTAGTTTGCCCGAATCTCAAGCACCATGTGCCAAAATATTCCTAATGTTCATCTGACCCAGTTAAAAACAGAATTATAGTATCATATTGACTGATCAATCAGCATTTTATCCCATTTTATCCCAAGAAATATCCCAATCTGAGCTGCGCGTATTGATGACGTTAGACAGCAAACTGTCCCACTTCAAAGTGCATGAGACCCGATAATGTACAAAGTGGTGATCAATATGGCTCAGCAGTGCTTGCTCTTTGCAGTGTCCATAATGTGATATATATACAATCAATAACCTCCCTTGCTTGACATACAGGGTGGTGTGACCCAGGACATTTTTCTTGCATGCAGTGGAAGTGAGTATTGGTATGAAAAAGGAAATTGCATTGCCTTCCCTGGTGACAGGTGACTATTAGGAAGTTAGAGTGCCAGTGGAAGAAAATATATATTGGGTTGGATGGAAGAGGTGACAGGTGACTAAAACCTAGGGATCGTAAAGCTAACTGATGTTACCTGCTTGAATGGTTTAGGTTGTTTCAGAGTTTCAAAGACTCATCCATGCTGAAAAGACCAGTTGCATTCATTTCCATGCTTGTCCAAGCTGGTTTGGTGCTGGTCTCCCTGGTGGACAAGTATAGCCATGTTGTTCACAACAACAAATGCTGGTCAATTAGCGTGGGCTTTCTGATGAAGGTGGTTGACCATAGAATTATTGCTGGTTAAGCTAGTTAAGAAGCCAGTATACCAGCATCCCATGCTAGGGACAGTGACTGTGATTTTGCCAAGTAGCATATGTTCTTGAATCAACATGCTTGTTGGTGCTAGAACAACATTTGTATCAAACAATCAGATTGTAGGGTTAGGATTCATATTACAGTTTATCTTAGGGCTTGTACACCATTTTTATCAATTTATAATTTTCCTCTAATTTTAGGGGTAGATTATGTCTACTCAGTGTTGGGTGTAATGCGATTACAAAGTAATTTGTGTAATCTGATAACTTTTTAGTCAAATATAATGTAATATACTGCATTTCACTTTCTTGTAATTAGATTACAGTTATTGATTTACAGGCACATAACTTGGATTACACATATTACAAAAATATATTTTTTTAATATTTATGTGCAATATGAAAGCGTTCTAGAGACACCACAAAAAATACAACAAAATGTAGGTGTCTCGAGGTGCATTTTAAAAGTTGAAGTTGGTTCTAAAGAAACAGCAAGAAGCGGCACAGAGGTCGAAGACATCTGTCTAGCATTCTAACTTAGAAATACAATTGAAAAAATTGCAAACAGGATAACGTGTTCGGTGTGAACAGACCCTAATTCAGTCTATTAGAATTGTTTATGTGTGCGCACTACTTCAGCTTTTATTATGGTGAGCTTCATGTGACGAGGAATTAGGATTGTATGTCACTTATTTTCCATTTTTAATTGGGCAGTGTGTCAGACCTCCAACAGAAGAAGGCAAGATGTCAGCAAAAATAGTCAATAGGTGTGACATCCCTGACTAAATTGTAGTAGTTTCGAGTCAGCTAGTGCCTTTATCTCCTTAACAACTCCCACTTCACGTAAGTTAATACAAGACACCTCTGTAGGGTTTTTGGGAATAAGGTCAAACCCTTTGATTGGTGTTCATTTGACACCACTAATGTTGGGTTGCCTGTGGGTGAGTAATTTCCAGTGTAGCCCAAGCTATTTGCTTGGATGCAAGGGTGTTACAGATTGATAGAAAGAGTTGGGGCAGGAGGTTTAAATAAACGTTATGACTTCTGTAGATAAATTAATTCCACAACATATACGCTGTTGTATCAGCAAGGCAGCTCACTTATAGGACAGACCTATTGTGTACAGACAAGTACATGCAGTACAGCTAAAGGACACATTGTCAAAGGTGTAATCCGGTACAGGATTTACTTGCTCGGGAGGGCAGAGGAGACCACTCTGTGTCTTCAAAACACCGTGGCTTCACACTTCCTCCGAAAATCCATGCTTGACTGATGGAAAATGCTGCTAATAGGTTTTTACCAAGTAGTGCTCATTATAATACATACTGAACCACACACACTCTTGCTTTACAAAATGTAGAACAGCCAGAGTTCTGTGGACTGAGATGAAATGCATTAGCTCATTGCATGGCCGATTCTTTGGTCTTGAGCATGCCATATATTGTGATTTAACCATGTGTGTGGTCTGCTTGTAATTGTGGACGGATTCAGTGGTTTAAATGAGTGGCCACTTATGCCTCTCCCTTAATGACATTATATCACTTTATTCTCCACTGCAGTGATACAATAGAATTTGCTTAATTTAATTATAGTGCTTAAGACAGGTGACACACATGGCATTTAAATAATTTTTATGAAAATGTATGAAATAATTCATAAATAAAACAGTATTACTTGGGACCTGGGTAGCTCAGCAAGTAAAGACGCTGACTACCACCCATGTCGTTGCGAGTTCGGATTCAGTCAGTGCTGAGTGACTCCAGCCAGGTCTCCTAAGCAACCAAATTGGCCCGGTTGCTAGGGAGGGTAGAGTCACATGTGGTAACCTCCTCTTGGTTGCTATAATGTAGTTTACTCTCAGTGGGGTGCGTGGTGAGTTGTGCGTGGATGCCGTGGAGAATAGCGTGAAGCCTCCACATGTGCTATGTCTCCGTGGTAATGCGCTCTACAAGCCACTTGATAAGATGCGCGGGTTGACAGATTCGTGAGATTCGTCCTCCGCCACCCTGATTGAGGTGAGTCACTACACCACAATGAGGACTTAGAGCACATTGGGAATTGGGCATTACAAATTGGGGAGAAAAGGGGGAAATAATCGGAAGAAAACAAAAACAAGAAAAACATACTGCATTACTGAATCAATCAATCTGACAGAGTGATGGCATCCTAATACACTTTTTATGATCTAGTAAATTCCCAATGGATAAAATCATGTCCCATCTCATCATTTGTTTCTCTTTGATTATGCTGTGGCACTTTGAAATATGTGCTGCAGCACATAGAAAAAAAAAACAGTAACACATAAAAGAAAAATGGATTGTCAAGGCTGTTCCATGTTGACTTAATAAAGATAAAACTCTTAAATGAGCATTTGCTGTTGATTGCATTAGTGACATAAAGTGCATAACTTCAGTCTAATCTCAGTGGTATTCAACAAAGGGAAGGTGAGTGGATGCTCACTTGTCTTTGACATGCCAAGGTCAGAGCAAGACTTGCTCCCTTCAGAATCACCTGCACTGCACAAAAAATGATTGAGATCACTCTCTCCTAATAAACATAAATCCAGCTCTCATTAATAAAGACATTAGGCCTGCCATGGAAGATTTGATTAATTAGCTTTAATATTCCTGGAGACCTTTTCTCAACTACAATCAGAATAAAAATCACCTTTCATCTGCAGCTATTTTAACCCTTCTAGATTAATGACACATCTTTAAACTGTCATTTTAGTTTAAAAGAAAATAGCATCTAAAGCAAGCTTTTTCTTTGTTATAGTAAATAATGATAGGTGCAATATAAAATTACTATTTTAAATGTATATACACCTTATGAGTGTTTGCAGAATGAAGATTTATATTTAAATAGGCTTGCCTTTATAAATTCCTTTATTCAGGAGAATCAGTACACAAGTGTTTGTGTTGTAGGGGATATGAATGCAGACCTTACAGACAGCCAGTCCTTGTTTGCAAGACATTTAGTACAGTTTTGTGAGGATAACAACCTCATATTGTCTAGCCAACTGCTTCTTCCTGCTGATAGCTATTCTTATATAAGTGAAGCCTGGCACACAACATCATGGCTTGACCACTGTATTACTACTGCTGATGCCCATGCAATCTTGCAATCTATATAAATTCTATATGGGACATCTATGTCAGATCATGTGCCGCTTGCTATGAAGCTTGATGTGGAAAGTCTGCCTGAGTTGATCCAGGGGGTGAATGATAGTTGCAAGGTTAAATTGGATTGGGCCAGATTAACAAATGAAGATCTCGTGACATACTGTATGAAAACTGAGGTCCTTCTCAGTAATATTTGTTTACCTAAAAAGGCTATTATGTGCTCGGATGTGAATTGTATTGATATCTCCCATCATGAAACCCTTCGTTGCTATGTATGACAGTGTTGTGGGTGCAATGTATGAGGCTAGTAGACCATACCTTATACTACCTGTTAAAACTACCAACATAAAGCCAGGCTGGAACAGGCATGTCGAGGCTCATCATGCAGAAGCTAGGGTAGCATTTAAGACTTGGGTGCAGACAGGCAGACCTAGAAATGGTCCGATCCTTGAGTATAAAAAGCTTACCAGCGCTAAACTAAAATATGCCATCTGTTACATTGGTAAACATGAACAAACTATGAGAGCAAATTCAATGGCTGAGAAATTAAGGGTTAAGGATGTCAATGGCTTTTGGAAGGAGGTGAAAGCCCTGAACAGGGCCAATACATTGCTTCCATGTGTCATGGAGGGAGAGTCTGGGGTTGATAATATTGCTGAGATGTGGAGGCAACACTACTCTGCCTTTTTTAACTGTGTTAAAAGTGACCCCTACAGAGTGATAAATATTGCTAACAGTAGTCCAGAGATAATCACTTGCAGTGAAGTTTGCCAGGCTGTAGCACATCTATCTGACAAGAAAGCGTGTGGGTTAGACCACATTACTGCAGAACACCTTAAGTTTGCTAGTCCTAAGGTGGCAGTACTGCTTGCCATTTGTTTTTCTGGATTCATGACCCATGGTCTACTACCTGAATCTATGCTGTCTGTTACTCTTGTGCCTGTCGTCAAGGACAAGGCTGGCAAGTTTGGGAGCTTAAATAATTATAGGCCAATAGCCCTAGCCAGTGTGATATCTAAAGTACTGGAGAGGATTTTACTTGATCGTCTAGGTCCATTTATTGGTACCACTGATAATCAATTTGGCTTTAAAGCTAAATTTGGTACTGATTTGTGTATCTATGCTTTGAAGGAGGCAACACAGGGGTACATAAGGCAGAACTCTTCCATGATTATTGGGTTTATTGATGCTTCTAAAGCCTTTGACAGAGTCAATCATTATAAGCTATTTGAAAAAATGAGCCAAAGGGGTGCTCCTGACAGCATTATAAGAATCCTGGCTTACTGGTATGCCAACCAGAGTATGCAGGTTAAATGGGGTAACACAGTATCTGCCTCATTTGGGGTGAGTAATGGGGTACGTCAGGGGGCTACTTTCACCAGCTCTCTTCAACCTTTACATGGATGAGTTATCCAACCAATTATCAAGATGCAAAACGGGTTGTATAATTGGTAACACCTTGGTTAATCATTTTATGTATGCTAATGATTTGGCCATTTTCTCTCCTAGCAGTGCTGGTTTTCAGAAGCTACTGAATATCTGCTCTGAGTATGGGGTGAAATTTGATGTGCTGTATAATGCCAAAAAGAGTGCTGTGATAATATGTAGGACAAAAGTGGATAAAGATCTTTGTTTTCCAGACTTTTATCTGTCAGGACAAGTGATGACTGTTTGTAATAAAATTAAATACCTGGGTCATTATATTACAGATCAGTTATCTGATGATTAGGATATATACAGGCAGCGTCGCATATTATATGCTCAAGCTAACATGCTGGTAAGAAAATTCCACAGGTACAAAATTGACGTCAGAATTGGCCTGTTCAAAGCATATTGCACTCCTTTGTATACTGCTCCTTTGTGGTCTAAGTTTAAAAAGGCTAGTATGCAGAAGCTTAAGGTTGCTTATAATGACTGTATGAGGACACTGCTCAACAAACCCAGGTGCTCTAGTGCAAGTGACCTGTTCTGTAATGCAGGGGTCTGCACTTTTCAGGCATTACTGAGGAGACTTACCTACAAATTCATTTGTCGCCTGAATGACTCCCAGAACAGCATTGTGATGTTGCTAGTAAATGCTAGGTTTAGTGCCATACGATGATTATACCAATCATCACTATGGAAAGGCTGGTATAAGTGTCTTTATAGAAATGCCGTAGTTTAGCTTCTTTTTTTTTTATTTTCTTCTCTTTTTATCTTTGTATCTTCTTATCTTTTTTATATATATGTTTTGATTTATGTATTGTTGCATGTTATGTCTGTGCTTTCTGAATGGACTAAGAGTCTGTAAATAAAGGTTGATGATGATGATAAAATGTTTATTAATTTAGATATTTAAATAGTTTTAATATTATTTAAATACTATTTAATTTCTGGTCTCTTTAATAAATATGAAGTCAGATAGAGATGGTTTTCCAAATATTTGCTCTGTGTAGTGCAGAGGATTTGGGTAAAGCAAGTCGTTGTTGATAAAACTGAATTCTGAAGCTTCACAGCTGTACTCTGCACTGGCTTATGTAATCAAATCATGGTACACCACAGGAAATTGTGAAGCTATGCAAACAAAATGAACTCATAGAGCTGGGCTACAGAACAAGCGGCACATTTAAATTATGTCATAAAAGATTAAACATCTGTGAGGATTTCAGGATCCCTTTGCATAATTAAAAATTGTAAGTCAGATTTTTAAGTGTATGATCTAACAATTGTGTCTTTCTTCACAAATACTTGGAAGCGTATTTGGCCTAGCATTAGCAAGTAGTCTAACATAGGCCAAGAATCAATATTTGCGAAGAAGACAAAATAGATATATCATACACTCAAGAATCTGATTTATAATTTTGAATTATCCAAATGTAGACTGAAATCCTCACAGATGTTTAATCTTTTATGACACACTGATTGATCTCTGTTCTCAGATCCATCAGTAAAAAGAATAACTGATCCTAGATCAGAACCAGTTTTTACCTTTTACCAGTAGAATTAAATAAATCATGTAAAGTCTAAAATCAAGACAAAAACATTTAAGACCATTTTGGACTTAAACGATTCTTGGTTCCAACAATATTTAAACAAAAGGCAAATGGATCCTTAAATTATAAACAAATAAATGTTTTGTGGAAATTAAATAAAAAGATAAACAACTATGCTTTTATGCCTTGGTTGCTTAAGAGAATAGACCTTTTAACTTATATTTAGGTAAATATATTTGCATTTTTTGGGGGGAGCATAATTTTGTCTTCATCAACTTTCCACCAAAGTTTTTAACTTTGAACTAGAATATTTTTTTTCAAAAGATTTCTTTGCACATCTTGATCCATGTATGTTAAGCAAATTGGAAAAAAGAATAAGACACAAAGAATTAAGTTTATCTTTCTTTCTATTGCAGATACTGGCTATCTTATCCATCCTGTTCATCGTACTTTCAACAGTTGCACTGTCCCTGAACACCTTACCTGAACTCCAAGTAATAGACGAATTTGACCAAGCCAATGACAATCCTCAGCTTGCTCATGTTGAAGCTGTGTGTATCGCATGGTTTACAATGGAGTATCTCTTGCGCTTCCTGTCATCACCAAACAAATGGAAATTCTTCAAAGGGCCACTAAATGTCATTGACTTGTTAGCTATATTACCCTACTACGTCACTATATTTCTGACCGAATCCGACAAAAGTGTGATGCAGTTCCAAAATGTGAGGAGGGTGGTGCAGATATTCCGCATCATGAGAATATTGAGGATTCTGAAATTAGCGAGACATTCAACTGGACTGCAGTCCCTTGGATTCACACTCAGGCGCAGTTACAATGAGCTTGGCTTACTCATATTGTTCTTAGCCATGGGAATTATGATATTCTCAAGTCTGGTATTCTTTGCAGAGAAGGATGAGGATGCAACAAAATTTACCAGCATCCCAGCTTCATTTTGGTGGGCTACAATCACAATGACTACAGTAGGCTATGGAGATATTTACCCACAGACTTTGCTTGGCAAAATAGTTGGTGGACTTTGCTGCATTGCTGGAGTGCTGGTCATTGCCTTACCCATCCCTATTATTGTGAACAACTTCTCAGAGTTCTACAAGGAGCAGAAACGTCAGGAGAAAGCCATCAAGAGAAGAGAGGCTTTAGAACGAGCAAAGAGAAATGGCAGTATCGTGTCTATGAATCTAAAAGATGCCTTTGCACGAAGTATGGAGCTCATGGATGTCGTTGTAGACAAAAGTGATGATAAGCAGCCAATGGATAACCACCTATCTCCGAGCCGGTGGGGTATTTCGAAGCGCACATCTTCAGATACCAGCCTAAGATCCTTTGACAAAAAGTTTCCTAACAGCAGTCCGCACGGATCACTAGAATATGTTAGAACACCTAGTCCGCAACGCCTGAACGCTCAGAAACTGGAAGAAACATATAACCAGATGACAAAGTCCCAGTCCTTCTCTGATCTCAGTGCAACCGCTGCCTCAGCTGTGTCAAAACATGAGGTAGAGTTTGAGATGAAGGAAGACCCACCTGCCACAGAACGACAACCCTGGGAAAGAACCGTCACTGATGTGAAAAGCATATCAAGTGTTGACAGCTTTGCAAGCTGCACTGCTGAATTTGGACAGGGTGAGAAGGCATCCACCCCTTCTTATACAGCAGAGCAGGTTCAGCAAAGGCAACCTAAATCACCACCGAACCTTCATCTTGGCCAGCTGACACCTTCGGACTTGAGTCCAGAGGAGAACACAGAAGGGACTGGCCCATTTAAGTGTGGCCCTGTCAATCCAGATGGAGAGAATTTTAACGAGGTTTTGGAGAACATCAGAAGCTCCATTCGTGGCACAAATTCAGTCAAGACAATAGGCCTCAAAGTCAACTTTATAGAAACACCTGAAGATGCTCCTCCGACGCCACCCAACACCTCTTCCCCACAGGATATATACAACAGTCTTCTGGAAGACGAATCCCCAGAGGTAGAGTGCTCTCCTCTCTGTTCAGATTCAGAGCCACTGGCTAGTATCCCAAAGAAAGGCTTAGTCCTTTCTCCAAAGATACTTGCCAGTGAATACCTTCCTGGGGAGACGGCATTGCTTCTGGGGGTGCTGGAGGAACAGGAATATCATGAGGAAAGTAATCTGAAGGAAGTGGATTCTGCAGCCATCTCCTCACCCAAACTATCAGCACATAACTGCACTCAGGGTGTAGTTGCTGATAATGGGGAGGAGAAGCCAGACACTAGCCAAAGTGAACACAAGGTAGAGAACCACATGTTTACACCAGAGATCCATCTGATGCCAGGGGATGGTAATCTTTCCCCATCCTGTAGTATGTGACTGTGGGCTGACATTCTGACTGAAGCTATAAGCACACTGGAGAAAAAAAAGGGCACACAGATGTGAGCTGAGAGATGTATCTGCATGGCATGAAAAGTCCCTTGTAATTGTGTCATTGTCAAAAACAATTTTGAATGAGACTGCACTTTTTGCAGACAAGACCTGGATGATGCGGAAGGAAACAAAAGGCTTGTTTAGAATGTACAGTATCTATCCAACGGTGAGGACATTGTTGACCTAACTGTACATTGTACCTTTTCACTCATTATATTTTACAGACAGTCAGAAACATAGGATCTTCAAAAGCATGCATATTAACAACGCTGTTTTACGGTGCTTAGTTTGCTGAGAGCACTCCATGGTAAATACAGAGACTACTGCAATGACCATGCACATAGCCACAGAGGGCAAAGTGGATGTCAAAAGGTTTTTTGTTTTGTTTTAGTTTTTATTTTATTTTTATTTTTTATTTATTTATTTTTCATTTATCTATTTATTTATTTATTTTCATTTTAAAGCGGGATTTATCATCAAAGACTGTGAAAAGTGAGCTGCAAAGTAGCGAGGTATTGAAACATATCATGACTTTCTGTAGAAATGCAATGTGTACCTAATGCAGATTTGTTTTTTGTTAAGATATAGGAATAGCTTATAATGTCACCAAAATATATTTTAAGATTTCTTGGGAGGGTCGGTACCCCCAATTAAAACCATTAATTGAAAACTTAGATTTAATCACCATGCTTTAAGATTTTTATTAATGGATTTATTTATTTAATTCTTGAAATACAATGTTGCATATTCACATCTAGTTGCTAAATAGATAACGGATGAGAATAGATCCTACACAAGAAATCAGCAATCAGATTCTATACTGTAGCTGTAAAATGTAAATTATATATTGCAAAACTATTATGATAAAGTTAGATTTGAATCTTCAAAATTACATTTATATGGCCTGTGTTTACTGTTATATCATACAAAAAGATGGGTACATCATGTATGTATGTCTTATCTTTACATAAACAATGGCACAATAAACTGTAAATTCGGGTCATTAAGACTTAAATATGATGTTCACATACGGTATTTTCTTTTTAAAACTCAAAACAGCCAATCATCTTAGTAATATGTTACTTGTCAAAAGGACCAAAACACATGCTGTTTTCTTTTACACATACATTAAATGTTTTTTTCACAGTTTTTTCACACTTTTTTTTTTTTTTTCATTTTGGGAGAGTACAGTAGTGTAAATGCCACTGCAGTTTTAATTTTTCACATGAGTTGTTTCATTATTATCCATGTTTAACCAAATCTGTATCATTCATATGCTTGACCTTTTATTCATTTCTTATCACAAACTCAATATTGTCCAATTCTACTGAGTATTTAATATTTATTTTATTTTCAGACTGAATTTTGTATTATCATCAGGACTAAAGCCTGATAAGTTTTGTTTTCCTGTCACTACAGAGAATATCCGTTTTATGTTGCCATTATTCCAAGATTGCTGGAAATATCATGTATATTACTTGCTTTGTTCTGGCAGTTGGCTGATTGTTCAAAATGTACATTGTGACAATTGATCACACAATCTGAATGCGCTGAATGAGGACTGTAAAAGACAAAGAGGAAGAACTCATAATTCAACTGGCTCACATGGTTACACTATGAAGGGAAGTGCAATACAGCATACTGCAATCTATGCAGGCCAATATTTGTGGCACTTTATTTACAGTCTAATGGATTTGTAAGTGTACAGGCAGAGCTACAATTGTATTTTTCAGATGATATATCTTTAATATTTGAAATATCAGTGTTACCACTCAAAAAGGATAATTTCGCATTTTACAAAAATACCATGTGACTCCAGTCACTCCAGTTATACGTCAGTACTCTTCAAATAAAGATTTTTTGACAATTTGGAGCATGAGGGCCTTTTATAAATGTCTGCAAAAAGATTTGTTGTCAATTTGAAAAACTAAATTATTTAATGGGCTCATTTAAAATATTTTATGTTTTATAAATTGATGCTGACAGTTTTTTCTACACCAAAATTCTGCACAACCACAATTTCCTGCCATATGGTGGTTGAAATAATGTGTGCCTCTTCATACACACTTATTTATGAGAAGGCTGCAAATCATTTGGCTTGTTCATATAACACTGTACAGAACAATTCTACTTTTTATATGGGGGGGGGGTCAGGTCTTTAAGTAATTGATATGCGTAATATTAAGTTCTCAGGTTTTCTATGACACAAATTTTCTGATATGGTGAATGTCTATATTTTCTTCATTTAAAGAAAGAATCATCTTTTTTCTTTTGTTTTAATGTGTCATCACATGCTTGTTTTGGGAAACGATGGCCCATCTCACGCATTCCCATGAGACAGTCAGCTTCCCTTTTGTGCTTTATATCGAGTGCAGTCATCAATGGAAGGATTAATTCAACCAATTGTGTGCCTGGCCATCACTGCCTATAGGCACTTTTGAAACAGTAAATAGATGGGCTTTGTTTTCAGCCTAAGAGCAAGAGTGGTTTTTTTAAGCATTTTAAATCAGTTACACATTTCTTTTGTTCCTCGGTACCACATACACATCAACAACTCTCTAAAGGCGTCATATCATGAGGAATACATTTTTCCTTTTAGATAATTTTTCTTTTTAGATAATTTCAACTGTACAATGAATATATACTGTAACTTTTAAAACTCACAATTTCCTAAAGCTTTTAAAAACTCAAAAATATTTACTGACCACCCACATTGTCATGAAAAATTGACATGTTTCCATTCATCATGGTATAAATATTGGGGGGTTTGTACTTGCTTGTTTTGACAACTGTGGGTTACCTCCCACCCCATCCCCCCTGGAATCTCTGCCCCTGAGTGGACCTCAGGGAGAAAATTAAGAAAAAGTATGATATGACCTCTTTAAGGACATCAGATGCCCTAAGCACAATCAAGTTGAAATGCTTTCTATACATCATATCATGCTAGCTCATATATACATTTTGAGCCCTCATCATATAAACTGTTCACAAGAAGTTATTTATGATTTTATTTAACTTATTTGTTGTTTGCTGGTACTCCCGTTGAATAAAGGTACTGTTAAACTCTTGCATTAATCTTATCACCAGGCAATCAATTGCATTTTCATTTGTTGCATGTCATCATTTGACTACAAAAGCATCTCCCATTGCCTTTTATGGGAGAAGTAGATGCAAGGGGATTTGGGTCTGTGTGACTTTGTTCATTCGGGATGGTGTTTGCAAATGCTAAATTAAACTCTGTGAGCGAACAGCTGATGGACGAATGTGAACAAGCATGTTTCTCATCACATGATCTTTTGTGATGCATGTTCATAGCAAGTGTGTGGTTTTATTTTATTGTTTGAAAGCGAGGTTATTATTTAACTGTTAATGTGTCATCCATGTGGCATAGCCTGTTCTCCCATGCATAATTGTGACATTGTATTTTCTCCTCTCATGTCTTCTGCCTCATTTATTGTTTTTGTTCGTTTAAACAATGTTATCTTGCACCTCAATGTCCGTGTACACATTTAAGCTGCAGACTGTTTCTGCACATATCAGCATCTTTGAATGCATGTAGTAGCCTGTACAATTATGTGATCACAGAACACTGTCATTATACATGTATGTCAAAATTTCTGTAAAATAAACCACATTGTCTATGTTAAGTCTACTAGCATATGCAGGATAACAAATAAATGTGTAAATAACTCACATGTGTTCTGCACCTGCCATTGTCGTCTTCATGATTGATGTACAGAAACAACGGCTAGGAGTAAGCAAATAGTAGTGACATTGCAAAAATTACTTTTGGGGTTTGAGGAAAAGTGTTAATATAATGATGTTTTTATAAAAGTGGTAGCTTAGATGAAGAATTTCCTTGGCATGCTAGGACATGTTGCCCTTTCTAATCCCTTTTGGGTATCTTTTGGAAATAAATGCAGAGAATAAATGAGTGACATAGCTTTTGGAGTTTCCATGGTTTTCTTGTTCAATTACTTTATAAATCCAAATGTGCACTCATAGAAAATGTATGGTAGTATACTTGACAAACACCTTATTTGGTATATCAGGACCCCTCAAACGGGCCCTGTCTGTGCCAATTCTTGCTCAAAGGGGTATTTTCAGTTGGAAGGGAGGAAACAAACAGCCCCAAGTAGGCTATAGCATTCACTGACAATATATCTTTCGAATTGAAGCCAAAATCAAGAACGGGTTTCTTCCTTAATTACGATCAATACACTGTTTTTCACTCTTTGTTGTAAAAGTAATTGGTCTGAAAGTATAATAAGAAATTTTTATCAAGATCTAACAACATTTGGCATGAATATGGAAGGTTTGGTTGTCATTGTCATTCTTATCCAAGAAGAGAATGGCACAAGCCAACCAACACTCAAGACATTTTTATCACTAGGCCTATCATGAGGTAAACTAGTGCGCCGCATGGTGGTGAACTATTTTCTGCACTGTTTGTCTTTAACCATCATTCGATATGAATAGTAAGAGAAATCAGAAAGTACTTTTTCTTGCCGAAAATGTGTTGCTAGATTACATTTATGTGACGGTGGATGTTTTAGTCCGACAGCTAGCGCTTTCAAAGTAAGAAACCCTTTTAAATTTTAATTCAAGGATTTTTAGAATCAATGAACCATTTATATACTGCTTTTATTTAGTTTATAGGTTTTAAAAATAAAGTGTGTAAATAATGGACTGTTTATATACACTCTAAAATACGATATTTGCGTAGGAAGCAAAGTTTATTTCGAAAAGTTAATTACTCCACGCCTGCAGGTGGCGACGCGGTCACTAAGACCTTCTCATCAACTCACAGTTGGCGGGAACTTTTGTTGTCAAATCAAACATGAACATGGAGAGCGCGTTACATGAAATGATCGCGAGCACAACTGTTAAGACAGATTTCGTCGAGGTGGAGGGTGTCGTTAAATCATGGATGATTGATTTTTACTTCGCGTCGTTATGTCGCCTCTTCCAAGACAGATCTGCCAACTTCCACAGTACTCTGAAAATATTTGAAGGTAAAGTATTCAGCAATATATTAGAAACTAATCTGTATTAGTTTCCTTATATAATGATGTAATATTGTATAGTTTTCATTTGTTTGTTTTCTAATGTCGCGTTGTTTTGTGCACAGCGATAGTGGATGAGCAGCATCAGTCATGTTCATACAGATGGGATGATCCCTCTCAGAGAACCATCTGCTGTTTCCTCGCCAGAGTGTTAGATGGGGAAAACCTGGGTAATATCACAATATTGCTCTTTTGCTGTATTTTAATGTGAATTGCTGCCAACAAAACAATTAAAACTCTCAACCCACACTTGAAATAGTTAATATTAAATTAGGATTACACATTTTCTAAGTAAAAGTGTCACAAAAGACTGTTGTTAGGTTTACTAAATACATTTTTTTTTTTCAAAGTTGTATTGCTCAGGAGGTATTTAGGCTAAGTTTAAGACAAATATTAGCATATTTAAGTGCAAATGCTGCTTGGTTGCATGTGTGTATAGCAGTGTTGTGTAAGTTACTCTTAAAGTAATTAATTACTAATTAAGTCTTCTACAGTGTAATTAGATTACTGTACTAATTACTCTGTCTGAAAAGTAATTGCATTACTTATTACTCATTACTTTCTAAAAACCCATATCGACCTCAACCAGATGAAAAATGCAAGGATAGATATGAAATTGTTCTTTTAATTCTTTCAAATAAATAATATAAAATCAAACTAATTATTCATGAACTGGCCAAATAATTTAAGGGACTGCATTAAATTAGAAAACATAAATTTTGGCTTTTAGATGTTCGATTTTAAATTCACTATTGTTTTATATAGAATTGTTCTAGAGTCTATACAGTATATAACACAATTACATCAGAAGTAACTGAGTGTTTTTCTCTTTTTCTGTTATGTGTAGGCATGTAATCGAAAGGGATGTGGTTAATTATATAATAGCCTATTGCAACAGGATGAATAATTTTTATTTGTTAAACCCTGCTGTACACAGAGCGCACGCACAATAGGGTTGCTCGATTATGGCAAAAATCATAATCATGATTATTTTGGTCAATATTGAGATCACAATTATTTAACACGATTACTCAATGACTTTGGAAACATGCATTTATTGAACTTTTTGGTTATTTCTAGCATAACCAAAAGTGGATTTCCTTGAACTTGAAATGTAAACTGCACTGGGTAGGGGAGGAGGCTATTGTCATATGATCATTATTTTATGTCATGTATGGTAGTAAAGTAAAAGACAAGCCTTCATCACCAACATCTACAGCAGTGATGCTCACACGTCTATGGAATGAGATCTACTTCTCCATCATGTTATTGCAGCAAGATCAACCGTGTACAATAAAGGCTATACATTATCACAATACAAAAATTCAGTAGTCTGTAGTGACATTTGACGATTCTCAATACCAGTTTCAAAACCACAACAAATAATAACACTAATTAATATGTTAATTATGGAAGAATGGTTTCAAGTTCTGAATTATTCAAGACGAGTAAACAAACAATATAACAAAATAACAATAAAAAAAACCGCATTCAATAGAAATAGATTACAAATAATAGAACAAAAAACACAAATGAAGAAAATTCTGTGCTTTTTTTAACAGCTTTAAAAGTTTGTAACCGCAGTAGACTATCAAGTATTCAAGTAAACATTCAGAATGAAATGAAACATAACATTTCTACTGATCTTCACTGTATGATTATAATACATTAATACTTTTTAAAGCTACTAAAGTTACGCAGTCAAGAGCAGTGAGTGTTTTCTTGTTTTGGCTGTTTGATTATTATAATGACACACTATACTTATCCCAGACAAGCGTTAATGTCGAGCCCTGTTTAAATATTGTATTTCACATTCTCTAATAAAAAATTGTTTTCTGCAGTATAGCTCCTAAAGTAAATGTATGTTGTTTTAAAGGAGTTTTAGAGATTATTTTGGAAAACAAGCCAAAAAAGATGAATCAAACTTATTTTGTTCCAGTGTATAATGGGCTAAGACTACACACTCTCACCTTTATGTTCACTTCAATCCATCTTTAACTCGAACGCTCGAGCTGTGTATTGTTGTTTTTCTTCATAAGATACACACAGTGAATGTGACAAATATTATGATTCACTACGTCGTGATCCATCACAGTATAATCTAACTGCAGCAAATGCATGCGAGTGACAAGCATCACCGCGCCAGAGTGTGCATCAGCCGAGAGAAGATTCAAGCTCTTCGTCGGTCACTTCATGCTACTTCTAGATGCTGCGCTGACCGCGCAGAGAAATGCCAGAGTTTATTTTCATATCCCGCTTCCTTATTAATTTAACTTTAAAGGTGTTATATGTAATATTTGTATTGTACTAAATCATAAAATGACCATAAAATGTCATTAGAGAATTAGGAAACGTGCTAAGTTGAAATACTGGCTTTTCCGATAAAAGATGCTACAGCCAGTATATTCTACTTTGACGTTTCCATCCTGGGCCGGAATTCCTGTATGTTTTGGCTGTGTGATCCCACTCACCAGTAGGGCTGCAACTAACAATTATTTTGATAATCGATTAATCGAGCGATTATTCGACTATTTGCCGATTATTGCAAAGATTAATCTTTCGCTCTTAACCGATTATTCAGCTTGTGGTGCGACATAAAATGTTGGATTAAACGTGCTTGCTAACAATAGAAGAAAAATATCTCTAAATGACATTTACTGAATTAACAGGGAAAAAAATACTTTTTATTAAGAAATTCACTGCAAAAAATCCTATTGTGTTTTTACTCTTGTTTTCCATTTAAAATTGTAAAAAGAAATAAAATACATTTACTTGAGAAGCAGCGTATAAGATATTTAGACTTGCTTTAAGAGAATGTATCTTAAATAAACAGTAAGTGTATTTTATTATGTGTGTATTTTTTCACTTGGTTATTATTCTGTGAGTGCATAAAGACAAAAAATACTTTTATTCAAGATGTATTATCTAAAAACAAATTAAATATCTTATATGCTGCATCTCAGGTGAATGCATCTTTTTTTTTTTTTTAAATAATTTTTAGATACAGAGTTGTGTTCACAAGATGCAAACCAATTCAATAGCAGAATAAATAGTGTTACAGAAAACGGGGGTATTTAAAAGTTTTTTTTGATAATAATGTTTAACTTTTCTATAGTATTAACCTTGTCATATGTCAGTCATGGAAAGCCTAGAAATTTCAGGGAGTTATTGAAATTGTGGTTTCCAGGCCTGGAAAAGTCCTGGAAGTGTTTTTTTATTTTTTATTTTTTATTTTTTTTTATGAATTGCGTGTGTGTGTGTGCCCCATAAAATTATTTTCGAAGCTTATTTGTGGTAATCATAAACGACAGGAAGCATCATTTAAATTAATTGGTTAGAAACCATTGAATCCCGTGTTTTGTTTCTCAGATGTCCATTATGATCAAAACGCTAAAATCACCCCAATGATGTCAGCACTGCCGGTTTGGGAGTCATTGGAGGATCTCGTGTCAGATGCTTCTTTACATGCTAAGATCAGGACTCTATTGATTGTTCAGGTTGAGTATGATTGCAAATGAAAGTTGTTTTGCCATGTAGAGTTTGCATAAGTTGAAGTCATGACAGTGCAACCTGGTGTTTTGTTATTCATGGTGTTTTGTGCCCCAGTGTGTCGCCGTGTGTTTGAGGAATGGGAATTCACAGATGGCAAAGGATACCCTGCAATGGCTGGAGACGGAGACTCGGTTACCAGAGGTGCATATTCATGATCCAGAGTAATAGTTCACCCAAAAATGTGTTCTATCATTTCCTCACCCTCATGTTCAAAACTGGCGTAGCTTTATTATTGCAGTGGAATACAATATCAAATATTTTGTAGAATATCCAAGCTGATTTTTTCCCTAAAATTAAAGTTGATAGTTAACGCAGCTGTCAAGCTCCACAAAGAACATAAAATGCACTGTGAAAGGAACTGATACGACTTATGCACTGTAGGGTTGGGCGATGTCCCCTAAATTGGCAGTTGACGATGTTGACAGTAAAACATTGCGATGGACGATGATATCGTCGGTGGGGTGGGGCGGGGGGGATTATATAATTTCATATAATTTTCAAAAATTATATGAAAAATTATAATTTCGTTATTTTACTAACCCAACTAATGACTCATCGGCGTTATCAGTAGGTTGCACGACACGTGAAGCATTTTTTTTTTTTTAGCTTTCACTTAAGAAGAGTTGTGCACTTTTTATTTTAATATATCTCTTTACATAAATACTATTTTCCACTTAAAAACTATAATTTCGTTATTTTACTCACTGATGAGCAAAAGGTCGAGGCAGAAATGACCATGTACCTGCAGGAAATGGCCATTGATGGGGAACAGGACCCGCTGACTTCGTGGAAAACGAACGACAAAAGGTTTCCGTTCGTGGCAAGATTAGCACGGAAATATCTGTGCATGTGTGCTACCAGTACTCCATCAGAGCGGGTCTTCAGCACAGCGGGTAGTGTAGTTACTCCAATCCGCAGCTTATTAAAACCAGATAAAGTGAATATGTTGGTATTTCTGGCCAGAAACATCGAAATTTAAACATGGTCTATGGTCATATTAGACTTCTTTACGCATTTTCGCCATCCGTTGCGGAGCTATTCAATTTTGCATATTATTTTTTTAAACGTTCATTTGTGTAGTTCATATGACCACTTTACAATATTTCAATAACATAATTTATTTTGTAGCCTGTGCTGAAGTTAATTGTGCTGCTAATTATAAGTGAAATGTTAATGCCGAGTTTCGGTCTGAGTGTTGTTCCCGTTTTCTTGTTCTTTATTTGTTGTTCTTCTATGTTTTAATAAATGTGTGTTATTCATATTCACCTTGTTTCTTTCATTTGATTTGACATTATGGACTTATGGCCAATGAAATTTTTCTTTAAAAGTATTAACCAGACAAAAGTTATTTGACGTTCAGCTGGTCTGGGTTTATCTTAAACTGCCAATTCAGTGTATACAAGAGCTATGTGACAATGAGCAAGATTTTCTGAGACACTACAACTACTAATAATTCATTAATAAAGGCTATTTTCTTGTAGCCTACAACATAAAATATTTTAATCTAAATGTACAGTGTAAGACATGTAAAAAAAAAGACAAGAAGCTAACAATGTCAAGATCAATATTTGTGTAGCCTGCCTGACACGGTATTTTCACAGACTAACACGTCACGTCTCTGGCATATACTACAGTATTTAAAATAGCATATATGCATTAGTTATATTCTCAATTTAATTTACAGAGCAATCCCTGCAAAGTTTTTAGGTTAACTATAGACGCAACCCGTTCTCACTTACCTGTTTGAAGGTGTAACGTACGCGCATCAGGTGAACTGGGCGAACTGAGCCTCACTTGTGACGTCATTGCCGTTAAAGGTATTTCGACGCATCTGCTCTCCACTGAAGTTAATGGGAAGGATTGGCGTATCATATGCACGCAAAATTGGACTTTGGCCTATGCATTACACGCAATTTGGAAGTATAAAGTCGTGTTATTTATACGCAGATTGATGAGAACGTGTTGATAGAAGAGACTAGGATTAGTGAGTCACACTAGCAAGACACGCAAAAGGGGGCGTGGCATCACGATGGTGGCTCTACATCGTGATGTTGGTCAGCCATCACACAACCCTAATGCACTGTATTCTAAAGTCTTCTTAAAGGGTAAGTTCACCCAAAAATTCTATAAATATTGATCTTTTTCGCTCCTAAAGTGATGGTATAGCTTTAGAAGACATTTATTTAACCATTGGAGGCATTTGGATGATGTTTATGCTCATTGTATGTGACTTTTGCAGCTTCAACAGTGATCACCATCCACTTGTATTTTTAAGGACCTACTGAGCAAAGATATTTTTCTTCAAATGTGTTCTACTGAAGAAAAAAATGTCATACTCTCCTGGGTTATCATGGGGGTGAACTATCTCTTTAAGCTTTGTGTGAGTAACAGGCAAAAATGTAAGTGGTAATTAAATGAAAATGTTTTTAAATCTCATTCCCCCTTGTGCATATTCAAACCTTGTACAGGTTTCATAAACAGAAAATCATATGGGTTTGGAATGACTTGAGGGTTAGTAATGGATGGCAGAATGGTCATTTTTGGGTGAACCTTTTAATACATTTTGAACTTTGAAATATGTTGCTGAAATGAACTGAAATTTCCTTGTCTCTCTTAACAGAAGCTACAAGGAAAGTTAACCACCATTGTGAAAAGGAAGGATGCTTATGACCAACTCCTGATGAAATTTACCTACAGTCAGCTATTGGAAAGCATTGACATATTCCTTAACACCTTTCTCCAGGACCGTTCTTCTGATTTCTTACTGGAAGTATGGGGCCTTTTTTTTACTGCAGTGCATACCAGAATTCTGCTCCTCCTTACAATGCAATCTATTTCTGATTTATTTACTACATCCTGTGGGAGTGAGGCTCCAAGTACTAATGGGCTTTATTGTCAGTGGTTTAAAATGTGGTTTCCATACATATTGGGAATTTGCCTAATTATCTCTTAGAATTCTAGTGTTTTCCTGGGGGTATGGAGATGTAGCAATTAGTTCCACTCTATACTTGACCACCAAATAAAGATAGAGAAAGCTGTTGAGTTCGTAAGAGCAGTTGATAGGGCTTTTGCTGTCAAAGAAATTTATTATTTGTTACTTACACAATGAATATGCTAATACATTGTTGACTGTCACTATGATAGATGCCTTCTGCATCTCAAAGGGTTCATGACATGAGGAAACTAAATGTAATTGATCTTTTGACATATACAAGTTCATTGTTCTATCAAAAACATACTGTAAGTTTCAGAACTTCCTCACTACAGAAAGAGAATTTGTTAAAATCAAGCTGCCAAAACGACTCGATCTCTACTTCTTTGATGTCACAGATATGTTTGTATCTGACTACCTTCACAACAACGCATCAATGCCTATTTTACCTTCAATCAAGAGCCAATCATAACCGTGGGTGTGTACTGTCAAGTATTTATGGGGAAGCAGCACGAAAAACAAGTGGATTTGGATGGAAAATTATGTTTTACAAATATATAATTACGTTTTTTTTTTTGTGCAAAAAACATTACTAATATTATAAGTGAACCTTAAGGAACATATTAAAATAAAAAAAGACATGTCATGACCCCTTTAAAGGAATATTGCACCAAAAAATGAAAATTGTTAATTTTCTCACCCTCATGCTATCCCACATGTGTTGGACTTTTCTTTGTTCTGCTGAACACAACGTTTTTAAAATAACATTTCAGCTCTGTATGGCCACATAATTCAATTGAATAGTGACCAAATCTTTGACGCTCCAAACATCACAAAGGCACCATCAAAATAAACCAGTAAGTCTTTGGTGGATTAATCCATGTCTTCTGAAGCAATCCAATAAGTTTTGGGTGAGAACAGACCATAATATAACCCTCTTTTTTCACTGTACATCTTGACATCAGCAGACTCCTTTGCAATTCTTATTTCAAGCTCGATTACACTTTCTCGCACCATCTAGCACTCTGCGTATGCGTCAAGCACAAGAAAGTGTAATGGAGCTTGAAATTATGATCTGGTCCAGAGGCTGCAATAGTATAAATTTACAGTGAAAAGGGAGTTACATTTTGGTAATTTCTCAGCCAAAACAATTTGATCGCTGGAGTCTCCATTCAATTGCATTATATGGACTAACATAGCTGAGATATTCTTCTAAAAGTGTGTGTGTGTGTGTGTTCTGCACAAGAAAAAGTCAAACACATCTGGGATGACATGAGGGTGAATAAATGATGAGAGAATTTAAAAATTTTGCTGAACTGTTCCATTAATGCCTGAAATGTATCGCATGATTTTTAGGAATTTATTTTTGGTTTTTAGGCAGCTTCAAAAGTGGTCCAAGCACGTCATGAGAAATCTGAGAAAACCTCCTCTGAACAGGACAGTGATGTGAGGGTGTCATCCACCCCAGAGTCTAACAACCCAAAAGAGTAAAATCATCTTTCACTTACAATGTTCTAAACCACTGTTGCCTGTAATTTAGTTTTTCCAAAAAAAGAATTATGACTGAATCTTGAGTGATGAAATCGTACGTGTTTGTTCAAACAGTGTCGTCAATGTCCAGTATATTTACAATAGCCCCGTTCACAAGTAAATTACAGGAAAATCATTGGGTTGCCATTATTGTTAAATGTACCACATGTGCTGTGTTCACATGTGGTACATTAAATTTATAGGCAAAATGTAGAATTATTTTCAAAAAGGTT
Organism: Xyrauchen texanus; assembly: GCF_025860055.1. NCBI lineage: Eukaryota > Metazoa > Chordata > Actinopteri > Cypriniformes > Catostomidae > Xyrauchen > Xyrauchen texanus. The sequence goes on along the minus strand of NC_068317.1, from coordinate 15,356,757 downwards.
GTGTTCACACATGATTCTTACCTTAACAAAATGCAGTAAATTGTCTGGAAAAGGCTGTGTGTGAAAGGGGCTATTGTCACCATGATAATGCATTAAGCATTAATTCCAGATTGGGCAGAAAATGTTCATGTGTTTGGTCTTAGTTGATTTTTTTATTTTTTTTGGCATGGTGGTGATTCCATACAGGAATAAGGAACAGGTGGATCCACTTGTACCAAATATCAGGTGAGGGTTTTTTAGGTTATTTCAACACACAGGATTTCAGAGATGATTGAGCACCTTAGTCCATATTCACCATAATGACCCAAACATTATCATCAATAAGATAATTCTGAAATGTAAATAATTTTATTTTCATATTGTTTTGACATGGTTGCTTTTTATACTGAAAGCAATGTTTTTGGTTCAGTACAAATTGAGCTCGGTCTACAACATTTGTGGCATGATGGTGATTATTACCACAAAAAATGATTTTGCTTCTGTTAAAACAAGTGCATTGTAAGTGCCTTCAGTAGGGTTCTTACAATGAAAGACAGAGCAAGGCAATACACATTAAAAACTGCAAAAGTATGACCAGTTAGCAAGAGACTAATGTGTTTTCCGTGGTAATCAACATCCACGCCTACTGCTGATAGAGCTCAACATGTATTGAACCCAGAACATTTCTCAATGGGGATGAAAAAAAAACTAAATTGAAGATACTGTCTACTGTTTCACAGACCCAAAAAGACACTTTTCTCAAAACAAAGTCATGAGCCTTGGAAACCAGAAACAATTAAGAAAAGGCAAACCAAGCTCAGGAGAACCTCCATTTGTAGTAAGTTCTCATATGGGTGGTATTAAGTATGTTAACAACTCTATGAATGCCTACAGTTTCTTATTCCAATTATGAGTCTAGAAACATTTATTGTTTTTTTTTTTATGCAACAAAGAGGTTTCCAGGAGGAGTAATGCCCCTTCAGTGTTAAAAAGCGATAACATTGCAACAACGCGAACCAAGAGGGTGAGTTACTCTGAAGCCAGACGTCACAAATCCAGCTCATAATGGGTTGTGTAATCATTTGAACTTATATACAGCATCCATAATTTTCCCCTCTCAGATGTGGACTTACAAAGAAGATTTGGGGCTTAAAGCAGGTGTGAGGAAGCATGGGGAGGGGAAGTGGGCCATGATCCTCAATGAGTTTGAGTTTGAGAACCGGACCAGTGTCATGCTAAAAGACAGGTGGAGAACCCTGAAGAAACTAGAAAAGGTCTGAGGTGCTGTTGGCTACAGTTTTAATACTTCAGGAACTGTAGAATGAATTGTTTTGAAGTTGTCATTATCTGCCAGGTGTTAATACTTGTACAGTAGTTGGAATGGAAGATTGTATATTCCTCATTCTGAGGGCAGTTGTTTTATGTACAGTGACAGAATTTATTTACTTTTGTGATTTAATATTTCACACATAGACACTTCATATGGCCAAAGCTCTTTACTAAGGGCTTTTATAGATTTCCTAGCAGTTTCTCTTCATATAAGTGACATTTCATTCTGAGACTAATTGTAAAATAATTTGTGTCTATTGAATGATGTGAAAATGTTTGGGGAAAATATTTTGTCAAAATTGGGCAAAAGTATTGTACATGTATGCAGCTTGATTTTACATTTAAGCTTTGTTACACATTTGTCCAGTAGAGGGTGAAAATGAGCGTATGTTTGCTTTTAATTCAGCTCATGGAGATCCCTCTGAATTTTTTATTTTATCTTTATTTTTGAAGAAGCGACTTAAAAAGGGTATTGTTTTTTTTTTAATAAATGTATGTAAAAAATATGCAAAAGTGTGATGTAGTTTTTTTCACGTGTAATAGGGCATGTTGTTCTTTTGTGGACTACTGAAGTGGGGTTCAGTACTAAAAGTCACCTTAGGTGTGATTAAATGAAAATGAAGCTGTGCACTTGTGGGCAGGAGCAGTGCTCCAGTCTTTGTACTTTCCTCCATGTTCCTCTGCAGTGAGGACTTCCCACCGCCTGCCAGTGTAGAAGTTCATCCCTGCCGAGACAAGAAGAGTCTCTACAGCATTAGTTGACAACTACAAAACGTTTTACATATGGAGAGAATGGGGTAAGCTGTGAACAATTTATGAGATAATAATAGATATAGGTAAAATCAAATGAAATTAGAAACATCAGAAACGTATAGGTATAGTTCACACAAAAATTATACGTTTCTCATTTAGTAACCCTTGTGTACTCTAATCTCAAACTCATGACTTTCTGTCAATGGTGACCCACATTTTAAAGTGCTAAAATGGACAAAGGCAGCATAAAAGTAATCCATAAAACTCCTGTTGTTTAATCCATGTCTTCTGAAGTGAAACGATTAAAATGACTAATATATAACTCCTTTTGGTTGTTCATCTTGACATCAGCAGTCTCCTTGGTGATTATGATTTCAAGCTAAATTACACTTCCTAGCACCATCTGGTGCTCTACACATGTCATGTAATCTAGAGGTCTACGCCTAACTGTTTTTTTCCATCCCGCTCCTGCAAGTTATATCCGGCACCTGAACACTCCTGCTGAATTTTACTCCATGTTAACCCACTCTCTGCCCTGTTCCTGCAACCTCGCGTTTGTTTTCAATATAGCGCAAAAGCCATACCTGCATACAGACAAGTGTATACAAAACACATTTTATTTTTTCTGTTATTGCTATTATTAGAAAATTTGTGAAATGATGCCCATATGACTTACCTGAGGTTGGTTTCTTAACACTTACTTGACCATTTTCAAGTCCAAGTTTCAGATCTTCCAAAGCCCCATTGCATACCTGCATTGCCTGCTTTAAATATTGGATCATTTGATGAATGTGTTATATGCAAATTTTTGTGTCTCATTTTCTGTTTATTGTTATCAAAAATAAGTGTTGTAAAATAAAGCAATTATTGTTTTGTTTTTTGCATTAGTTAATTAAAACTATAACCTCCCCAAAAAAAGATATCCACATCCGATTTTTCAGGCTATTCTCTAACTGCCCACTCCCATCCACATCTCAAGGAAGTACCATCCGCTCCCGCTTTTAACTCGGAAATGTAATCCTGCAGGAGTTCCGTGGGACAACAGACCTCTATTGTATTCATGCTAAAAATCATAATCGAAATGGAGACCGCAATGTCAAGATATACAGTGAAAAAGGAGTAACATTTTGGCCTGTTCTCACCCAAAATCTCATATCGCTTCAGGAGACATGGATTAAACCACTGCAGTTTTATGGATTACCTTTATATCCTTTTTGGAGCTTGAAAATTTGCTCTCCATTAACTTGCATAGTATTGATAAAAAGACATCATACCTCCCATTAAAATATCTCCTTTTGTGTTTCACAGAAGAAAATCTGTTTAAGATGACTTAAGTGTGAGTAAATGAGAGAATTATCATTTTGACAATCATTAAATTCCTTTAAATTTATAGAAATATGAAGTATGGAAGACAAACAGAGGTGGGCCAGTACCTTAGGGGTAAGTTGGATCAAGAATGTATAAACTATCAAAATGTTTATGAAATCTTTTTTCATAAACTATAAATATATATTTCATAAAAATATCAAGTAAAAGGTGTATTGCGAAAATATGAATCCAGTGAAACAATTTGTCAACGTTTTATAATCATATTTCATATATTTGGATGCTCTGCTCACTATCACTGTTAATTGAGCCACTGGCACAGTTTACCCCACAGATTATTTTTCGGAAGATTATTGCCTTCTATAGTTCATCCCTAGACTCTAGTCTAGACAAATAACATTGTTTTAAACAATGTCAATTCACCAGTTTTAGCATTACTTATCTTATGTTCAGCTCTCATCTCCTCTTTCAAATATATAAAACAATTATGCACAGTTTGATTAGAGTGATTAAAGTACATTAAATTGGAGACACACCCCATTCTCCCCTATACCTAAACTAGTACACTGTTAAGACCTAAAGCACTTACAGAAAGCCTTAAGGTCAAAGGTAATTGAAATATGAATATACACTATGGTGCAGAATCTACAGAGCTTTTTTTGCATGGCCTAATTGTTTCATGATTGTGTCGGCATGAAGACAAACCTTGACCTCAGCACAATGTGCTTTTTTTGCTACATCAGAAAGAAGTCCTAATAACGACACTGTGGCCCAATGGGTACACTACCTCTCAGCTAGGTTACCGTCTCCTTGGCAACTCCGGCTGTGATTACTCATGGCAGGAGATTGACAGGCCACGCAGACTGTATAGCCTTCCCGCAAGTACTGCATCCAGCGAGTATAGGGCCGATTCTCCACCATGCACTGTGGTGTCAGAGACTCCATCTTGAACTCCATACAGAATCTGTGGTGAAGGAAATATGGATTGAACTGGTTTGTTTTCCTAATCAGTAGTTTCTAATAAATTTAATAGCTGCTTTTATGTTTGTAGAAAATTTTTGTGCATGCCATTATCATGCATAAAGTGTTGTTTCGCAAGAATGTCAAAATTACACTTTTGGCTAGAATTAGAAACATTATCTGTGATTAAAATGGCTTAGGATATTGTCAGAGACGGTTTTTGATGCTTCAAGAGAAGAACTATTTGTTGAATTGAATAAACAGGCTTCTCATCACAAATTATCATCATGGACAGTGTCTTTGTGTTTGTTTAATCTACAGTGAGACATACCCAGCATCCAGCAGGGCCCCATACAAATCATGTACTCTGCCTTTGCTGTACTCCATTGTGGTTATAAATGCTGCTCCTGGAAGTAATCCAACACAGTCCCTATTTAGTATCCGCCTGTAAACAGCTAAATAGTCAACTTGAAGTTGAACAGTCAATGGATTTCTGATTGAAATACTTGAATCTTCAACCAGGAATGTTACAAAGCACTGCCAAATGTGTACAAGTCGCCAGGAAATTTTAAAAGAAATGCTGGCACCTTCCAAGTACTTTACGAGCTTGTAGAAAAAGCATGTGAAAATATTTTAAGGGTTATTTCATTTTATTAAAAATGTATTATTTAAAGTAACTAAAACCCATTTCTGTGTAGACCCACAAACAAGAGACCAAGACCATGTGGAGATTAAATTTGTATTGCATGCATACCTTGTGTCTGAGCACAAAACTGCCTGTGGTGGTTCTGATACTCCATGCAGCCTGCCTGTTCCTCCAGCCTCGGACAGACCTGAATGCTGTTTCTGGGGCCTCTCTCAATGCTCCGTCTCCGGACGCGGAATGAAGGCTGGCAGAGCTGGGCACACCCACTCCAGTGACTCCACTCGCTCACTACACATGGCTGGGCTAAAAACACACCCCATGTGTAAGACCAGGGACCAAGATAACATGACATTTATTTTAAAGTAATATACCACAAGTGTTTAACAAAAATAATTTGTTAGGTTTCACATGATAAAAACAATAGATACGTTATATTTTAAATAGAACAATTAAAGGTAATTGTGATAAATGGCTGGAAGAAAGTTTCTTCTTTTTATATTACTACTTTGAATCTAATGTGATGACATTTAGACACATTCAGTAGTGTGTTAATTGTCCAAAGTTGTTACTCTATCCTAAAATATGAATCACTCAACATGCCCTGGAAAATGTTATGTAGTTACACTTAACCACATGCATGTTATTCACTTTTTGTGTGATTCAACTATAAATACATGCAAATATAGGCCTACATATGAAACTTCATGTTTCACATTTAAAATGCTAGACGTTACTATATATACTTAGATTGTATACCATATTTTTGTACTCTATAGCAATAAATGATTGTCATGGCAAAAAAGTTTAAATCCTCCTCTTCTGTAGTATCTTGTTTTTTATTTAAAAAAAATCCTAATAAAATATCTAATATTTTTTACGTTTATTTTTGTAACTTTTACAACATTTTCAAGAACATATACACAATAAATAACTAAACAATCACCTTAAATAGTAACTTATTCATCACATACTGTACATTTTTTAAGGTTTGAACATATCTTAACAAAATTTCCATAAAATACTTTTTCCGAGAATGCATCTTAAAAATATAAGTACATTTTGTTTAAATCTCACTAAATGTATTCTTATTTATAACAGCCAGTTTTTGCATTGTGCTGTGACAGTTCTCTCACTTCAGCAATGATGTTGCAAATATTACTTCTTACCTGGGCACTCTATTGGGTAGTCAAAGCAACAGTCTTTAGTCTTTACACACATCTCATCACAATAACACATCCCATAGACATGGTCCATCCTCCAGTCTGTGGTAAAACAAGTGAGATCTGTCCCATGGCAGCACCTTCCTGAACATCCCCCTTCAGTATAGCGATATTTCGCAAACAGAATGGTGACAAACAACAAGACATTCTGCTCCACTGACAACAACCCCATGATGCCCCAAAAATCAGCAGTGTAGAAGCAGTGACCTCAGACTGTGTTCTCCACTAATCTTCTGAAAAATGAAAAAGACAATGTACTCTTTGCAGTGTTTGGTTCCTCTTACAACCAGTGCCACATAGGAAATGAAGGAATCTAGGAGTCACAGGTAGTTCACAGGTAGTTCACAGGGGAGATGATCCCTGCTGGTGGAATCCTTGTGACCTGGAATTCCTGCGGCCACACACAGCCTCTGTTTGCACAGAGAAACAGGTTTACCGGGTGCTCTGGCTGAAAAAAAAGAGTTATTCTGTGGCAATCACAGCAGAGGAATTGAATGTCCTGCCCAGATCTGTTTCTAAAACTCACCTAGAGTTTCGTCCAGTCCACAAGGCACAACGTGAGCAAAGGAGACAGAAAGAGAGGTGGGGAATGCTGCTTGAGTGAGGGCATGTGAGAGCTATCTCTCTCTTTTCCTTTCTCTCTCTCTATTGCTCTTTTGGCCAATCTGCCCTGGCATATCACATCAAACTGATCTCAGATCAGTGCCCAGACTGTTACCACTGGACAGCAGAAGCTTGTGCAGCAGGGAAACAGTGGGAGGAATGTGAACATTTGGCCTTGCTCCAGTTTAAAGTGCCTGGGGCCGTGCACTGTCTTGTTAGCTTTAATATTACCATGCTACTTACCGAGCCTACAATCAGAGAGTACATGAGCACATCCATGCTCTTAATGCATTGCTTAATCAAAGATAACTTGTAAGAATGCATTTGTTGTTGCAGATGTGTGCAGTTCAGTTTGTTTGTTAAATGTGGTGTGGTATGTCTGCAACGTTTCCTCTTCAGAGTGTTGTCAATTTGATTAGGAGATAGAATTAAGTCAAGGCGTCCTTACAATGGGAATAGGTCGCATCAGCTGTTTTGACCTTTTCTATTTTTTCCTCTAAGAATTAAAATTCACTTAGCGGGGACCAAGATGTATTCGTGCCAGGGAAGGTGGATCTTTTCCCCCATGGAGATCGGCCACCACGGAGACCACATCAGCCCGAAAGGAGGTTAACATGTGGAGGGACAGGCTCTATCGTGTCTTTCTCTAGAGGGACTGTGATTTCCGAGTGCAGAACAATGGCATTCTTGCCTGCTACTGAGGTAAAACGGATGCCATTGAACCTGGTTGGGTGCCTGGCAAACTGAATCGCACAGCCGAGTCAGATCTTCCCGATGATGAGCCAGCATACCATGCCTCCAGACTCTGTGCAAGGGGCACCACGGGCACAATCACCTTTGGCATACCTATGGATGGCGGCCTGTTTAGCAGCACTGTAAGCCTTGGCCGTCAAGGACGACATGAACTTACAGGCCCTGGACAGGAGCCTAGGACGATTACGCTAGGTGGCAGCATTTTGCGTGCACAGGTGCATCGCCTGCTCCACCCGAGGAACTTCCGTGTACCCCTGGCCACCCCGCCATTGAGGGTAGTGAGAGCGGAAGAACTCATGAAACGGGACCGGGTAGTAAAAGGTGCCCCCCACGAATTCATGAGCACCTCATGCACCTCCGGTAAGAAAGGAACTGGGGCAGAGCGTGGCTGTGTGCAGTGCTCTGAGCCCAGGAACCAATCGTCCAGCCGTGGGCAGGGTGGAGGGTTCCACTCCAGCCCGACGCTCGCGGCAGCCCGGGCAAGCATGGCCGTCAGCTCCGCGTCAGCCTCTGACTGGGCAACCAATGGTGGGAGCCCAGTCGAGTCCTCAGCATCAGACTGCAAAAGCCCCCTCTCCGATGCTGTGATCAATACCTCATCCTCATCTCGAGCCCCGAATGAGGCATTAAGCCACCCTGGGGCAGACCGCCTGACTCTTCCATGAACTCGACTGGTGGAAACGAGCATGCTGGGGAATGGGAGGTCCGTGGGGATTCGCCCAGCGGAAATTCTCCCATTGAAGCTCCCAAATCGCTCCCAGTGCTAGCCGCCGCGGCCTTGTGCATGCAAGCAGAAGGACCAGGACAGGGAGCACCTGGAGTGGCTTTCCCTCTATGAAAGAAAGAAAGCTGCGATCGCAATGTTGCTCATGTTCTTGCAGTGAGAACATGAGTCATCCACGAACTATGAGACAGCTATTGTGGCCGTCAGAGGAAGAGAGATATTGACCGCAACCAGGAACTGCACATAGATGGAAAGGCTTCATTAAAAGACACTTTCCATTAGTGTTTCAATCTTTTAGAGAAAATTACTCTTAATGTGGCTGCTGAAGTGCCCAGGGGCGTTCTCTGCACTCATCTGTGCGAGGAGAGAGGACCCGCTGTAAATGCGCTGTATATCCAATAGCTTACACACTCTTTGAGGTGAATGGAACGCAAGTGGAAGCTCTACAATGATCGCATCAGAAGAACAAATCTGAATGAGTGGAAGCAACCCATATCCTTTTATATCTGTATGTCCTGGGGAGTGGCATGCAAATTCCACTTACAAATTCTCATTGGCCTTTTCTCTGGGGCTCCCAAGTTCGACCACTAGTGTCACTAAATTGACACAAATGCTATGTCATGGTAACCTAAAAATGTGCTTCATGTGGCAACATCTAAGGCCTCATCCATTCAGTTTCCTAACATCATCGCTTTCCAAAGTATGCTGTAATGGAGAACATTTTCAAAAGTCACCATTTTTGCCATTACGTGTGTAAACGTAGCAAAATCAATGTGCTTTCATATTGAAAAATGTGTTTCCACCCCCCATTACATTTTTAACAACTATACCAATTATTATGTAACATAGTCTTTCTATTTCTTGCTTTAGTCAAATAGTCCGGGAGTACCTCAGAGATCAAGCCCAGCCCTGTGCTCAAAACCCTCCATTATGGACAGCACGCCAAATCCTTATACAGGACTTCTTATACAAACCAGTGAACTTGTGAAATCCTTATTAATGTGGACGTGGCCTAAAAAAACTGGTTTTATTCCAGTAATTCCAGTCAAAAATATTGTTTAATATGACTGAAACAATATGATTTCCCACCAACAAAAGTAATTTTTAAGGGTAAATGAAGTAATCTAATTTATGATATGATGTAATCTATGCACTGGCATCCAACATGTTAAGAAAAGGGCTGAAATTAGTTTTTGGTTTGTTTTTTTTTGGGGGGGGGGGGTTACACTTGGCTGAAGCTGTTGTGCCCTCCACGGGGAACTCAGACTAATCATGGGGGGAATAAGGGTCTGCTCATGCACAGGGAGCAAGATCAAGGGAATAATGGGATATTAGTGAGAATTAATCTTTAGGAGATCTGTTTTGACTGTCTGACATTTCGGCTCCTTTGATTTTTCACTGTAACAAGGAAGTCAAGCCAAGCAAGAGAAACAGCCTTTAACATCAGCATCAATGTCACCATCAAACCACAGGAAATTACCTCACCAATCAGTAAGCTGAATGGAGTTTAGATTAAAATTGCATTTAGATGTAAGAATCATGTGAAACAATTATTTTTGAAAAATAGCAATTTTTTGTCAAGCACGGGCTATAGCATCTGACATACTTAAGATTTAATGCACACACACACAGTGGGCCCAAAAGGTATCCAGAGACTTAGACCAGACTTAAAGGGATAGTTCACCCAAATATTTTAATTGTCATAATTTACTTACCCGTATGTCATTACAAACCTAAATTTCTTTCTTCTAAATAATGCAAAATGTTGATGGTGTATTATGTGTAATTCAGATGTTTAATTGTCAATACTACTATGTTGCTTGGAACTGCACCCTATACTTTCACCCACTGTTGCAATTGTGTATATGGTTGAGTGACAATAAAGGGATTTGATTTGATTTGATTTAGTGACTCTATGTAGTAGTCGATGCAGCTTGTGTGTCATATTCTGACCTCTGAAGGCATACAATAGGTTTTGATAAAAATCCACATTCATGAGTACATGAGAGAAGACACATGCAATCTAATACACAGCCATGATAAAGTTGTTGTCATTGTCGTTTTTAATATTCCAAACTATATATATATATATATATATATATATTTTTTTTTTATCAAGCTCATTTTAATTGAGAGATGCCCTTTGTGTGCGTGCAAGAGAGAGGGAGAGAGAGAGAGAGAGAGAGAGAGAGAGAGAGAGAGATGTGTGTGTGTGTGTGTGTGTGTGTGTGTGTGTGTGTGTGTGTGTGTGTGTGTGTGTGTGTGTGTGTGTGTGTGTGTGAGTGGTTACTGTTTATTGTGAATAACTGAAAGAGAGTCATGTGTGGTTCATATCAATGTTATGCACGCAGCCCCCTGAGAAGACTATCCTGAATACAGACTGGCAATGTGGTTACCACCATTGCAAATAAACACTAAATCAAACTGTTCCTATTACAATGGTCTTCCTCTTTAAACAGGAAGGCAACGTTGCTACAGAGTTTAACAGGCATGGTGTGGGAAGCAGATAGGATGTGATATCTGTTACAAGAATGCAAAACAGAAGAACATTATTATCATATTTATTATATTCCAATATAAAAGGAGAACAGATTAATACCAACAATCTGGCCTTCGAACAAGAGATATATTTATAATTGCAATAGCTCAGCCATGTTGATTAAACTTGTCACTTGGCTGAGCCATATAAAAACACCAATAGACCATATCAAGGATGTAAATAACAAAGGAATAAGAACGCTACTGTGCATGTCCTGCCCTGAAGCATTTCTGGTAGAACATTTTTATAACCCAGAACTGTCAAAGTAAAATGACTGCCGTGGACTTTTTGAGTCTAGCTAAAACAGAACAAACAAGATATGTGCAAATACTGAAAATAAACAATGAGGTGTCATTACGGATCCTTCAAATAACACATTTTCCCGAAGAACATCAAACTTTTACCTGAAGTGTATCATATCGCAGTGTATCACAGATTAGATGCTCACAATGATTTCCTCAGTGGAAAGGTCGGGAACATTGGACCGCTCCTATTGTAATCAATGAAGCTGTTAATGCTGCAAGTGCATGAATTGCAGTCAAGGTACGTTTTGTTTTTAATTATGAAAATAAATTACTTAAGGGTCTCTTTCTTCTGCTGTAGCTACTATACAACTCCGGCTACTCTGGGAACTTGGCAGTGTAATAATGCAGATATTGTTGACTTTTGTGTGACAAATGGCTTATGTTTCCCCTAAATGTGTCTGCTAACTAAATGTAAATTACTTAATTATAATGGGAGCGATCTATAGTCACTTTTAAAGAGAGAGTAAAGACATAATATGACTTAATTAGCCAGCGAAATTCTAACTATCAAACACAAATTTTGTACACCTACCAGAAATAAGATGTGTGCTACAGTTGTTAGTACTGCACATATCCAGCTGTCTCGCTTCATTACAGTGATTCATGCGTCCATTTGTGGTTGCTTTTTCTGAGATCTAAATACTTTTACTATACTTTACTATACTATACTTCCGTTAGTTACAGGCATCAAGGGAGCATCCAGCCACAAAACAACATTCTGTTACAGTCGTGTTTACATTAGTAACATTAATTGTGTTAAAGTCACTATCAATGAAGTGTGCCTCCCGCTGTTGTTTGAATGAGTTTGACAACTAGCTGGAAATGTTTAAGGGACAAAGATATCACTTCATTAAATGGATGAAAAGTCCTTCAAATGTTCAATAGCTGTCTCTCGTTTCGAAGGCTGCGTCCTATTGAGGTCACATTTGTCGGCCACATACGTCATCGAGGCTGTCTTGTTTCAGAAAAGTGAGTAGGACACTCCAAATGCAGGCTTCGAATGCAACCTCCTTTCACAGGAATTTATAATTAAAATAATGTATTATAAACTAAAGGTATACCTGTAAAATCTATTTTCTTTTCTCTCTACATCATTATAACTCTCCAAACATTTACCTCATACATCCACTACCAAAGGGATTTTGTTCCCTTCTCACTCAAAGCGCTCACACTTGTTATAGAATGGCGTGCTGTCATAGCAACAATGAAAAGTTTATGATAAGTTTCTGATGATTCTAATTGCCTGTTTTGTATTTCTAGTCTCGAGACACCAAGTAAATTCTGCCAAAACGAGCGATCCAGAGAAGAACAACAACCATTTAAGTGTTGCTTAATGTAAAAATGCATTTCAGGCTCAACTTGTGCAAAAGTTGTTGGCTGTCATAATTCAGAATAATTAATGAGATCAACATAATTAACCTTGGACCATCTCTTCATGTCATCTACACACTCAGGTCAGGCACGGTCTATAAAAAGAATGGTCATCCTGACTCTGTGAATTATCGCCATGTTTTTTGGTAACAGTCAAATCGTGGAACACTTCTGCGTTAAGGAAAAAGGTAGATATTAAAGGTGCTGTAAGCGATTTTAGAGTTCTGAAACTTTCACGTGACTGAGCCATTGAATTAGCCACGCCCCCTCATTCCAAAACTCCACCCTCCAAAGATAATTTTGGAACCAAACTTAGCAAAAGAGCAGTATTGTTTGTTCATGTGGCTGTCAAATCCAACAGTGGCACAATAGCACCCTCAACTTAAAACATTATGAATCATCCTCAATGATCCGCTCCAAATGAGAACAAGTAAAATGATTGACAGGTGAATTTTTGTTTACTGTTTTGTTTACAAAGTCTACAGCTGTCACAGAGACAGGTGAGATATCTCAGGACAATTATTTAATTAATATCTTTAAGGGAGATGGAAAACATTTTGCATACTTATCCATGAAAAGAATCACTAACAGCACCTTGAAGCTATCAGTAATGTTTTCTTTTTTTATCATAAATTATATGACTTCGACTGGCTGCCTGGTTCATTTTTCAGACTGTGTATCGGCAACAGTTTATCACTGTTAGTGTGACGTCAGTGAATGAGACTTTCAGCACTGTATTCCCTCATTACTCAGTTTAGTCTCTGTTATTGAGAGATTTCTAAAGCCTTGTTGGTTGAGTGACTCATCTCTTGGTTAGGCTACTTTGAGAATATCCACACAGACAAATTTCCGTTTATCCAAGGTGCAGGTGTGCTTTCATTGTATGCTCTGTTAATAATGGAGAGATCAAAGAGTCAGAGTCTGCATGCTGTTTGTCTTGGACATCTGGACCAAAATGTGTGTATAGAGCATCAGTAAAAAAAAGCAAGACGTAATCTGTTCTCTTTTGACAGAATGGTGTTTTCCAATGAGTTGTCGGAGCGATATTTGTTAAGCCTTTTGAAACAAAGTTATGCCATCTTTGTGCGGCTGGAGAACATGAAGATTCTATGGGATTTAGAGATCTTTCCACAAACATAATCTCTATTCTCTTGCTTTGTTTATAAATTCTATCTATTAACATGATGTATTGAGGGGAATTTAAAGACACTGGATCAGTGACCCATTGTTTCTTGCATCAGTTTGCAGTGAAAACATGATTGATTCCTTAAACATGTCATCACGGTGGTGTGTTTCCTGACAATTTCAGTTACAACAAGGTGTCATTATCAAAAAAGTGAAGGTTGTAAAGCTGTACAGGATGTTCTTTGACCCTAACCGAAAGATATATACTGTAAATACCATCCTTCAAAGTTCAATTCTCCAGGTCAAGGTTAATACTGTATGTCCAAGCTGCAACTGTCATTTTAACATGATCTTGTGGGAATTTGAGGGTCGGTTCAAAATAATTTTACACCCAAATTTGGACCCAAAATGTCAAATTCCGAACAAGTGTCACAACACGCAAATGTTTAATCTCTGGAAATCACCAGCGCCATGCCTGTATTACTACTCAAATATTTCAGAAACTTGGATGCACTGTGCCGTTGATGTCACATACCTTCAAAGAAGGAATTGAAGGAAGGTATTGTGCTTGCATCGTGCTTGTGCTTGAGGTATACGAGATGTCCGTGCGTAAAAATGTAGTTCTAGATTTCACCACTGGGGGCAGTTTAGAAAATCGAAAAGCATAGACTGATTTTAGCAGACAAAGAAAATCTACATCCTGACTGTGATTTCCTGTATTAGTGAATAAAAATATTGACTTTTACAAAGTTTGTCTGCTAAGGTTTCAGGAGGATCTATAAATGTCTGATTAGTCAAGCGGGTATCTTTGATCAAGAACCAATACAATTTTATGATACTCATTTTCAGGCTTTTAATGGCCTTGTAACTTTGTTTATTTGCTTTTAAGAAGAGTCACAGACACCTGTGCATACAAAGTTATGGCCTTGGTTTACAGCAGTGATGAAATCAATAAAGGTATGAACTCTTGTTGGTTGTAACACCCATAGCACCAAAAACAAGTATAACAGAGCAGTGTTACCCATACATTTTATTTCTTACCAAACTACCAAAGAAACAGATACATAAAAACAACTCTAAAAGGTTTCTTGTGTTTTGTACTGGATTTATTGATGTCACCTGATATCAAAGTCATTCTTTGAACTGGACCTCTGTTTTTCGGCCTAACTGTTCTATTGAGCTAACTCTCAAAACTCCTGCCAAAATCTGGGCCTTTTGATTTGTAGATTTGGCTGTGTTTAGGTTTGGCTTGGGTACAGTCTCCATTCTCAGATTCAGGAAGATAGAGGAGCACACTGTCTTCTCTCTGAGAGAGCCTACTGAAGTATAACATTACCATTTACTTTTTTAGGGTTGCATTCCTTTTCAGTGCATATTAAGCTTATGCTACTTGTGTTTATGGTCATCTTTATTAAAACATTTAAATAAACCAAATATCTTTAATGATACACTATAGGTGCACATAAACACTTATCATCATGTTTTACAATGGTGTCCATTCTAAGTTCCTCTCAGTTCACATTTTATATGAAAGGTTATGCCTATTTTTACCATAGGCAATAATCTATACTGACTACAGAAGTAATTGTCTAAGACGACAGACTCTTTAAGAGCTATGTCAGAGTCAGAATGGTTTGGGGTAAATTGAAATGAACTGGCCTGAGATGATAAACCTCTTAAGGGCAGGTCTATGGCAGCCTGCTATTAAAGGACTCTTTGTTTACTGTTTGTTCCAGGCCATTTTAATTGACTAAAGTTGAAAGCCAGAGGACTAGCAGAAAAAAAAACAATCCACCAGGAAAGCTTGAGCAGCTTGCTCACTTTGAGCACGGAGACCCACGTTTTGGTCACAGTAAACCTCTGAAATATGCTTTTTAACACGAACCTCTTCAGACAGTGAACTAAAACCTCTAGATACCATTACAGTCTGTTAAATACTGCTTTGCTGATGAGGAAAAACATGCATTTAAAAGATGCCAATCTTTACTCAAGTGAAGTTTTTTTATTATTATTATTACCATGTGAACCAAGATGAGTGGCTTCTAAAATTATTATATTATTATATAATTACATTTAAAAGGCTGGAATGTCTTTGGATTTTCTAACAAAATATCAAACCAAGTAGCAGTCTTCAAAGAAAGATTATAAGCACACTTTTCAATCAAACGTTTCACAAAAATATGTTTGTCAAGTTTAAAAAAATAAGACACTTTCCAGTTTAATGAACAAGTCTATTGTGAACATTATGAACTCCACTTTTGGTTACTCTGCTAGGACACCTCTGTAAACTTGAGGGGAACTGGCTTCATACATACATTACAAATTGTTTTGAGATCAGTTGATAAAAAGTAATTCAAAAATGGCTAAGAAAGGTGGCATTAGTTCTGTAAAACATTCTAGCACCAGTTGTTTGCAGATGCCACTTGACGAGGTATTTTGTATCTAATGCAATGACATTCAGACATTTTTAAGTGTGACTGGAGTGTCAAAACACTTTTTGGGGCCACTGTAGGTGGGGTTGCTGTAAAAATATTTAAATATAAAAACAGCATAATTTTAATTTAGAAATTAAATAAAAAAAAAACACTATTCACAAGACTGATAAGAATGCTTAGTTAGAATGCTAAGTGTGCTTCAATAATATGTTACATGTTATTTGATGTGTTTCTCAGTGCAGGTGGTTTCTGTAATGAAGTCTTGAGTCATCATCTCTTTGCTCTCTGCCCAGAATGTGCCAACCTAATATTGAACTGAATCAACCTGGCCCTATTCCTTTTGACAAAAGATATCTGGGTTTAGAAGGGCACTATCCCATGCTCTATAATGCAACCTGCACAATAATACTGCCTACAATCTGCATCATACTACAGCTACTGTAGTGAACTATATGTTATCAGCCAAATGCTATAGCAGCCAGTTGTGCTATTGAAAGGCATATACTGTAATCACTTCTTAATTATGAGACTATCACATTATGAAAATACAGTATTTCTGCTTTTAGGATCAACTTCTGTACATTATTTCAAGTTTAGAATTGTAGTTCTAATTTGTAGAGACATACTGTATATTTGTTGGATACATAACTTTAGTACTTCCTTAAAAGGTTCAAGAGAGGACTCTCTTCAGGCAGGAAACAAAGCATTAATAAGTATTTAGCCCTTTTCCATATGTTCCCCATTTCACTTATTTTCCATATCTTGGTATATGACATAACTAAACAAAGACACCCTACAGTTTGCACTATAATTTCATTATCACTGTAATTTAATGCTAGATCAAGGCAGTTATTCTTGGCAAATATACAACCCCAATTACAAAACATTTGGGACAGTATGAAAATTGCTAATTAAAACAAAAAGGAGTGCTTTGTAAATTATATTCACCCTTTGCTATATTCAAAGCACTACAGCTAAAAGTTATATGTACCTGTATACCTGTGAATTTCATTGTTGTTTTTTTTAATGTACAGTTATTTCAAATCAGATGATTGCAACATGCTCTAAAAAAAGTTGGGACAGTCGAGTGTTTACCACTGTCTCATCACCATTTCTTCTAATAGCACTTATTAAGCATTTGGGCACTTAAGACACAAGTTTAAGTTTAAAAAGTGAAATTTCCCCCCATTCATCCATTTTGCAGGTCTGCAGCTGCACAATTGTATGGGGTCATTGTTACTGTATTGTGCGGTTCATAATGCACCACACATTCTCCCTTTGTAGATGGTCAGGACTGCAGGCAGGCCAATCTAGCACCCACTCTCTGTTTATTCAGCCAGTATGTGGTTTGAAGTTGATCTTCCGGGATGTCCCTGGAAAAGAAGGTGCTGGATGGCAGTAAATGCTGCTCCAAAATTTTTACATATCTGTCTGTATTAATGGTGCCCTCACTGATGTGTGAGTTACCCATGCCATGGGCACTGGCACACCCCTGGCCCATACAGACACTGGCTTTTGGACCTGAAGCTGATAACATCTTTGATGGTCCTTTTCCTCTTTGGCCCGGATAACACGAAGGATCTGTTTTTCAAAATCTTTTTGAAATGTGGACTCTTCAAACCAAAAAACACAGTTCCACTGTTCTATTTTCCATCTAAGATGAGACAGAGCCCAGAGAAGTCGGCAGCGCTTCTGGACAGTGTTGATGTAGGGCTTCTGCTTTGCATAGTGAAGTCTTAACTTTCATCTGTGGATGCTGCGGTGAATGTTGTTGACCAACAATGGTTTACTAAAGTAATCCCAAGCCCATGTTCATGATATCCATTACAGAAGAATGATGATTTTAAGACAGTGATGGTTTTTGTCTTGCCCTTTAAGCACCGAAATTTGACCTGATTCCTTGAATCTTTTAACTATATTTTTCACTGCAGAGGGTGAAATGCCCAAAATCCTTCCAATTTGTCTTTGGGGAACATTGTTTTCAGTGATTGATTATTTGCTGAAGCATCTGTTGGCAAATTGACAAGTCTCAAATGACCCTTGCTCTTTAAGGACTAGGCTGTTTTTGGAGTATGCTTATACAGTATACAGTACTATGATACGATTGCCTCACCTGTTTAACATCTCCTGTTTCACAACACCTTGTTATTTCAACTTGTCAAATTGTCTTAAAATGCCAGTCTCATCTTTTTTGAAGCGTGTTGCAATCATCTTATTCATATAATGTTTAGCTGTAGTGCTTTCAATATAGAAAAGGGTGAATTTAATTTACAAATCATTTCTTTTTTTTTTATTAGCATTTTTCATACTGTCCCAACGTTTTGGGAATTGGGGTTGTACTTCAAATTTTAAGGTGAATTTGATTTTGACAGTCCTTGGAAGGTATACTCCAGAAATGTAATGGGTTGTACAGTAGCTACAGTCATTATGCTACAACACTTTGTACCTCTCAGGTTTTCTCTTTTATTTACACAGCCTTGGCACAGTTGTGAATTTAGGGGCAATGTGCTTCCTCTTTGGCTAATGAACTCCGATTAAGAGTCCAGCCTATTGATCTTTTTGAGTCTCTTAATTTTCTCCTGTCGGACCGTGTCCGCCTCCAGAGAAGAGATCTCCGTGAGCCTCTGAATGAAAGAGGCAGAGGCGCTCAGGAGTGGATCGGGGTAGGACTGAGCTGAAAAACAATAACCAGCCCACAGGTAATTAAGAGCACTGTTTGCTTATTCAGGTTTACAAAGGTAAAAGACAAAAGATTGGGGATTCTATATTCGTCAAAAGTCTGCTGTGAAGTACATGAGGTGTGTGCATGTTGGGAGTGTGGTTAGAAGGTGTTAAGTAATGTTTGTAACTCTACGTAAAAAACACATGTACATGTGAAATTTATCAATGCTTACATTCTTAATCTACAACAGCACTGAAGAGAGAGCTCTAACCTGTTGAACACCTTGAAGGGACACAAACTACACTATGTGCTGTTTTCTAAGCTAAGGAAATGATATAAATAAGCGTTTAACAATACGGTAACACTTTACAATAAGGTCCTATATGTTACCATTACTTAATGCATTAGGTATCATGGACTAACAATAAACAATTATCTTTACAGCATCAAATTAGTTCATAACACATTAAAAGAAGAAGCAAACAATTTAGGTTACAGTAAGGCACTTACAATGGAAGTGAATGGGGCCAATTTTTGGAGGGTTTAAAAGGCAGAAATGTGAAGTTTATAATTTTATAAAAGCACTTACATTAATTCTTCAGTGAAAACTTCAGTATTATTTGAACTGTAAAGTTGTTTGATTCGTAATTTTACTATCATCTTACAGTTTGCAGTGATACATTGTCATGGTAATGAAATTGGATATTAAGCAATTTTATCACACTAAAATCATGTTTACATGTATATTGTTTACGTCTTGTGCCTATACTTTTGAAACAGTGAGTATTTTTATGTTTACAGATTGGCCCCATTCACTTCCATTGTAAGTGCCTCACGGTAACCCAGAGTAATGTTTTTTCTCAACTTTTCTTTTTTAAAGAAAAGGAGGGACAAGTGCATGCCACAAATGCTGATTCTTGTGCTTAACTTGTTTTGAACCAGGAATATTCCTTTAACTACATGCATATGCAAACGTTTAGGCACCCCTGACAATTTCCATTATTTTCATTTATAAATTATTGGGTGTTTGGATCAGCAATTTAATTTTGATCTATCAAATAACTGAAGGACACGGTAATATTTCGGTAGTGAAATGAGGTTCATTGGATTAACAGAAAATGTGCAATATGCATCAAAACGAAATTAGACAGGTGCATAAATTTGGGCACCCTTGTCATTTTGTTGCTTTGAATACCTGTAACTACCTAGCACTGATTAATTGGAACACACACTTGTTTTGGTGAGCTCATTAAGCCTTGAATTTCTTAGACAGGTGCATCCAATCATGAGAAAAGGTATTTAAGGTGGCCAATTGCAAGTTGTTGTTCTATTTCACTCTCCTCTGAAGACTGGCAACACGGGGGCCTCAAAACAACTCTCAAATGACCTGAAAACAAAGATTGTTCAACATTATGGTTTAGGAGAAGGCTACAAAAAGCTATCGCAGAGATTTAAGCTGTCCGTGTCCGCTGTGAGGAACATAGTGAGGAAATGGAAGACATCATCTTGCTGCAGATTGTGTCACTGTGCATCATTCAACAATTCAGCGCACTTTGCACAAGAAGAAGCTGAACGGGAGAGTGATGCGGAAGAAGCCTTTTCTGCACACACGCCACAAACAGTCGCTTGAGGTATGCAAATGCACATTTGGACAAGCCAGCTTCATTTTGGAAGAAGGCGCTGTGGACTGATGAAACAAAGATGGAGTTATTTGGTCATAACAAGGGGCGTTATGCATGGCGGCAAAAGAACACAGCGTTCCAAGACAAACACTTGCTACCCACAGTCAAATTTGGTGGAGGTTCCATCCTGCTGTGTGGCCAGTGCCGGTACTGGGAATCTTGTTAAAGTTGAGGGTCGCATGGATTCCACTCAATATCAGCAGATACTTGAGAATAATGTATAGGAATGAGTCACAAAGTTGAAGTTATGCCGGGGCTCGATATTTCAAGACAACAACCCAAAACACCGCTCAAAATCTACTCTGGCGTTTATGCAGCGGTACAATGTTCTGGAATGGCCATCCCATTCCCCAGACCTGAATATCATTGAAAATCTGTGGGGTGATTTGAAGCGGGCTGTCCATGCTCTGCAACCATCAAACCTAACTGAACTGGAGATGTTTTGCAAGGAGGAATGGTCCAAAATACAATCATCCAGAATCCAGACACTCATTACAGGCTAAAGGAAGTGTCTAAAGGCCGTTATTTCTGTAAAGCAGGCTCAACTAAATATTGATGTGATATTTCTGTTTGGGTGCCCAAATTTATGCACCTGTCTAATTTCGTTTGATGCATATTGCACATTTTCTGTTCATCCAATAAACCTCATTTCACTACTGAAATATTACTGTCTCCTTCAGTTATTTGACAGATCAAAATTAAATTGCTGATCCAAACACCCAATTATTTATAAATGAAAATCATGGAAATTGTCAGGGGTGCCTAAACTTTTGCATACGCCTGTAGTTAAAGTGCTAGTTTTAATGTAAACAAATCTGTGGAAATGAACGCTTAAAACAATGTTCATTGGTAGTTTGTGCTAACTATTTTGTTAACTAATGTTATCGTAAACTACCATATTTTAAAGTGATGCCAACAATGCTTAAAAGGGTTAACACACACGTATTAGATGACAGTTAATCTTTAATAATGATAAGATGCTCACGTTTTTTGATAGCACCAACAGTGAAGAGACGAGCTCTGCTTTTAATCCATGATTTGAAAGAAAAGCGTGAGAGAGAATTATTATACAAAATACATGATCCATATACAGAATATACACACAAAAATAGTGTGGTTGTTGTTACCTGTTTTTATAGTTTAGAGATAAAAAGTGACTTTCATTGGCAGATGGAGTTGTGGATGGTAACAGAACTGATGGAAATGAGGTAAGATAGTCAGACCTGGAATTGGAGCAGAGAATATTAATCACTGGAATCAAAACATAATAGTATTGCAGTACTCAAATATTAATGATAAACCCACCCAAAAATAAGTGGCTTTGGGTTGCTCTGAGAAAATTCGTTGCGGTAGGCAAATCTAGTAAAATTGTGAGACCGATAAACATGAAACTCCTGAGAGGGTAGAGGTATTGTGGAGTTTTGTTTTATCAGAGCATTATCTGTTTGGAAAAATGAGAAACATTAATTGGAGTATCCAACAGAGCTGTTGTAACATTTGTTGATTCAGCAAGAGAGCAACAGCAACATAGTTCAAGAACAGGTCTACGTAGTACATAATCACTTTTATCTTAAATAAAAGCAATCTCTGCTCAAAAGGGTAGTTCCTTTAAATTTAATACTGGCAGATTACTGATTCAGACTATTAAATACTATTAAAATGTGTCCTCATCTCTTAATGTTCCTTATAACACTGAATTGTCAATATGCTGCAATAATCTTCATGAGAATGTTGTGAGCACCATCTACTGGTGACCCAACTGAAATGACCAAATTACACTTTTGTTCCATCTCATCAAATAATGATGTGAATGCTTCTTAATCTGAATGCATACCATTAAACAGCTTTCTTTAGTCTGATGTTTTTCCTAGGTGTATACTATTAATGATAGATTATACAAAATGTATAAACCTTCAATATCATTGGTGATGTACATTCCATTTCTCCACCTTCTATCAAATAATAAATGGCGACCAGAAATATCACTGTCAGAAAAATTGTTGACCGGGGAACATTTGGTCATTGCCGACTGGTCTTTGGCTAAAAGAGGAAGTAGAGTTCTGTGTAGTCAAAAAAATCAAAACATAAAAATACAACTGGTCATTTTCTGCAGCCCTTCATAAATTTAATCTAAACATGAACATTTAAAGGAACAGTTCACCCAAAAATGCTCTCATCGTTTACTCACCCTCATGCCACCCCAGATGTGTGACATTCTTTCTTCTACAGAACACAAATCAAGATTTTTAGTATAGTATCTCAGCTTTGTTAGTCCTCACAATGCAAGTGAATGGTGACCAGAATTTAGACGTTCCAAAAAGGACATTAAGGCAGCATAAGAGTAATCCATACAACCCCAGTTGTTAAATCAGTGTGTTCAGAAGCGATATGATAGGTGTGGTTGAGAAACAGATCAATATTTAAGTCCTTTTTTTAACTATAAATTCTCTTCCCTGCTCAGTAGGTGGTGATATGCACAAAGAATGTAAATCGGCAAAAACAAAAGAAGAACCTGGAAGTGAAATTGAAAGTGGAGGTTTATAGTAAAAAAAAAAGGACTTAAATATTCTGAAGATATGGATTAAACCACTGGAGTCATATGGATTACATTTATGCTGCATGTATTTCCTTTCTGAAGCTTCGAAGTTTTGGTCACCATTCACTTGCATTGTATAGACCTACATAGCCGAAATATTCTTCATTTGTGTTCTGCAGAAGAAAGAATCTCATACACATCTGGGATGGCATGAGGGTGAGTAAATGATGAGATAATTTGTATTTGTGGGTGAACAAACCCTTTAATGTAAAACTTTTAACAAAACAAATTTAGCTTTATTCATAATGCATTTATGTAAGTATGTCACTATTCATATATACAAAAGTTCTTCCACATATAAAATGGTACTAATATGGTACAACATGGTGCCATTTACAAAAAACATGGTACATTTTTGTACGTGTACTCACCCCTCAAAGTGTGGCTTTAAATCCCTGGAATCTAAATATCATAGTAGATCCTCATGTTAATAAAATTAGACAGTTATCATGTATAATGTGTTTGAGGCTCATTTAACATCTTTAATTAATATCCAAGGTCTCAGAAGAAAAGATGAAGAAGAGATACTGTAAAGTAAAATTTAGTGCCAACTCAACACAATCAACATAGATATCACTCACAGGTCAGGCTGCATGGGTATTTCTGTCTTGATGAGAATACTTTGAGCCTGGAATCACCAGCTCTGTTACTTCCAGACACTGGAAAACCTGGAATGTTGTTTGAAGGATAACTGGTTCGCTCGTCTTTAATGTCCTGGATGATCAAAGGAGCTTCAGCTGCTGGCTGTGACATCAGTTTAGCTTTAACGACGCTAGCGAAAGGCTTCATCTCAACTTTTAGACGTCAGCCAAAACTATATTCTAATATCCATTTAAAAGTGTTAACATTAGTAATTACATCCATCATGTCAATGTTAACGACCCGGTGAATGAAAGTGAATTAGACGGCAAAGGAACAAAACACAGAAGCTGCCAGTCCATTCCGTTACGGTTGCCGTAGTTACTGCTACCACGACCACGTGACACAGCAGTATAATTACCTAAATATGACTATTTGCAATTTGTTGGCCGCTATCAGATAACATTTTTATTATTTGCATGAAAAATTATTTTACATGTGGCAAAATAAATACCCTGGGTAAATTCAGGAATTTGAAAATGCCGAGACAGCTCACTCTCTTCTGTGCATGTACGCCACTGCTTACAACTAATGTTGCAGAATTACTAAAACTCATTTTAATGAGCACTTTCACAGACTATCGTCCAGTACAAAGATAGATGAACTAATGTAAACGCGAACTAAAATGAAGGTGCAATTACAATGCTTCGCCATTAGATGTCGACATTGAATTGCTATTTTAAAATATGGCACGACTCCAATTTTTTTCTACGCGCACAGATTTCACTCTAGGCTCATTCGTCATGAAGCGATAATATACATTGGGAAACCATTGAGGATAACTCTGTAACCCATTCATTTTGAAATTAAACAATTATGAGAGTGGCCTATCCTTATTTCTAAATGTGAGAAAATTGCTGCTTCCTGGGCTACTTTATTCTAGTTATCATTGAGCGAGTAGCAAAACTGTTTATAACTGAATCTGAAAATATAATAGAGAGGTGCGTACTGGATTACAGATAATAATATATCCATTCAGTGTCTTATCTTGGATTTTACACTCCCCAGTGCAAAGCACCTTTGCTTCCTTGGGGTTTTTCATCGCCCTCTGTCATTTTTATCATTCCTTTTTGGCCAGCCGTCGGGGACCCCTCTCACCCCGAGCCTTAGGGTGGTTGCCCACCCTGCCCTCCATGTACTTAAGCCACTGCATCCAATTATACCTGACAGGTACTGAGGCTATAACTCAGTTTCTTAAAAATTCTTAAAAATTAATCTCATTAAAACAAGACACTGAGACACAAATTCAAATACTTCACTCTTAGTTTTATCCAATGGTTTCTCTGCAATAATAGGTTCATGATGGAGCACATGGGTTAAATCCTGTCTATAGTGTATGTTGGTGGGCTGCAGGGTTAAAAATAAAGAGGGGCTCAGGGCAAAAATGCCATCAGAAATTACAAAAATGATCCCGGAATTGAAAATGTGGAGAGAAAAAGGCCCTCATTATAAATTCATTTTTTTTGTTGTTTTTTTTATTTGTAACATCTGGTATAGTTCCTAATTTTTATTAGGAATTTATTAATTATATACTGAATAATGGAATTAAATATGAGCCAAATTTGATTTATTAC
Source organism: Xyrauchen texanus (assembly GCF_025860055.1). NCBI lineage: Eukaryota > Metazoa > Chordata > Actinopteri > Cypriniformes > Catostomidae > Xyrauchen > Xyrauchen texanus. Next base: position 15,331,536 of record NC_068317.1, on the reverse strand, counting down.
AATATTGAACATTTGTATTAATTAATTGTTTAAAATGTATGTATTTGAAATAAATGAATATGACATGTTTTGTTTTGAATGATTAGAAAAAAAATGCCCTCATGAGGTAAAATAAATGCCCCAAAAAATCATATCCAGGGGACAATTATTGCCCCTCAATGTAAAAGTTTATTTATGACATTGGTGGGCTGAGAGATTCTATGTTTGCAGCAATCTGTTGAAAAATCATGTAAATCATGCTACAAATTGTAAATGCTTGCAATGATTTGTTAATATAAAAAAGTCACCGGAGCCATTCACAAAGTCATACCTAAAATAAAACCTTCTAGTAACATTGTTCATTATAACAGAATGCCTCTGTCCTTTCTTACCTGATGTTGAGCTTAAAGGGATAGTTCACCTAAAAATTAAAAATTCTCTCATCATTTACTCACCCTCATGCCATCCCAGATGTGTATGATTTCTTTCTTCTGCAGATCACAATCAAAACATTTTAGAATATTTTTTCTGCTCTATAGATCCATACAATGCAAGTGAATGGTGACCAAAACTTTGAAGCTCCAAAAAGCAAACAAAGGCAGCATAAAAGTAATCAATCAGACCCCAGTTGTAAAATATCTTCAGAAGCTATATGACAGGTGTGAGAAAAAGATCACTATTTAATATATATATATATTTGTTTTTTTTTTACTATAAATTCTCCCTGCTCCCTGTGTGATATGCATTAAGAATGCGAATCACCAAAAACCAAAGAAAAATGTAAAAATGAAAATGGAGATTGATTGTAAAAAAAAAAAAAAAAAAAAAAAAAAAAGAGGAATTGATCCGTTTCATATCGCTTCTGAAGACAGATATAACCACTTGAGTCTTATGGATTACGTTTATGCTGCCTATGTTTGCTTTTTTGAGATTCAAAATGTTGGTCACCATTCACTTGTATAATTGTATGGAGACCAAAAGAACTTACATATTCTTCTAAAAACTTCATTTGGGTTCTGCACAAGAAAAAAAGTCAAACACATCTGTGATGGTATTAGGGTGAGTAAATTATGTGAGAATTATCTTTTTTTTGGCTGAAATATCAATTTAAAGGGACAGTAAACCAAAAAATATAATATTATGTAATCATTTAGTCACCCTCGTGACAAGGCTGATTTATGTTGACAGCATTTTCATATTAAGGTGAAGTATCCATTTCCACAAACATACAACATACATTTATATACATTTTATTTGAGACTGTCTAAGCATTGAAAACAACTATATTAATAGAGCAATGTCATGATGATGATGCATCCCACTCTGTTTTCCGAAACGTCCACAGCTGACTTGAGTAGATGTAAATTTCATACAGGCAGTTGAGCCAATCTCCCTGTGGGGTCCTGTGGAGCGGGGCTGGTTTAAATAGAGCGCCAGCAGCAGCAGCGCCGTTCTTATGAGATCCGTCAGGAATCTGTCTGTCACTCTCGTCTCTCTATAAAGCGGCAACGGTCAGGCAGCTATCGCGCGCGTGTCCGTACCGGGATCCTACAGTGTTGATACGAGGAGACGCGGCTGTATTTATGGCAACTTAGAGACGCATGCCTTTTTCTTTAACATTTTCGTTGTTGTCATTTACGGACATTTGTCGCGTTAAAATATAAACATTTCTGAAGTCCAAACCCCCAAAGCACACCTGTTTTTATTTGTCAAGCTCATATTCTGACATTTTAAAGCGCTATTTCTTCAACTGGTGTGTAGTATTTTATGATATATGTAGCTATATTAGTAGTTCTATGCCAGCTGGGGTTAATTTGATGCTCACCCCATAGCCTTATCATATAAGCGGATAGTTTAAAGATAAATTACATTTTAATGTCATCAGCACAATAGAAAAACTTTTTTAGTCCTTTACGTGTAACTTTATTGTAAGGCTTTATTTTGCATTTGCGACGTAAAGACACGCAACAGACATGGTGATAAACATTGTCGTGGAGTTTTTCCTGGTCATGTTGAAAGTCCTCTGGGCTATCATGATGGCCGGACTCAAGTTGCTCATACGGCCGAAAGAGAAGAGCGTAGCGGGACAGGTGTGCCTTATCACCGGGGCTGGCGGCGGACTCGGGCGGCTCTTCGCGAAGGAGTTCGCCCGGCGCCGGGCAACATTGGTGCTGTGGGACATCAACAGTCAGAGCAACGAGGAAACTGCGGAGATGGTGCGACAGATCTACAGAGAGGAAGACACCCCGATGTCAAAAGAGGGTAAATGGGATGATTTGATGCTGTTATGATATAGTAGGCTATATATTTCATTGGTTTGTCTTATTTTGTGTCTGATCCCATTTATTTGCCTACCTCGAACATATAAAGTATAGGTTGATGATTTTAAGTATAAAATTATGTATTATTATTATTATAAGAAATATATACATACATACATACATACATACATGCAAGTATATTGTTGCATTGAAAACTGGAGCATTTGTGGCATAACTTAATGTTGATTACAACATAAAATAACTTTGAATCGTTGCTCCTCTAGAAAACAAAATCATGAAAGGTTACAGTAAGGCACTTCCAATGGAAGTGAATTGGGACAATTTTAGAGGATTTAGGCATAAATATGAAGCTTAGAATTTTAGAAAGCATTTACATTCAAACTTGTATATTATTTGAGATGTAAAGTTTTTCAAATGGATGTTTTCGTGGCAAATTTACTTTTTAATAATTCACAATAATCTCAAACAGTTTATGGTCACAACTTTAAGAATGTGGGAATCTTTTGCTCTACCAAAATATAGGCAAGTCCTCATTGGCTAATGGGTGATAATTGGTCATTAAAAAATCTGAACACTGAATGGAGATCATATGAATGAGGCTTTTGCATCTCCGGTGTTGATTAACTCGGTTTATTTATTTTTCCTTAGGAGCTGTTGGCGGTGTGGAAGAGGTCCCTCCTTTTCAGCCACAGGTGTACACATATGTGGTTGATGTGGGCAAGAGGGAAAGCGTGTACTCCACAGCGGTGAAAGTGCGCAGGGAAGTCGGTGAAGTGGACTTGTTGATCAACAATGCTGGTGTTGTGTCTGGCCACCACCTGCTTGAGTGCCCCGATGAACTGATCGAGCGGACGATGGTGGTGAACTGCCATGCACACTTCTGGGTGAGTTTTTATTCAACTTCACCCACTTTGACACTTCTTAACTGCATACGGTTCTAACTGTTACTAGTCAATGTGCATTAAACGAAAGTGTACAGCTGTTTTTGTTCAAACGGAATGTCCTCTTTCTAGTGATGATATCACATGATGCCACTGTCAGGGACCCCATTTAATCAGCACATAGTCATTTCTCTATTCTGGCATTTGCACTTGAGCCAAACAAGGAAGAATGTTTTTATTTATTTTTTCCTCCCCAAGCATGTTAGTGATCCCACTTGTAAGCCAGCCAGAATGGAGATTGAAGTTAATATTAAGTTTAATGGGAAATGAAATAACTTGCACACTACATGGCTAAATGAGAACAAGCAAGCAACCCTGTTTATTCTTTTGCAATCAATTAGATTACACACTTTGAAGCTCCATTGCCCAATCAGTCTGGTGTTTTTAAGTGCAAACAAATGTGTTGTGTCTGCCCTCTAAGATGGGCCATTTCACTTGAAACATTCCTAGTTGAATAAATGTCGCATATTCAGCAAAGAACCCTTAGCGCCCCTGTCTCACTTTCTCTTTCTGTTGTGTTACCAATTTGTTTTCAATAGATTGTTTGTGGCAGCCAAAATAAATATTTATGGTCATGTCTGGATGTTCTGCTGATGTAGACATCCAAAAACCGAGATTATGAGAATCTGGCCCATTTTCAGACACCATATCAAAGCAATTTACTGATCTAGGTTAGCTTCACCCCACCCCCACCCCAAACTTTATTAACATGGCCCCTGCCGTATCAACATGGTCCTCTCCAAAGCTCCCAGATCTATATATAAACAAGCTCCAAGCTAGACAAATCCAGCAGGGGGTTTTGTTAAGATCACCAGGAGCAATCTGCTCTGCTTTGGTTTGTTAATTTAAAGCCCATTGAAGGCACATCCTGCTTGGGGAAGTACCATTTGGATGAGTCCATTCTCACTTGGCCTCACTAATTAACCTCTTGCCAGTAAATGCGTAAAAGCCCTGAATTGAATGTCTCTAATTTGCATTGTCTTCCTAAGACCACCTTGTGGGTTGGGCCGTAGTGGGGCAGTTTGTTGTGAATAATGCACCACATAATAGTGGGTGTTGTATTTTTTTTAATGCATGTGTCTGTGGGGGAGGTGGAGGGGCGGTCTTAATAATTTGTTTATTAGCAAGACAGAATGGTTAATGTTTTTTGGAGAAGGGAGGGTTGACATCATGGCACACAGCCTGGGAAGTAAAATGGTTGATCTCACTCGCAGTTAATTAGGCGAGTATTGATGAGCCTTTTAGTTAAAAGCTTTTAGACGTCATTAGGGTGTTAAGATACCACTTTGTGGTGAACGACTGGGACACAATTGATCCCACACTTTCTTTTAAGGAAGGCATTTTTGTTCCATTGGCAAACACGCAAATGAACACGTTCTAAATACTGGATGTCCTTTTAATGAAGCATGAAAATGCCTGGATGCAAATTGAGCACAATTGTAACACAATTTAATTTGCCTATATTTTATTGCATTTGTTTTTGTTTTAGTTGTTACTTGGAAGATATTCAATGAAAGCAGTGCTGCTTGCCAAAATAGATGCACTTGTTAGTGGTGGAATTGGGATTCTCATTAAGGTTTTGCTTGTTTTATTAAGCTTTATGCAGTGCATGCTTTCTTGTGGGGGTTTAAGATGAAAGCAGGGCTTAATGATTAAGGACAGCCAGGGAATAGCGAGTGGATGTGGTCATTAAATCCATAAGCCAGCTGAATCGAAATGCACCAACACTACCTTCCCTCTTACACAAACATGTTACCTTAATTGGTCGCTGCTGCTTGCACGTGGTGTGTTACACTGCAAGATTCATTATTGATTTTTCTCTTCACTTTTATAATTGTTTTTGTGTTGCCGTTCTTTTGTACAGAAGGATGTTTTAAGTACCAGTATGCAATTGTATTATGGTGCTGCTCATTCATGTTTTGATCAATTGAACTGAAGTAGTTGTAGAGCCTGGGAGGTCATCTTTCTTTAGGAAGGGATAGTTCACCCAAAAAATGAAAATTCTGTCATTTATTCACCCTCATGTTGTTCCAAATCCTTATGACTTTCTCTTGTGGAACACAAAAGCTGATGTTAGCCAGAATTGTAGGAACCAAAACATTAGTCAACATTCACTTTCATGGTATTGAAAAGATGCATTAAAAGTGAAGGGTGATTGAGGCTATCATTCTGCATATAATTGGACCAGACAATGTTGCACTTATCAAAATATTGCAAATATACAGATCGTGATATGCATATTGCAAGGGCTTACAAGAACATAATTATTTTAATACAGTAAAAAGTACAGCAGACTAAGGTTTATGGCAACGCAGATAGCAGAGAATAGACTGGGTGCGCGATTGGCACTTGGTGTGTGCGTGGACACCAATCTCTTTTAGTGCTTCGGTGCTTGATCCATGATGTTAAAGCAAGAGATATTCCCCACTAATTTTCCATTTGTCATTTCAGCATTTAACAATTTGGGCAATTACTTGACACATTTCAGTATATTGAACTGTATCTTTTAGCATAACCTCTGATGTTCATTTATGGAGAGGGGGAGAGAGAGATGCACTTGGCATACCCTCTGATGTTCATTCATATAGATAGAGCTGGCTGGCTCTCCCGCTCTGTTGCAAAAGGAATTAAAGACCATAAAAAAAAAAACATGTATTGTTTTAATTTCATGATAAAATTCACAATTTAAAAGCTGATACTAACATTGTGTTTAGGGCTGCAACTAACGATTATTGTGATAATCGAACGATTATTTGCCGATTATTGCACCAATTAATGATTGGCTCTTACCCAATGATTCAGCTTGTGCCCCGGCTTAAAAGGTTGCATTAAACATGCTTGCTAACAATAAAGAGGAAAAAAAAAAATCCCTTAAAAATCCCTCTAAAAGACATTACTGAATTTAATTTTTTTTCCCCATTAATTCAGTGAAAGAAATTCACTGACCTTTCTGTTCACGTCATTCCATCTTTAACTCACTAAAAAAAACAAAGTCCCTCTAATAAAGCTGCATATTGGCAATTTTCTTCACTATAAGAAATGCACAGTGACATATATTATGATTCAATAAGTCACGAGCCATCACGTTCTAATCTAGCTGCATGAGTGCGTTCCCTTGACAGAGTGCGCCTCAACCGGGTGCTGTTTCAATCTCTCCCCCTTAGATCGGGACATTAGCGCAACTCATAGAAGAGGTGCTGACCGCACAGAGAAATGCCGGTTTCGGAGTTTGTAGTGATTTACATGATTTGCTTCTGTATTTAAGATGTAACGTCGGGGTGTTTCCTTTAAAGAGCGCCGGCTCTGCTTATTCCACAATGAGAGTGCTTCTGTATTTACTTATTTTGTATTTTTGCATTATAATTTCCTCATACTTTGCAATCTACATCACCTGAAGCTGTTTGAAAAGTTTAGAGTGCATCTGGATTGAACTATGTAATTCTTCCTCTCCTAAATCAGGTGGGAGCTGCAGTACTGCTCTTGTGTGTCCTCAGAGTTTAATGTGCTTCTGTTATGTTAAATTACATCAATCATTCGACAAGGAAGATTTTTGTCTATAATTTTTATCGACGTTGTAGATAATGGACAACGTCGACAATGGAGTGTGTCACATTTGCAGACATGTAGGTAATGGTAAAACCGTACATATTACAGTATATGCTGTCTATATGCAATTTGGAATAAGACATTTATTTGATGTCTGGGAAAGACTGCCCCCCAATGAATTTAAGAATATTTGGTATGTGGGGGTTCTTGTGTTCAGCGCATGCCAATGACATTGGAGTCACGTATCCAACAACTTAATGCATATTGCATTTTTCCTCCATTTCATGCAGCCCTTCTATCTAACATCTTCTTTTGTGTTCCACCAAAGAAAGTAATAAGGGTTTGGAACAGTATGAGGGAAAAAAAGCATGTGTCTTATTCTTTAGCTTTTACGTTTTTTTGAACGTAGTGTGGAGGCCACTGCCTTCCAGACCCCCTCATTTTATTTTTAACTTTTTTTTTTTTTTTTTGTGTGGCCTTGAAGTTTCTTAAGCCTGGCTTTATAACTGCTCCATTTCATCCTCTTAAATGGTCTCAAAGATGACCTGGCAACCAGTCCAGTGTCTTCATTTCAATGGTCTACTGTGTTTCGAAACTCTGGAGGTGGGAAGGGCAAAGTCCAGATGGACATCATCTTTATTTTGTCGGATTGCATGGTGGGATGTAACAAAGCTGGAGGAGCCAACAGGAAGCAAGGCCATCATCTCCGAGTGGTTCCCTTCCAGGCTGTCTGTGCTCCGCTGAAGCCTTCTGCTTTTTGTTTGCTTACAGCTGGATTTGAGTCCCAACAACAGTGAGGTCTCTGCAGCACGGCTGAAGATTAGTCGACGTTATTGACAACGTCGACAATAAAACAAAATTTGCAACAAAAATGTTAATTGTCGAATAGTCGTTTGATCTCATTTAACGTAACTTGGGATAACATTAAACCGTAATGATGGCACGCGAGAGCAGCACTGCAGTTCGTGCCTGACTGAGGAGAGGAAGAATTACACCGATCAGTCAATGCAATCTAAACTTTATAAACATCTTCAGGTGATGTAGATCCCAAAGTACAAGGGAATTATACAAAATAAGTAAAGTTACAAAAAAAGTTACATCTTAAATGCAGTTTTAATCCATTTATAGCTTTATTAAAGTTCAAATAATACGGAAGCAGTTCATATAATTAACTACAAACTCCGACTCTTGCATTTCTCTGTGTGGTCAGCGCCTCCTCTGAGTTGTGTGAATGTCCCAATCTAAAGCTGCGTTCACAATGCCAGCGACTTCTGGCAACACGGGCGACCATTGGCGACCAGATGTGGGCGTGACCAGTGACACGACAAAGTTGAGAAATGTTTAACTTTATGCAAATGAAGAGTGAATTTCGGGAGCGACAGCCAATACGAGAAGATGGTAGAGCTTACATGGTCCTAATATTTTAATAATAATATTAATTGTAAAGAAACCGTGCTGTTTAGACTCTCCATACACACCACTAGCGACCTAACCACCAGCCACTGATGACATGCAGCAACAAAGTAGCTGGCAGTGTGAATGCATCTTATGGGGGAGAGATTGAAACTGCATTCGGCTGATACACGCTCTCGCAGAGATGATCGTCACTCGAGCCCACATTTGCTAAAGCTAGAATATAAAGTGCGTGCGTGCATGCGTGCGTGTTCGTTCTCTTAAAGCAAATCTAAATACCCCCCCATTTAAATCAGTGAATGTCATTTAGAGGTATTTTTAAAAGATTATTTGTTTTCCTCTTTATTGTTAGGAAGCACATTTAATACGACCTTTTAAGCCGTGGCACAAGCTGAATAATCAGTTAAGAGCTAATCATTAATTGTTGCAATCGCTGAGTAGTCGAATAATCGTTCTAATAATCATTAGATTAATCGTTAGTTGCAGCCCTACTCTGCAGATGCTGTTCACCCTGATGAAAAAAAAATCTTGTTTTCTGGTTTTAGCTGTCTGCTGGCCTGGTCCGTTGTCTGGTTTTAGAGGGGTTTTTGGCACTTTCGCTTATCAGGTCAGCTGCCCCCATCTAAAGGCTTGGAGACCCGCTAAAACTGTCTTGAACCAGCTATGACCAGCAAGCTATCTTGGGCAGATGTGAGTTTATTTCAGCAGGACAGACTGACTTGAGAATAGCCAGTAGATGTGATATTGAGGCAAACTGACTAACTTTGCAAAGCAAATATTTTAAGTGGTGCAAATATACAGATTTAATGCTTTGTCAGATTTTAATATCTGTCTCATGATGTTGACCCCATAATAGGCGATATGCGAGCAGTGCATTCCAGAACTGGGTGCAGTGGTGACCGTTAAAGCCTTCTAGTTGCTAAGTGAGCGTGACTCAGCCCATCTCTAGAGAAAAGCATCAAGGGAAAGGGAGTCTTGTACACAAGCTTGCTGGTAATGGGGAGCTGCTGGCTGACCCACTTATGCGACAATTGCTTTCTTGTCTGGCAATCAGCTTGACAAGATGCCAAGCGACAGGAGCGAAGTTCTCCAGCCTGCATTCCTGCTGGACCAAGAGAAAAGGAGCAGCCAGACAGAAGGGTCTTGAGTAGTTTTAGATCCAGGCAAATGCACCTGTACCAGATATTTGATTTTGGGCCGCTTATATTTGCAGAGGTCCTGGCCAGTGAGATTCACTGGTGAATTATTTGATAGAGTTGGAGTCCATTTGGTTGTGGTTTTTAATGGTGTTTAACAACGTTTAGTCAAAACTACCCTTAATCACTCTTGTAAAGACATGCATCACCATGGGATGCTAGTGTGCTGGTGTCCCAACTAGTTTAACTATCAAGTCTCCCTTGGTCAACCAGCCTTGCCATAAAGGCCATGGTGGTTGACAAGCTTATTTTTATTTTTTGCAGTTAAAAACAAAGGTACACAAGCTAGACCAGCATCAAACAAGCATAAATCAACCTGGTCGAGCATGGATGCAGGGGCATGACCCTTATATAATGTAGAGTACATAACCATAGATCTAGCATGCAAATACTTGTTTCCCTATTCCCACTTTAATCAAACATTGGCAATATAGGAACATCATATCAATTAGACCCTCAATTAGCCCCCACTTCAGTTTTATTTGTTGGGCATCAAAGTCTGATGCCTCTGCTATATTTCTTAGGGCCAGTCCACGTTCTTCTAATTACTGGCCATCTGGGCTTTTCTGTACAACAATATTTGTGCATGTCCCTAGTGGTCAGACATGAGCACTAATCCAGGCTGACACTGCAGCTGTGAAGAGCTTTGTGAGGAGCAGTGGACTTGAGCTTGTATCAATTAGAGAGCACAACAGGCATAGAACCACTGCAAGGGCCAAGGAAGCTTTCTGCTGTTGGAAGTTAATTTAGCGTAAACCCAGGCGCTGAGAAGCAATTACGGAAGCTATGAATTAAGACATGAACTTCTGTTTGGTTTCACACATTTTGTGTCCGAGAGGTCAGTAAGGCCATGCCCACATCAGAGTTGGCCCCCTTCAAAGGCTCATTCCATAGTGGATTGGGTTTATACAAAGACCCTTGCCATTTCTTATGTGTGCAAATTCAGAGCTTATGATGTGGCGGTAGCTTAATTATCATGTGGAATTGTATTGGGCTGGTAACTTACGATTTGTTTAGTTAAGGTGCTGAACTGGTAACTGGTAACCCAATGAGGTTGTAATGTGGCCAGTTTCAATAAAGGTAGTGTCAGTCCATAAACTGGAGAGTAGTGATACACCAGTTATCGGTTTGACCAATATTTTGTACCTATATTCACTTTTTTTACTTAATAGATTATTAGTTCTTTAATGTTAACTCTACCAATAAATTGCACCATTTTGTGGGTCAGTATAGAGTAGTGCCTAAGAATGCCATTTACACCAATGTGCATTCAACAGGAAACTGTGTTGTTCACTAGAAAGTTATGTAAAGGCAAAATCACTTTTTTCTTTTTTCTACATCACATTTTTATTTATATCTATGGGCAGAAACCAGGCAAGTACACAGAGACGCAAGCACTTGGCCAATGCACTGTCCAGATAAACATGGTAATTGTGCGTTCTTTCAGTACTGTGACTGTAACAAACCTCCACAGTCAAGGGAGTGATGGTTACCTTCTAAACTTTCTTCCATTTTAAACTGAATGTGCTATTCTGATTAAATGCTATGAATATATTGACCTTTTACGTATTTGCTTCGCAATATTGTCTTAAACCGTTGCTCTGCTATGACAGTAGTTGACTTGAAAGAGAAAACTCACCATAGAAGTGGAAACTTCACACTAATGTACGCTATAGCACCCCTGGTGTCAATGCTGAGAATGCATTGTAAGCTTGTGTTGTGTTATGAATTGCATTCATACACATTTTGGAATGAAACGATGCAAGAAAACAAGCTTGTGTTGCTAGAAACGTCTGCGTTCATGTACTTTAGTTCACATTTGTCCACTGGAATGACTTCAAGTTCTGTGGTGTTACATGAGTAGTTTAAAAGCCATTTCCCCACAGGATGTACAAGCAGACCTTTGATTACCTTTGTCTTATTTTGTGCACTAATGTTCTGTTATGGCCAAGAGGGATGTAATAGTCTAATCTGTTTCATTGGCAACAGCTCGTAGTCTAAACTCCCCAAATCAAATTACAGTAGTGTAGATTGCAGTGTTTGGAAGATGTTGGCATATGTGTACTACAGGCCCGATCTACCCTAATGCTTCATTTGCACGCATGCTTACCACCAGTTTGGCATGCAAGGCACGGATTCAGCTTTAAACGGGTCCAAGTCTGCTCCCCAAAATGTGCCCCCCAACACAACGAGATGAATATTAAGAGCAATTTTATGCTTGATGCACTGGAAAAACACACAGTTAACTCTTAACATCAGGGATTAAAAAGCACATGTGGATATTAACTGTACCATGTGGGCTGCAACTCTAATTCATATGACCTGGTTCATGGAGGTGAAGCCAGGAGAAATTAATGAATTTGAGAGATTCCAGTGCAACAGCCAGATTCGCAGATATTTCAGAAACCTATCAAGGTGTTAAGATGGCGGGCAGAGGTGCGAAAATGCATTTCTGCTCATTGCACGTAACCATCCGAGCTGGTACCATTTTCAAGCATAAGTAAGTTTCCACTGGGCTTGTTTGTAAATACTGATATAATTGAAGGCCTCTGGAAATGGCTCTGTTCTTGGCTTTTAACAGTTTTGTACTCTTCATTGCATGTTTCATGTTCCATTGAGAATTGACTAAAGCCACAGGTGGTTCTGCAGGCTTGTACGAATTGTCTTTTGTAAGAGTAGTAAATGGATGATGTTGGTGTTTTTCATCATTATTATATCCACCCTCTCACTTCCCCTGGGTGTGAAGTGAAAGATGTGGCATGCTTGTTTTTTATTTTATTTATATATTTTTTTTTTTTATTCACTCAATCTGAGCCGGGATCAGGGGAAAGTGGAAGATGAGCCGGATTCATTGCAAACGGTCAATCAAAGCCAGGCAGGACATCAGACCAGATGAGGGGGAGGAAAAAAAAGAAAAAAAAAAGGATTTTAAAGGAACAGTTCTCCCAAAAATGTATTGTCATTTAGTCACCCACAAGTAATTCCAAACCTATTTTTATTTCTTTTAGAATGTCCAAGCTGCTTTTTTTCTTCCATTTAATTAATATCACAATTCACTTTCATTGTATTAGAGCAGCTTGGACATTGTGCCAAATATCTTTTGCATTCTTCACAAGAATGGGTTTGGAACAAAATAAGAGTGAGAATTATTATAGAACGGTTAATTTTTGGATTAACTATCCCTATAACATAGTTAGTGAGGTGTTCAGTTGTACACACTAGAAACCGTCTGCACTACAAACCAACCTCCGCTATTTTTCTAGGTTTCAATACACTTAATTGTTCCAATGCTAATGCCTGATCCTGGTTAAAAAGGTGGTGTTTGTTTCCCCTTCTTTGTTGACTTACAGTGGCTTTACAGTACCTCAGAGCTTTGTTTTGGACTTTGAGTTGTATTGTGGTGACAGTGGTGAGTGACAACGCCGCTCTGGCTTTGTGTTGCTGATACTGAGATGCTACTCTTGGGAACAACTCGTTGTGGGAAAAGAGGAAACCACAGACAAACCACTTGTTTTGAACTGGCATGTTTCTGTCTAAAAGCTGTCTTTTCACCATTTTATAAGCCATTTCGGGCCAATATGAAACCACCCCATAGACATAACAAAGCCTGTGCAATAAATCATGCTTCCATGAAGTAGTTTCTTTTTTCTGTCCAAGTTAAACTTCCGTGTCAGAAGTGAAAATGTTCTTGAAACTAGTACTACCAAAACAAATTGAACTGTACACCAATTCATTTTTTTAAGTAAATGTAAAAGCCGAGCTCCCTGTAAATGGCCTTTAAGACAGTAATGGAATTGTGTTTCTTAACTCCCCCAGCAGGACGAGGGAGATGAGTGTTTAGACTTGGTGAATTATTTGTCGAAAGAAAAAGAAACTGGATCAAAGGGCTTTGGCACAGAAAAACAGCATAAAACAAATAACTGTCTTTTTTTTTCCCCCTCCTTCCTCATCTCTTTCCAGACCACCAAGGCATTTCTTCCCAAGATGCTAGAGATGAACCATGGCCACATTGTGACAGTTGCCAGTTCGCTGGGCCTATTCAGCACAGCTGGTGTGGAGGTTAGTACATTTGCATCAATCACATATATCTATTGGCAGACTGGAATAAAAAGATGCTCCGCATGGAAATTCGCTGCAGCACTCATAGATCCACGCAAATTAAGGAGCGCTAACAATTGAGAGATGCTGAATTGGTCTTCCTTGATGTCTAGTTACTGAAAAGACAGGTTTTCCATGGAGCACTTGTGTATGTTGGAGAGGTTTTGTATTTGTCAATATACACATGTAGATTTCTCAAAACAAACTTCTTCAAAGCCATTTTAACTAATGGTAAACCAATTTTTTTTTTTTTTTTTTTTTTTGCTGCCAATATTTAGAGAGCAGTGAGGCAAAATACTGCCATATATTCTGTAAAAATATGCTCTTTCTCTATGCTTTTTTTGGAAGATGCTCTAAATAAATTGATTATCTAAATACAGTATCTTATTGTCACTACTGGGAATCAAACCTAGCACCATTTTGTTTTCAGTTGAGCTACAATTTTGCATAATATTAATTGATAAAAGTCTGTCAGTAGAGTTTGGAATTGATACACCAAGAAACTACCATTTCTGTTCATTAATCAATGCTGATAACCTCAAATTCTCCAAAAATGTCTGATTTATTGTGCTGGCCATCACTAATTTCAGCTATGTTAAAGCTTTTTAATTCATACACTGGGCCTTTTTTTTATTTATATTTTTTTATACAAAAATGAAATGTATTTGAATTGGTTAAACAAGACTGAAAATCCATTTTATTGGTTACACCATCTTGTGTATACAGGGCACCTCATGGTTTGTGGAGCCTAATGCATGTACTGTACAAGCCTTTTACTGCTGTCCAAATTGATATCATTTTTCCCCAACAGCCCTTTGGGGAAATTTTGCCTTTTTTGTTTTGTTAGCTGTACGTACAGTACACTTCTATTTTACAAGCCCTCATCCTTAACTCTGTCTCACTTCAAAGGGTCCCAGAAGCAGTGTCTGGCCTATTATGCTTCCTTACTGTGCTCTGAATGTGACTTTTTATGGTTTTGCATTAATGGAGTGACTCAAGCTGCTGTGTGTGTGCACTCAAATTCCTTTTATTCCAGAGTGTTTATCTACACGCATCTGTGTTTGCCTATTCCATTTCTGAAGATTATGTCCACAGTGAACCACATCAAAACCCTCCTACCTACAGTATACTCCATACACGGCAGAAGAATTCTAATGAAATTGTAGAGCTGCCATGCCATTACAGAAAGGAAAACTGCCTTGGGAAGCTCAAATTGAAAGCACACCATTACAGACTCTGTTACTTTTTGGTTTCAGGATTACTGCGCTAGCAAGTTCGGTGCCATCGGCTTCCACGAGTCCCTTAGTCATGAAATCAAGGCTTCAGAGAAGGACGGTATCCACATGACACTGGTGTGTCCTTACCTGGTGGACACGGGCATGTTCAAAGGATGTAGAATAAGGTAAGAATGGCAGTCCAAATGTCATGACTGGGTTTCAAATGGCCACTAAAGGAGTGAAACAGACAATGGGTATCTAGTTCAAGTAGACATTGCTTAACAACAGTCAGGGTAGCTTTGCTTGTGGCCTCTCATGTCACTGTCAGGTTGGTTTTTCATGCACACAATAGGGCTTCCAATTGAATAGAAGCTTGCCTTTATATCAGGTGCATGCGGGATCTGTTTCCACTCAGTAATGACTTGCTCTGACTGGCTAAGCACTTGGGCTTAGAGAAGAAAACATGAATGATTAAGAGTTGTCTTTGTTTAATGAAAGTCTCTTTTATTTTCTCTCCCCCTGCTTTTTCTTTGGTTTGGTGGGGCAGGAAAGAGATCGAGCCCTTTCTCCCTCCATTGAGGCCAGAGTTCTGCGTAAAACAAGCCATGAGGGCCATTCTGACGGATCAGCCCATGATCTGCACACCTCGCATTGTATACATGGTCAACTTTATGAAAAGGTGGGTGCTGATCCTAATACTGCTTGTATAATACTAGTTTTGTGTGGTGAATTATCCGATAATAGTATGAAACCATCAATTTAATTTTGTAAGACAAACAATTTTGGGTGTCCAAAGGAAAAAATGGGTCCTGAAGCAAAGCCAGCAGAGAACCATTGGTTTACACCTTGTTGCGCTAATGAGAACTAACATGGTCCATTTGTTTTTGTTCTATTACAGCATTTTGCCCTTCGAAGCGATTGTGTGCATGTACCGGTTTCTGGGGGCAGATAAGTGCATGTACCCCTTCCTGGCTCAGAGGAAGGAGGCAATGAACAACAACGAGGCCAAGAATGGGATCTAGAGGGTGCTGTTTCCAAGTTCCACATAGGGCTTGAAATTGATAACCCCGCAAAAGGATGAGACCACTGAGAGGGAAGACTGTAGAGAAAAAGACTGAGTTTAGACTGGTGCACTTGCATTCGGCAGATGCAAAGGTTTACCATATTGTTCCTCTGGAACAAAGAAAGCTGTGTACTACACTAAGGATTTATTTGTCATTTTTTTGTTTTGTGTTTTCAATGGTTTGTTTATAGAAACCATCCATCTATATACTGTGTCAATAGTTTTGAAATCATACATGAGATATTCAGTAATTAACTATTTACGTAATGTAGTCACGAGCATTATCTAGTGTCTTTGTGAAACTATACAGTATGTTACTGTACGAACAGTAAAACCTTGTCACTTTTTTATTTTTTGTGTGTAGACATGCACTGTATTTACTTTTCTCTACACTGCCAACATTATCACACTGTTCAATGTGGTACTGCGCCACTACAAATTATGTATCGAAAGGGCCCAGTGATAATTCATGTGGTGATAACTGAAAGTCTGGTAAATTGCAAATGCTTCAGAATATGCCAATTTATGCTGACAAAGTTTGAGATGGAATGAATGCTTGTTAACATTGTTTCCCCCTTTTTGTTTTTTTTGGTGTGCGCGCAACACTTTTTGGGTGAGAGGGAGCACAGATTTTACTCTAAATTAAGAATGTCCTCTTCAGCAATATCTACAAACAGATTGGTGGTATTCAGTATATGTGAATGCACAAAAGACAGCAATGGATTTCTTAAGCACTACAGAAAATAACCTTTCATTGAACACTACATTTAGTTTGTGATCCATTTTGGTTTCTTGCATTAATTACAACTTGTGGTCTTAGATCTGGCAAATTACCCAAATCCAAACTGTAACAAAATGTCTATCACAATCTGACATGTTGTATTGATAGTGTCAGATGAGCTCTCGATGTACACCTTATTGTCCTGTTTAAATGTTTATCCATTTTGTTGTATGCAAACCTGGACCATTGAAATTACTTTTCACTGATAGATATTTTAATATTTTGTATGTTTGGGGAGAAAGGACAAAAAACAAGTTTAAACATTCCGATAGGCGTCCTTTCATTCATTGACTGTGATTAGCCTAAAATCTCTACCTCTTCATGTTTGCCATTTGTTAACAGTATGACTTAAGTACTCTTTTTGTAACTTTCCTAAAGACTGCTCTATAGAGGAGCAAACAAGGTGGTTCCAATGTTTAGTGTCTCTACCTAACTTAAATTAATAAAATTATTTAGATTATTGTGGTTTGATTTATTGGAGTCGTAACCTCAAAAGTAAGCCATCTCCAAAAATATCAATTATCACCGCAACAAGCCATGAAGTATGAAGTCTTTTCAGAAGCCTGACTATTTGCAAAATGTCAGCTAATGCCAAAAATTCCAAGAAACTGTGCAGGAAACCTAGGATTTAAAGTTTGAATGCTTAAGTGTGCAAGACTTGTTGCTCAAGACTTTGCCAACTTTTCTAATTATCTTAAATTCATCCTTGTACAGTAATTTTTTAAGAGTATGACACACAGCTTTTAATGTATTGGTGGGCAGCAATTGTTAATGCCACGTACAGCTTCTGGGAAGTAGACACTGAAGAACAGCTTGACTCAAATGTTCCATTGTAGCCAAAACCAGGGAGTTTCACTCAAGGGAAATGCATCACAGGAAGAGAGAGGAGGGTATTCTTTAGTTTCAAAGGTTGCAGCTTGAGTATTTCATAAGTAAATCTGCTCGATGTGTTAAGCGTAATAATTCTGAAATGTATCAAATTGCATATAGATGGAGTTATTTAAAAACATGATTGAACAACTGCATGTTAAGTGGGATTTGGGAGTCAAAATAGTGTCCTAATAGAGTGTAAAATGCATAGGCCGTTTTGACCCTTGAGTAACCTTTTCCCAAAAAAAACCTCTGATACAATTTTCTGATTTTCATCATTTATTTAAAAAAAAAAGCATTTTTCTTTTCTAAATGCCTGCTGAAATGCTAGAAGTAGTTCATCCATAGTAAAATACCTAATAAAAGTGATCTAAATGTCACTTGCATAATTACATTTCCATCAGTTCTGCAAAAGCACGACATTCTTCATTAACACTAATCAGGCTAATTAAATGGGTGCACTTACACAGCTAGTCACTTACCCATAGGAACAGGCACTGGAGACATCCAGGTGCTCTTCAATTGGTGTGCAACCAGCTAGACATCAATATGTCAGCCTGCAGTGGTGGAGGTATTGATGTTGAAGTCTGGCTAATTGGGCCAGGGTTCTGATGGTCCATGGTAAGAGATTAGTGAGAATACAGAGAGAGATAAATACTGATACATCAAATCCTTCTACAGCTAACTGTCAGATACGACCCGTTGACTTAAGCAGCTACTTGCTAAGGAAATAATTAAGCCTCATATTGCCAGAAATTCATAACTTTGATACAACATGAAAACACAAGATTATTAAATGTTTTCCCATGCTATGTAGACAGGATCTATTTTTCCTGTCAATATACAAAGAGTTTAGCAAAGCACAAAATTAATGGTTTTAACAGGTCGATGACACTTAATCTGATGGGGGGTCATTGAACTTTTTTTCCCATGCAAGAAAGCCAGTGTTAACAGCTTTACACGATGAAAGGACCTTAATGATTTTGAGTCATCCAGGACAGAGCTATTCTAAAATTGGACATTTATTTAAAAGAGAGTGCACATTTAAGGAGTCCTAATTGTATAAAGGAATTGTGCACCCCAGTGTTATAGCGTTACCTATTGCAACTAGGCAATCAGAATGGATTTTCTGTCAGCTCTTGCCATTTCTGCTCCAATATGCATCATGCTTGCTGTGAATGTTCTGTGGGTAATCCATGGGCATGCTGTCTGAGACTGAGACAACCTTTAGCATTGAGCAAATTCAAGAGTACTTGACTTTTCTTAATTGTTTAGTGTTATGCAAGTACAGCAACTAAAACATAATAGAGTGCACAATAAAGAATATCATTCGAAAGCTCCAACACCTAAGGATCATGCATTTTCTTATTTCCTGCTTTGTAATAAACACTAATGCAATAAATATAACCATTTTAATAAAAGGTTTTATTAACATTCATTGTATCGGTTAAGAATAGACCACTGATAGACCACTAATATGAATAGCCTATTAGGTACGCATTGCATGGAGTTTCTCTAAGAAACATGCTGAATCCAGTGAGTCAAAAGCGAACCATCTTTAAGCTCATTCTCTACATGTCAAGCATTTAAATACAGTACTCACAGACTTGCAGGCAAACAGAATAATATCTTGAGTTTTATTTGATTGTATTATTTGACACTCAGTTTCTGCTGCTCTGTTTTTGCATACAGCGCATCAAATTGAGTGCAGCAGTTCAAGTAGCGCTCTGCGCAGAGGAAACATAACTTTGACCCTACGCTTCCACGCCCATGTGCTAAAGCGCTCGAGATTATGCATAATTAGACATCAGACTCATTTGACATGTTCTTTGTTGTAACACTCTTAATAGGTATCATTTGTGGATTTTTCAAGCGCTAGAACCGAAACTTATTGCACACGTGCGAATGGGTTAAAATGTATATATACACATTATAATGTTTAATAGCAAATGCGAACATAACTGTCACACCGTTCAGCCCTGGATAACTACCAAAGCTCACATGTCTTTGGAGGCCCCTGGCAATGCGAAGGCCCTAGGCAATTGCGTAGTCTGCCTATAGCTTGTCGCCTTGTTATTGATGCATCACTATATTTGATTGTAAACATGAGTTGATAAATTATTTAATTTGAGAGTGAATAATGACAAACTTGGGTCTGTTAATCATACAAAGATATTGTATGCATTAAAAAAACTTGGGATTTGACGCACAAGTCACTTTAAATCACTTCTGGGAGCTTTTTTAAGCTTTAAAGCGACTTTTAAATCACTATCAACTGCTATTGCATCCTTTTGTGTTCTGCAAATGAAAGTCATTTTGGTGAACCATTCCTTTAAACCTTAAGTGATCTACATCGCTTGTGTATTTATTAAAAGATAACGTATCTTTCATTTACTGGAAGTTATTCTTTTAAAGCAGTGGTCTTTAAACAGGGAGTCTGCTATATATTGTTTGATCTCAAACGAATTGATCTAAAAACACTTGAACACAAATTAAGTTAACCTTAAGCAAAAATGAAGAGCCAAAGTTCCCACATAAAAATGTATTATGCAAATGTAAAATGTAATGTTATTGCAATTTGCAATGTAAATGTAATAACAAAGCAATTGATTAATATGCACAATATTGTACACGTTATTATAGGCCAGGCTTAAAATGCTACTCTCTATTTGATACAATATGTAACAGGGGTCCTTGTCCAGCAAGGAACACTTGGCCTGAAAAAGGTCGAAGAGCTTTAATTTAAACTGTCTCTTCCTGCATACCAGTCGCTAAGAATTTCAAGAGGGATAATGCCATTAAAAAAACGTTCTATCAACTTTCTTAAATACATTGACGATCTGGCATAAGAAACTTTGCAGTACATCTCTCTGTTGTTGAGATGGAAGAGTATGTTCCTGCTAAAGGATACAGATCACGGCATTGAGAGCTTTCTCATGTCAGTCTACAGCTGCTCTGGCCGGGTTTGTTGTTGAGGTTGCATAGCTACATATCAGTTTAGCAAATGGGCGTTCCAGAGAAAGTCTGAAAGGCTGTTATGAGCCAGCTCCGATCAGCCACAACAAAAGGAACAAAAACAAAACAGAGAAAATTAAATCTTCTCCAAATAATTGAAGCAAGCTACATAAGGCCCAACTCAAACAAACATCACATGCCACAGGACAGTGATGGGAGCAGAACTAAGAAACAACAATAAGGATAACTTGTGAGAAATAAAGGGCATTTAAATAAAGGTTCTTCAACTGTTCTTTGCAGCACCTTCATTGGCTTCCTCCGATGCCACTCTGGTAGAACCCTCTGGAAATCCTCCAGACACCCTTTCGGTTCTCTGAGAAACTGAAGTTCCTATAAGAACTCTAAAGAACTCTAAGGTCTGTCAACGGTTCCTTCAGTAACCCTATAATAACAGAAAGTCTTTGAGGCACTCGAAATGTATATTGAAGTTTGTCTGAGGACATAAATAGGATATTTGAGGATCCTTTAAAGGGTGTCTGGAGTATTTTCAGATGGTTTAACCAGTGTGGCATCTAAGGAAGGCCTCAAATATCTTTTCATTTTAACAGTTTCTAGGCTCAGCAGAAAGCTCTCTTCTTATAAAGAACCATTTACTTTTTACTCCATAAGAATTTCCCCCCAAATTATGTTTTTTTTTAAAGAGTTGCACATCTGTCCATTACAATGGATGTTTGAATGTTTTTAGGGTTTTCTTGGTGGTTGCTAAAGTCAAAGAAGTCCATCCAAGAGCCCATCCCCAAATCTATATATGGTTTATGAGGGTGTTCTTAGTGGTTGCGACGGCATTGCTACAGTATGTGGTTGCTTGGGGGTTCTGGATGGCTTCTTACTGGCCCAAGTCAAAACACCCCAACCCCAATTCTCTAGATATGGGTAGAACAGATTAAGAAATTAAGGGGGCCCAAAGCTAAATTGCCACTGAAAGTAACAAAAATGCCCCCAAAATACAAAATATGGGGGCAAAAAAAGTGGTTAGAAAGAAATGTGCCCTTTAAAGATATAAAATACCCCTGAAAAATCAAAACCAAAGAGCAAATATTGTCAATCTTACCGTGTTCTAGGAGGGTTCTAATGCAGTACTATGCAGTTTCTTGGATGTTCTGTTTGGTTTCTTACTTTTATGTCAAAAGACCAGCCCCAAGTCTCTAGATATGTTTTTTGTAGTTTAAAAAAAATAATTATTATTAATCATAAATCCAATCACTTAGGAAAAATAATAGCACATCTCTACACAACGATTTGATTTTGAGCTATCATTCATGTCCACAGCACAAATGGTGCTTAAAGTTTGGAGATAACAAACAACTAACATCACATGAACAATGTTATAGTAATGCCTTAGCAAACACCAATTATAACAGATCTGTAACAGACTCGATATTCTATCCGTTAAAGAATTTAATGAGCTTGGACTTGTATGACAGTGATGTAAAGAAGGAATACTCCTTACAATGAATGAAGGACTGTTTCCATAGTGATACTGCATAATCTTATAGTACATATCTATTTTTAGACTGCTGTGTCCTAACGACTGAAAGTCTCATGGGTGATGGTTCACGTGTTACTGAGCCTTGATGTTCCTTTAGCTTGGACACAGCACTACACAATATGCTTGAGCAAATCGTCTGTGGTTTTTAATTCACACCCATGTGCTGCCAGCAAAATATGAAACCCGTTGTTTAGCTACAAAGAACACATAATAATTCTGAACATATTCAGTTTTTTAGGTAGATGAAACACATTACATACAGAGGGGTCCAAAAATCGAAGACCAGATTGAACATCTGGGATATTATGTTTTCAATTTCATTTCAAATTTGGTGTGCTGATAGTGTAATTTGTAATGACATTTTTTTTTATAAAATGAGAAATGCAAATGCATTTTCACTGTCATCTCACCGCACATAAATTCACTCGTCAGGAGAAAAAATGACAACACACAACACAGGTTTCAACATGAACTGATGTGATTTTACTGCATTTTAGGTAACCAACATGTCTTTTGTTACATTGCAGATCTTCAGGGATAGAAAAACACTCTTCTAGTGATTTACCTTTGACAGGTCAAGTTATTGTTCTTTCTACGACTCAATCGTTTTGAAAAGAGAGCTTGTCCATCGATTACAGACCCTCAGAATGCAGTCCTTAAAAGCACTCAGTTGATGTATTGAGTCAATACAACACACAACATGGGTGTAGATGTGCTGGACAAAACTGATGGAGAAGGAAACAATCATCAAACAGGAATTTGCTAGAGGCACAAATCGACAGGATCTTGTATTTCTGTCACGCAATTCTATCCTCAAAAAACGTTTTAGAAGGCAAGAGGGTTGTTTGTTCGATTTGGACACCTTAGATTAGCTGTATCATGGGTGATGATATGCTGTTTACCTCTAGCATCAATTTTGTCCATTTACACTCATAGTTTTTGTTTTCCTCCGGGTATGATTATTCTACAAGTCATATATATCCATATAGATAGATGAATGCTTTATGTCAGCATGTACGGTAAGCTGGGTGACTATATATGAAGACAACATCTACGACTTCACAGCACTGGCATTGGTTAATCCTTAAATACTCAAGCATTGTTATTTATAGATTAAAGAGAAAAGGAAAATAATATAACCCACCAAAATAAGATACACAACTTTGTTTGCCCCCAATAATGCATTTCTTTTCTATTAATGGCATGCTATAAGCCTGTTTTAAACCATATCACTAGGAGACAAGGTGAAAATAATATTCAAACATCTATCAAATGGGGAAATTCTACACCGTTACTGAAGTTTCCCTTGTTTTTCAAACGGTACCATGCATTATCTTTTTTTCCTTTTTTTTATATTAGCTTGCTTGTGCTTTTTAAGTAACTCTAGAGTAAATAAATGTTGTGTTCAGATAGTGTTGTCTTCACATAGACTCAAGAAAATTTTTAGTTGTCATGGGACACATCCACCATATTGCATGTTGACATGTGTAGAAGGATGCAGTGGCGGTCATGGGGGCTCTAGGGGGGAGGGGGGTCAGTTCCTAGAGGACAGCCTTTGAATCCTTGCAGTCCTGAGCAATGGTTCCTGAGTTAGTCGGTTTACTGTCTGTCTTCTCAGCCAGACGTTTCGCTTGTCTACAAGACAAACAGGTGGAAATTAAGGTTAAACAGGATCAATCATTGCCTTAAAAAGTAATATTGTTCAAATTGACCCTTCATATAAAATCTGACAAGGTCAGTGGGCCTCATTTTCTAACTGTTTATATGCACGTATATTGCCGTGAAACCTGTCAAAGGTGTTTTATGCAAAAATCATAATTCGTGAATAAGTTTGCACTTATTCAAATCAAAGGTAAAATCACGCTACTTTATTTAGAATACTCTGGATTCATTAACATTAGGAAAAAAAGGAAGAAAAGTCTGGTGGATAATCATTTCCTTTCCATTTCTTAAGAAATACCAGAACCAAATGATTTTCATGACTTCTACGGTTCTCGAAAGTGCATTCTTCCGCAGTGAACAGAACACTACACTAAAATACTCTGTCACGCATTACTGTTCAGCAGCGGCTGAATCTGCAGGGCGAAACGAAGCTCAACCAGTGTAGACTGATTCCCGAATGAATGACTCAAATAAGCTGGTTGTTTTGAATCTACAGCACAAAAACATACACCGCTACCTCCTGAATGCATGACACTTACCAGCTGGGAAATTTTCATGAATCAAAATACTTACTGAAGTCACTCATAAATCAGAGTAATTACTAACTAGATGTTCATATGACCTAGTTAATGTGTAGTTAAATACACAGATTATGATTTTTGTTAAAATAATTATTTTATAATAAATAAAAAATGTAATCTTAGTAAACACCTTCTGCAAGAATCTGTTTAAATACAGCATGAAATGATTGTCATATGATAAAAGACTGTTGAGGACACTAGGCCCCAAATACAATAAGAATTACATTTCTTATTTCCAAATGTCTTCCATACAAGTAATAATTAATCATGAATGAAATTGTGAAGGAACTGGAATCGTTAAATTCCTTACCATTCCCATCCTTACACTGACGTCTGGCTGAGTGGATGCAACATCATGCAAACACAATAGTTCTGGATCCAAAAGCCATCGTAGAATAGCGCTATTCAGTCAGCCAAGATTCATTTATTTTGAAAGTGAAAGTGCCTGATAATGAATACAAGTATGAAGACAAGACCAATGCAGCGAGGTTCAGGGGATACAATCTTAATGAAATTTCCCTCCCTTCGGCCCCTTCCACTGTGACCTAGATGGGCTGTTGAAATGGGCAGTTTTTCCTCTTTGTTCAGTGCTATCACATAACCACGCCGAAGAACTGAAGCCACTGTAAATAAACATTTCTTTAACCTTTTCCTGCGGCACACCTACTATGAAAATATTCTTGAATGGGTTGGTGTGATTTCCGTTTTGGTGTGTCTATCATTTCCATTCTCATATTTCATTCTCCAGCACCCTGTTCATCACAGATAAATGACAGCGATTCACTTTTCCCACAGCAACCCCTCTGATCACAGCTGGATAAAGATCATGCAAGAGAACGCTCTGTCGTAGCAACACATGTAGTTGAGTGGTATATGGAAATGACAATGAGCCTTTCAACTGGGGGAGGACAGACTGAGGAAATGGACAATACCACTGAAGGAAAATTCAGAACACAACTATAGTATGAAAGTGATAAGCTCAGGCAGTGTAAGGTACGAGTATGTGTTTGTAATCCTGTTTGGCATTAAGTGAAAACAGTGGAGGGGGGGGGGGGGGTAATTTTGTTTTATGAGTACACTAGCATATAGATGACATGAAAGCTAACAGACAGAGTAAAAGCCACAAAACTTCATAGGGTCTTTAAGAGTAGCCAGGGGCATAGCAACCAATATAATATTTAAACTGTGTTTATAATAACACAATCTATGACAATGATCTCAAGGACCAATTATTCAAACAGTGTTTGGGAGTTGTTTTTTGAAATAAAATCCTATTTACTTATGCAAGGGACAAATCTTGCTAACATCATTATTTTTCAGAGCTATATTCATAACATTTGATGATGTTACAATTAATCCTGTTTAATGGCAATGCACAAATCGGGCCAATATTGGCTTCAATTATGCTAACTCTGTGAGGAACAACACATGGCAAGCATTTCAAGGGCCCTAACATGATGATCTGTAAATATTGAAATGGAAAAAGTATAAATCATGTCCACTTGGTTAAATGATCTTGAGGCTCTCATAAGAGTTTATTTACAGTTGAAGTCAGAAGTTTACATACACCTTAGACAAATACATTTAAACTTTGTTTTTCAAAATTCCTGGCATTTAATCATAGAAAACATTCCCTGTCTTTGGTCAGTTAGGATCACTACTTTATTTTAAGAATGCGAAATGTAAGAATAATAGTAGAGATTATTATTATGAGCTTTCTTTTATAATGATTTATTTCAGCTTTTATTACTTTCATCACATTCCCAGTGGGTCAGAAGTTTACATACAATTTGTAAGTATTTGGTAGCATTGCCTTTAAATCATTTAACTTGGGCCAAACATGTTGGGTAGCCTTCGACAAGCTTCTCACAATAAGTTGCTGGAATTTTGGCCCACCAGTTCTTCACACCCCACAACATGATGCTGCCATCCCCATGCTTCACGGGATGGTGTTCTTCGGCTTGCAAGCCTCACCCTTTTTCCTTCAAACATAACTATGGCCATTATGACCAAAAATTTTAATTTTTGTTCCATCACACCAGAGGAAATTTCTCTAAAATGTAAGATCTTTGTCCCCATGTACACTTGCAAACTGTATTCTTTATTTTTTTATGGCGGTTTTGGAGCAGTGGCTTTTTCCTTTGCTGAGTAACCTTTCACGTTATGTCAATATAGAACTCATTTTACTGTGGATATAGATACTTGTCTACCTGTTTCCTCCAGCATCACAAGGTCCTCTGCTATTGTTCTTGGATTGATTTGCACTTTTCACACCAAACTACGTTGATCTCTAAGAGACCGAATACGCATTCATGAGCAGTATGATGTCTGCGTGATTCCATGGTGTTTATACTTGTGTACTACTGTTTGTACTGATGAACGTGGTATCTTCAGGCATTTGGAAATTGCTCCCAAGGCTGAACCAGACAAATTGTTGATTTTCCCATGATATCAAGCGAAGAGGCACAGAGTTTGAAGGTAGGCCTTAAAATACATCCATAGGTACACCTCCAATTCAGTACACATCCAATTCAGTACACCTTCTATCAGAAGCTAATACGCTAATTGTCTAAAGGCTTGACATCATTTTCTGGAATTTTCCAAGCTGTTTAAAGGCACAGTTAACTTGTGTATGCTTCTGACCCACTGGAATTGTGATATAGTCAAGTAAAAGTGAAACAATCTGTCTAAAAACAATTGTTGGAAAAATGACTCGTGCCATGCACAAAATAAATGTCCTAAATGAATTGCCAAAACTATAGTTTGATAATATTAAATCAGTGGAGTGGTTAAAAAATGAGTTTTAATGACAGCTGTAGAAGGCAATGGCTACCCAGACTGCCTTAAAGCACTTCTGCCATTTAATGTGTATAACACATCACCAAGACATAATGGATCATTTAAGGTCAGTGAGTCATTCACATATGTGATCCTCTCTAAAATGGAGGTGATAGGTGTGGGTGTACTTACAGTTCTGTGTGCACATACATGTCACATGATCCATTTTCTACCTTGATTGGTCCGTCCACCGGGTCCAGTCCTTGTTCTGACAGCTGTTTCAAGGCACTCAGAGCAGCCTGTGTGAGTTAGGGAAACATATGGCTTTGAGTGAGGGAACATAACCTACATCAGCTGCTTTTTTAAACAACACTTAGAATCAGAAACCCGAGACTGACAGGATGCTTTCTGCTGCCAGTGTTTTGTTTGGCTCCCTCCAACTCTCTGTTTATCTAACGTTTATCTAATGTTAACAGGACAATATTTTCAGCGTAGCATTTCCTCCAACCGATGAGTGGGATTTTGCATTGCCGCTTGGCCACGCTATGAGCTGATATGCAATAAAATAGAAATAAATCAACTCTGAGGACATAGTGTGCTGAAACAATAACGTCTGATAACTTAAGTGTAACTGATATACAGTTTTCCTGTAAAGTAATTGAGTCCATAGGAAGTAGAACTAATGAGAGAAGTATGTTTGAAACAAAGAATTTGAAATGATTCTGAAACCTGTACTTTAACAAAACTAAAACGTCTGTCTTTAATTATTAGACTGCTAAAGTAACATTAAGTGCTACGCCTTAAGCGCAGCGCTATGCAAAATGTCATACGCACATGGACATGGCCATGAAACAAGCATGTGCTAAGTCTGGGCACAAGTGTGTTGGAGAAAAAGAGTGCACAAAGCGCTAATGGGCTGGTTCAAGTGCAATGTAATTCGGAAGTTCTTCTCTGGTTAATGCACCATTCACATCATTTTATATCTTCGTTCCCTGCCAAGCAACATCCATATGAATGACGACAGTCCATTCATAAGAGTTTTGTAATGCATCCCTGCTCTGTGACTGCATTATTGCCTGCGCAGCTCTGAACCGAGATGTATGTCGGCCCGCTCATGCCTAACCTGATTGAAATATGCTTTGCTTCACTCCTATTGTTTTGTAATGTACATTTCTTCTATGTTTCACTGTTTAATGTTTTATGTTCAATTTCTGTACAGCTTCTTTGAGCTATGGAAAGGCATATACAAAATAAACCTTTTTTTTTTTTTTCATTATTAATAACGTTGATCTATTGACATACAAATAATGGCCCAAATAGGGATTAAAACCGTTCAAGGAACGAAAAATTTTAAATAACGAAAATCTTTGCTGAAGGTAAACGAAAATGGGAACAAAGTTATTTTCAATTGGAGTGAAAACATTATATTTAAATGCTGGTAACCAGTCATAACTGGTTAATTTCGTTCCGATTATGTTTTACATGAAACCAAAGGCCAAAGGGTTTATCATTGTAAATACAGATTTGATGCTGCCATGTTTTGACTGAGAAGCAGATCTGTAATTAAAATAAACATTTTACTTAACTGTTAATTAACTGTATGCTTGTTATGCTTTTTATGCTGATAAATTTACCACACAGGAAAATATCTAATTGCTTATTTTCGCTTATTTTGGTAAGGCAAATGGCGAATTTTGTGCTTGCTTTTCCAGACAAAGGTTGCAGACCAGAGTACTGTAATTTTAAAACGTTATTAATCGTTCTTTTATTTTGTTCTAACCAGTTACCATTCGGAAAGTATGGCTAGTATTAAAAGTGTTTTATAACTCTTCAATATCATCTGCTGGTGGTATACCAAACAATAAATGCAGGAATTGTGATTAGACTTTGTGCCGAGAATAGATGTGCTTCTCAATCTTCTTTGTGCAATGGCCACTTCATTTGCATAGAATGAACCCACAGTTTGCACACATGTACCAAGAGATAGCGCAAACACTGGAATGAAAATTACACTTAGAATTAGCACTCTCACAAAGGAAAAATTAGTAGCGCACAATCCTTGCATTTAGCACTGTGCCTAGCATGGTCACGAAAATAGAGCCCCACAAGTGAAGTGTTTAACAATTTAAAATACATTCTCTTATCCTTATTTTATGTGCTGAGACAACTATAAGTATGCTATGACTTGGCATGGTGTGTAAATACTGTGATGCTTTCAAAACAGCCTACATATCAGTTTGGCTCCACCAATAGTATACGTTGTGGGCTGGGCTAGAATTTGGGAAATCGTTCTTTTTCCAATTCCATTTATTAAGAAATATTCTATTGCATCAAAGCCCATGTTGAATTTTTTTTTTTTTTCATGGAATCAAACTAGCCTTAAATGAAAAAAAAAAAAAAAATGAACAAACGAAAACCTATCATTACATGATATTTCAGATTCAGTGTGTTGGACTTTATTGACCCGTTTCAGTGATGTCACTTTTCCCCACTGCCGCCATATTTGTGACTAGCGGGAGGAAACAATGGCAGTGAATGGAACACCCCAAAAATGCTTTTGATTCATGCCAAGTCCCAAGAAATGTTCATACAGGTCTGAAGACAGCACAAATATTACCAAATTAAACTTTCACGGACATATAAAGATATTTTATCCACGATTCATCAATGGATGCAGGCGAGTCTGATGTATGACCGGTGTCTCTAAAGCCCTTTCAGCAGGCCCAAATCAAATGACTATGATTGAAAGTCATGGCTCAACAGAGAGTTAGAGCACAAAATGGAGAGAGAGAGAAAACGAGAAAATAGAGAATGAGAGAGTTTGGTGGGGAGGGGGTGCAGGGGAGACCCTCACAGTGACAGACGAGGGTTGAGACTTGGCAGATTGGCCTGGTTGTCGGGCTGATGTTCTCTCTCCAGCATCCTGCCAATGAGCACCAGATGTGCTGTATGGGCTGTAAGAACCATGACATATTTCTCACAGCTGACAGCCTATTCCCTCTGAACCCAACCCAGCCTTAAAAAAAAAAAAACACTCATGGTGGACTGGACTCACACCACACACAGATATGTGTGCATTCCTAACCCTGATTATTAAGTATTAGTCCGAATCAAACAACTGCTGCTAGTTGTGTTGTATCTACAGTACTGTAAATGCATGTGTATCTAAGATAGAAGAAGTTAATGTTTCTCATAAGTGTGGGCAAAGGCCACCCCAGCACCCCCTTGATCCAGCCCTGGTATGATGTCAGCTCGCCTTGGTTTCACACAGATGTCCTAGTAGGTGAAGTTCTTCACATTAACTATGAATATGTTCTACAAAGTTTGACAATCAGAAAGTGTCCAAATAATTTGTCTTGATTTTGAAAATTAATCTATTTTAGGATCTAAAACATAAACTTGTTTTTTTAAATAGTTAGCTTGAAAAGTGCACCTGTGCCATCTTTTGTTTTTGTAATTAAAATGTTTTATTGATTCATAGAAAATAACACAACAGAGAAAAACACAACACATACACAACAAATCAACATTTAACTTTTAACCCTCACTAATATCCCTCCCCCAGCCCCACCCAACACCCCTGTGGTCACATAAAATCACTCACACACACACACACACACACACACACACACACACACACACACACACACACACAATAAATAAAATACATAAAAAACATGCATAATTAAACTAAACTTCTCTCTCCTCATCCCTTCCCCGAGAGTCCCCCAAAACTGCCAAATACCTATCCCGCTTCATGAAAAACAAGTCCCCCAACCCCAGCCTTCTACCTGTCATCACCTCAAAAGACACCACCCTCCCCACCTCCGCACACCACTACGGAAATGGTGGTGCTCCGTCTGACTTCCAACCCCATAAAATAATTTGTCTGCCAATCATCATGCTAGTCAGAACCCAATTTTGTATATATTTGTCCCCCAAATGTGTAACTGCCCCAATGCCCAAAATACAAAGTCTGGGGCAAAGTAAAATTTAATGCCCAAAAAGTCACAAACAATTCTGAACATTTAACCAAAAATGTTGGATCTTAACACATCCCCAAAAGACATGGGTGTGTCTTTAAGACCAAGCCTATATAATCTAGAGGGGGTCCAATAAAATCTATGTAAAATCTTAAATTGCATAAAGCGGACTTTACATTTTTTTTAATCCCAGTCCACACTCCTTCCTCCAATCCCAAGTTCAAATCTTTCTCCCATAATCTCTTTATAGAAGTTAAAGATCCATCCCCAAGACTCTGAATTACCAGGGAGTAATACACTGATGCCTCATGAACTTTTCCAAAAGCAGTAATCACCTCTCCCAAAGTATCTGCCGCTTTAGGGGAGTGTGTGCAACTCCCAAAAACAGTAAAGAGCAATAGAAAACCAGGTAGGGGCTCTTTCAGGTGGAAGTGACCAATGAGCCAAATGCCTGAGACCGAACGCATAATAATAATAAAACAAAATCTTGGGTAGGCCTAGCCCACCTTTGTCAATCGGCCTATGTAATTTGTTAAAATGTAGACTGGGATGTTTACCATTCCAAATGAAGGACTTCGCTATGCTATCAAATTACTTGAAATAAGAGAGGGGGACATCAATAGGGAGTGACTATAGCAGGTAGTGCCTCAATAAATGTAATGAAGCCCCCCTGTCCACATCGCTTGAAAACCTTTTTATTAAAGGGTCAAAATTAACTAACTCAGACAAATTTGTTGGGAATAAAATACCAAAATACCTAATACCCGGTTTGGGCCACTGGTAGGTGCCCGGCTGGAAGGCCGTTACTGGACAGTACGCTGTCAGACCCAAAGCTTCAGATTTAGACCAATTGACTTTGTATCCTGAGAACTTGGAAAAGGAATTAATAATTCTGTGGAGGCAAGGCATAGATCTAGTCAGAGACAAATAATAAAATATAATCTGCGTAAAGCAGAAGCTTATGTGTAACACCTCCCGCGATCACCCCTGGAAAATCATCCTCCTTTCTTATCATGGCTGATAACGGTTCCAGGGCAAGACAGAACAATAATGGGGAAAGAGGGCAACCCTGCCGAGTGCCCCTATTCAGACTAAAATAATCTGAAATGAATATATTTTTGTACTGCTGCTATACAGGGTGTCTATTAAGTAACTGAATCCAACCAATAAATGTACTCCTGAACCCGTATATGTCCAAAATCTTAAAAAGATAATCTCATTCTACCATATCAAATGCTTTTCGGCATCAAGTGAGATGGCAGCGACCGGAGACTGATCGTTAGCTACTGACCACATGATATTGATGAAACACCTAATGTTATCAGAAGAGCTACAGCCCCAAATAAACCCCACCTGATTTAAATGTATAAGAGATGTCCTAACTTTACTTAATCCGTTAGCCAAAGGTTTTGACAAAATGTTTACATCTAGCTGGATCAGGGAAATTGGACGGTAACTTTTACATTCGCTTGGATCTTTGTCGTTTTTATGAATCAGACTGATCCGGGCTTGTGTCATGGTTGGGGGAAGCTTTCCATTCTTTAATTATTCTGTTTAAACTTCTAACAAAAGTGGAGCCAATTCTGTAGCATAACATCTAAAAAATTCAGTGGCCCCAGAGCCTTGCCTGTAGGTAATGTCTTAGTTACCTCGTCAAGCTCCTCCAAGGTTATCTCAGAATCAAGAAAATGTTTTTGCTCAGTCGTCAATTAAGGGAGTTCTAATGGTTCCACAATGTTTCTAATATCCTCATCAGTAGATGAAGACGTGGAACAATAAAGATCAAGATAGAACTCTTTAAAGCAGGAGTCACCAACCAGTAGATCGCGATCGACATGTCGATCTTTGAGATTTTCCTGTAGATCGTGAAAATAATATTAAAACAGCTTCAGCCCCCCTAAACTTCTGCCTAGCCCCCCTAAAAATGTGTGATTAAGTGTAGGCTACACAAATTCGTGTTCGCACAGTGTTGTTATAATCAGATTCAGCGCGTTCTTCATCTTCAATCTGCAGCGGCGCAGAGCTGAGCGCACGTCAACAGAGGACAGGCTGTGTGTGTGGCTGTGTTCATCTGAGCCTCATTGGTCTGCCACTGCTCGTCAATGTCAGAATATTTGAGATGACCAATCAAATCAAAGTAGGCAGGCTTTATGTGCGCAGACGCTGCAGAGCGCGGGAGTTTTAGCCAAGTTACAGACAGCTAACATGGCTGAGGCTCCGCTAAAGAAGCCGCGAACCTATTATTTTCATCCAGAATGGGAAGAACAGTTCATTTGTACGTTAAAGACAAGTGTATATGTATGTTATGCCGGCAAATACAAGCACTGGCTAAAAGAGGAAATCTGGAGCGGCACCACAATGCTAACCATCCGACCTTTAGGGACAGCTATCCACAGACAGTATTCAATCACAGGCATCGCACTGACTTGAGTGAACATTACTGCAAACGTTTTGCCTGTTGGTATTGTGAAAGTGATGCTGCATAAAATGGACTAGACCTGCTTTTAGTTTAATTTACTGGGGAAGTTATTGCCATTAATCTGCTTTCTTAAATGATACAAAGTAAATAACAAACATACATGAAGCAATATCATAAGCTTCACAATTAACTGTTATTAATGGCACTACATATGATCTGCTCATTACAAAATGTGTTGATTTTTTTCCCACTATGAACAAAATAACCTTATCTACATAATTCATAAATGCTGTTCATTATTAGTTCATGATACCTAATGCATTAATTAATTTTAAAGTTCCCTCTTATCACCTAATTTTTCAAAGGCCCTACCTACATAATTCTATAAAGTAAATAGAAAATAGGCCACATTCCTTTCCTATTTGTATTCATATGAATTTAATGCAACTTAAAATTGATGTTGTGATGTAAAGTTCTTAAAGCAATAGCTACGACCTGTTTAATACACCAGTTACAGTCTGCCTAAATAAAAGGCCTCAAGTTGGAAGTATTTTGGCTTTCTTTCTCTAGATTCATTAGGTAGATCTTGTCTTTAATCAGGGCTGAGGTCAGGGATCTTGGGCTCAAAAAGGTTGGTGACCACTGCTTTAAAGGTATTATTGATATCAATGGCCGTGACAAAAATGGTAGAAAAAGACACTCTTTGGTTTATATATCTAGCCAATAGCTTCCCTGCTTTGTCCCCCAACTCAAATTATGACTGTCTTGAACTGAATAACCAACACTCCACTTTCCATGACAAAATAGTATTATATCTGTATTTCAATCTGGTCAGTTCTCTGAGGCCATCAGATAACAATCCTTCTTTTTAAGGGGTGCTCCAACCCATTCACATTCCAAGTTAATAAAGATAACCCACTCATATTAACATTTGACATTTTGATGAAATAGAAAAAATAAATTGGGTGTCAAAAACAAGATTATACAGATCACATTCCAACATTAGTGCAACAATCAAACCCCTAACTTACCCCAGGAACCAAACAAACTAAAAATAAAATGTGCGCATTAATCCCGTGCACAACAGAGCCAACAGGCGTCGATCCCTCTAAACTCAAAAGGTCCATGTACACCTAAGAGAGCCCCCGCGACAACTTTGCCATCGAATTGCTCAAATACGGTGCTTCAAATTTTGTGAGGCAAAATTACATAACAGAAAATACTGTGTAAAACCAACCCCAGCCAATAGGCAGAATAAACACAAAGAACGTGTAGATTAATTCACAGAACTGTCTCGAAGATGTGTTCCTACACAAAACAAATTCCAGTCGATATAAAGCCATTCAGTTTCCTCGGACAGACAAACAAGTGGTTCAGTAAGCCGGCTGTTTAAGAGTGCCGCAGATGACGTAATCATTCCAACGTACCGAAAAAATACTCAACAAAACAAACTCCAGCCAACAGGAGGCATAAGCACAAAGAACTAACTGATTCATCCACAACTGTCCCAAAGCAGTGGTATTCCACAAAACAAACTCTAGCCTCTAGGTGGAACCAGCATAAAAAGAAACAAAACAGGCGTCCCGGTTCAAATTCACTCAGAGGCCACATAAAAAAGACATTATGACTTACTCAGTCAACTTTATAAAAGACATAATTTGTGTGGGCATGTAGATATTTTGCGGCCATCCTTAGTATCAATTTCAATCTGACCGTGAACTACAGTGTAAACGCAATCTTCTGTCCATGCAAAAGTTTCTTGAAGGAGTGTTATTCCACAAAACAAACTCTAGCCACTAGGCGGAACCAACACAAACAGAAACAAAAATGCCGCCCAGCTAACTCAGACATCCAAGAGTAAGTACAGCGAGTTAATCCACTCTGGAGATACATGAGAAACACCAAACGGCTTACTCATCCATTGAAGTTTCTATGAAGGACAGAGCTTGCTTAAGACATGTAAATACTTTGCATCCATCCTTAGTATCTATTCTCAGTTTGGCTGGAAACAGCAGTGCAAAAGCAATCTTCCGTTGATGTAAGAGTTTCTTACATTCCTTGAATCGATCGTGTTTCTCTCTTGTCGAATTCGCAAAGTCCGGGAACAAGAAAATATTGTGAGTCTTCCAAGAAATCTTTCCTTTGCTCCTCGCCATGCACAAAACAAGATATTTATCGGAATTATCTCAGAAATTTTACCATAATTGATTGGGGCCTGTCCCCCTCAGCAGATATGCGAGCCGGGTCCCTGTGAGCTCCCTTGATTTCCAGCTTATGGCCTGTCATGTCAAGCAGACTCAGGAAGAGCTTGTCTAGGAAAGTCACCATATCTCTGCCTCCTTCATGGTCAGGAATTCCAACAATCCGTTATTTCAATCCGTAATTTCGTTGGCTCCTATTTTTCAAATATTCCAGTTTTACCACAATGCTTTTCACGTCTATTTTGGTTGCTAGCAGATTAGCAGACAATTCCCTTTCCAATGACTTAAGATAATCGATCTGTTTCACAACATCTGCCACTCTTGTAACCAACTCGGAGAATTTTGTTTCCATCTGTGTAATCAATCTACGTATTACAGCGAGATCCTCCAAGTCAACAGCAACCTTCGTCAGCATCACAGACATGTTGGACAGTTGACGCTGGATTTCTCCTGCATCACCGTTCAAACCAAGTCCCTGGTCCGCAGGCCCATCAGAGGTTTCAGCTTGAGCACGTAAGTGTCTTTTAATGTCTCCAGGGCATGAGGATTTTGACTTCTTTGTGATATTTACCTCAAAGAACAAATAAGTAGCTGGGTGTATTGAATCTCACCGGATTATATCATGAAATATATAATAAATAATTTTAAAACTAGCAAAGTGCGTTTACACGTCTGCTCCTCGCATGGCATCACATGACCTCCCACCTGTGCCATCTTTAAAATAAATGCCAACTGGTTTGGTATTTTGTTATCTAATGCAAAAACATTAATGTTTTTCAATTGTGTTTTAATTGTCTAAATACAATTGATGCCACTGCATAAACAGGGCAAGCTCAAAACTAACCAAATAATCTTGCAGACCCTTAATGAAAACCTGCACCTATTTGACTTAACACCCTTAAGAATGGTCCATCAAGTGCTAAAGGTGAAGATAAGTGGAGATGAGCAGGCCACAGCACAGGAAATGAATACAGTACATGCCTCGCATCTGATCTTATATCCACTTACAGTATATCTGTAAAGTCTGTAAAAGTAAAGTCAAGCTGTTGCAGCCAATGCTATATATATTTAACAGAAGTACAGACATGCCACACCACAAATATGTGTCCATTTAAGGAGCACTCTGGGGTATCTGTGTATGGAATGTCTCAAGTTGTGAAATCTTTGGGAAAAAAATGTGTGCTTATCTATCATGGAAAATACTGCGCGGCTACATTCTATTACCAAGCGCATGCATGTAAAATCCCAGGGACGCTTAGGCTGGTTGTAAATTAGGTTTAAATTAAATTTGTTTTGATGATTGATGACAAGTGTGCACAAGGCTCAGTAAGGAGGATATTTTTCAGCCAGGAAATTGTTCAATAGTCCAGACAATAATTTAGAGGTATTTTGAGATTTTCCTGGTAATGTACAGTTCTCAGGACTGCAATGAAAGAGCGTCCACCACAATGACTTCCTGAATGCTGTATAAATCATCTGTAGGCAAACTTCATACTCTGCACTTGGATTTCAACATGCATTTAAATTACTTCAGGGAACATAGGCATGTTATAGAAATGAATAATGGAAGGAGAACGAAAACAACACCAGTCTCAGACAAACATTCAAAGTCCCTTATAAATCACACAAAAAAAGTGCACCTTACAAAAATATCAAATGCTCTATTCCATTTCACATCTATAAATTCAATTAAAAACATTCTTTGCAACTAAATTTACTGACATTAATGGTGTGCATAAACAGACTTGTTTCTTAAGCAATACGCCACTACAGGCTATTCTAAAATGTATATGACAAAAGAAATTAATGTTGGATAAGCAGCTACAATTATTATAAAAATTACAGAATACATTTTTCCACAAAGAAAGTTTATTTGCCTTACGGTAGGCTTTTTACATGGCAAGTTGGCACATTCAAGACCCTGTGAATTTGCTTGATGAGCACAGATTTCCTGATTAACGTATTTTCTGTTGAAATAAGAAGTTTGGGCGGACCATTTCGAGGGACAGGCCTCCTTTTTATTAAGCAGCCGAAGGGCTTTAGTTTCGCCACAGTTGGTCAGTTGCAGGTGGCATTGGGGAAGGGACATTATCATTCTAGAGAGAATTTGACTGGACAAAAATCTTTGTAGTGCAAGATGAATCTTCTATATGTTTAATTTGTTTTCACAAAAGAGATGATACATTTTAAATAAAAATATCTGCTAAAAGGGACTTTTGTCAATATTTAGGAGAACACTAGCATATATAATTAGGTGTATAGTATATTGTATATTGTGTTGTGAAACAAGACGTGTAAACTGTATTATGTGAAAATTAGATGTTTATTGTCATTCAGCTATGTTGCTTGGAACAGCACCCAAGACTGATTTATATATGATTTGATTTATTGATGTGACTTATTGATGACAGCTAACACACATGGACTAAAAGCCAGTAAACTCTATATTAAATTTTTCTTTAACATGGAATGTCTTTAATATAGAATGTGTAGTCACTAGGGCTGGGTTTTGATACAGATTTCCTGATTTGATTCTGATCCACAAGCTCTCGATTCCAGGTATATTTCAGTTATGATGTCCATTTTGCTTACAGATAAAAGAAAGTAGTTCTGCGAGTATCACTGAAGTGTTTTGGTTTAGCACACATTACAAGAATTGAGTCGCATGGCTTTTTTACTATGTGTGATTAGTAAAGATGCTGACTACCACCCCTGGAGTCATGAATTTGAATCCAGGGCATGCTGAGTGACTCCAGCCAGGTCTCCTAAGCAACCTGGGGTAACCTCCTCGTGGTCGCTATAATGTGGTTCTCACTCTCGGTGGGGCATGTGGTGTGTTGTGTGTGGATGCCGTGGAGAATTGCGTGAAGCCTCCATACGCGCTATGTCTCCGCAGTAACACGCTCAACAAGCCACGAGATAATTGCGAGGATTGACTGTCTTGGACCAAGGCAACTGAGTTTCGTCCTCTGTCACCCGGATCGAGACGAGTCACTACATCACCACGAGGACTTAAGAGCG
Organism: Xyrauchen texanus; assembly: GCF_025860055.1. Taxonomy (NCBI): domain Eukaryota; kingdom Metazoa; phylum Chordata; class Actinopteri; order Cypriniformes; family Catostomidae; genus Xyrauchen; species Xyrauchen texanus. The sequence goes on along the minus strand of NC_068317.1, from coordinate 15,293,001 downwards.
CATTGGCAATTGGGCTGAATTTGGGGAGAAAAGGAGAGAGAGGAAAAAATAAATTTTTCTATTTGTTGTTTTTGTAAAGATTAGAAAAGATATTAAAAAGAGTCATTATTCAAAGACAAATGGATTGCACGGATCTCGTCGTTGGACACACATTACACAGAAAGAGTCAAACCAAACATTTACTCTTTAACACACAGTGAAAGAATCTCAATGCTGAACTTATTCGCCAATATACTACTCAATCACTGGTGAAATCAGAAAATTTACCAGCCAATGGCTAATCGAAGGCATTATTGAGTGCATAGTGCAACATTTTGTCACATTGTAGAGAGTTGCTGCATAGAGTAAAAGATTGAGCTTGGGATTTAAGAATCGATATGCATCTGAAAAGCAATATCTTTAATCAGGTCATAGTTTTTGTCACTTTATAAAAACTTTTAATGTGGCTCATCCAATCAAAATTAAGAGCCAGGACTGTACATTTTAATTAATTAGATTTAAGACTTGAGCATGCAGCTTGGACCTTAGATTGATTCTAAAGCAGATGCCTTTACGTTACAAGGCTTATAATTCAGCCTCTGCTGTGGCCAATAAATTGCAATCACAATGGTGATTACTGGTGTTGTGTGTGAATGTGTGTGTGTGCCATTACCGTCTGAGTAAATAAGCAGCATCTGCTTTTGCACTGCCAGACAAAGACAATGAATCAAAGGGGAAGACAGGCTCATGATAAAAGCCTGGCAGCCCATCACCAAACAGCAGGCTCAAAGATAAATTCCCGACTATCTATTGTAAAAACAGTCAATTACATCACTATTTTTCTAATGAGATAGGGTGAGCCTGCCGAAGCAGAGATGGGCTGATACGTATCAACAGGGGTGAAATATGCTTAGTCTATCCCCACAACCTGGAAGTGGTCAATCTCTGTCATTGAAAGCATCAGATCAGAAGTGCTGCCCAGGGACCCTTTATGACACCCTCCTCTCTCCCCTACTTTAGATAACACACCACCACTCAGTAAAGGCATTAGTATGCAAAATTGCTAAATCTCAACAAGCGCTACTTTGCAGGTTGCATATCTCAATGCGCTGTTGGATTCAAACGAGGGAGAAAAAACTAATGTGGAATGTGTCAGGGCTAAATATCTTGGTTTGGACTAAAAGGCAGGAGAGGAAGACAAACTGAGAACTTTGTCAAAGGACAGTGAGGAGTAATTTTTTTTATGCTGCTTTAATGGTTTCCCTGATTGCATTTTCATTTCCTTCACTGCCTTGGCTAAACAGTGGCGCTTTCCCCCAGAGACGGCCTTCATGCCTCAGAGGCCAATTTGCAGATGGGAGGGAGGTGATGGATCAACAGGTCGAGCACCTCTATCGACCTGCCTCACAGGGGGGATAACATGGAACAACAAGGATAACATGGAAGCCTTCAAACTGAAGTGGAGAGAAACTGACAGCCAATCACTCATGGGCACGGAGCGTAAAAGAAAGCACTAACTAAACTGTTCACACTCTCCTTGCAGTGGGTCCCTGTAGCAAAGACATTAATCGTGGAAATCACTAAGAATCAATTGCAGGTGATAGCTGCGTTTAATTAAAAAAAAAAAAAAAAAAAAAAAGAAAAACGAAAAAACACAGATTGCATCGATTTAGCACTCAATTCGCTAAAGGGAATTATGCAAATCATGTAATGCCGCAATCACAGACACAAAATTAGGGCTGAACACGATTTGGCAAGACAATTCTGCACACTACAGGCCAGTTTTGAGTACTAAATTGTGGAAGATGCAGCAGACAAACTGTGATCTAACATACTTTGATGCGAATGTACAGCATCGCTCCGCCACTGTGATCCAGACACCTGAATTGGCTTTTATAACGCTATTCTTGAACATTTGATAACCATTTCATAAATTACTGCTGCCATGATCACAAGAAAGTTTACAAAAACATTCCTTTTAATCAAATTTTAAAGTTTTTCTCCTGCTTTCAGTAATATGGCAACATTAAGTGCATCACACCAATAGCACCGTCGTTCATGAACATTTAAAAAATGAGCCTCAGTTTAGTGCATATTTTCTCCCATCAATTTATAGTAGATTGCGAACAGGGCTCAAACTCACATTGCCCACATGAGAACAATGGCTCAATGCCTGTGTGCTAACAGCTAAGCCGTGACACCAATGGCAGTGAGATTTAAATGCAGTGAGTGAGTATTTTTCCCCATTAACTGATAGCAGATTGTGAACAGGACTCGAAGTCACATTGTACACATGAGCACCACAGCTCAACACTTGTGAGCAAACCGCTAGATAACGGCACCAATGACAGTGAGAATTAAGTGGTACGAGTGCCTTATATTCTAAGGTTTTAAGTTCTATCATGACTGCGGGAACATTTGCGAGATGGGTGTAGCTTCTTTGTTAGACCTGATCATCTCCTGTTTGTACTGGGTAGAAATAAAGTCCTGGGCTTAAGCGCTCCTCTGGTCGTGAGATTTTTTCCCATGGTCCGGCACAGCTTCCCACCTAAGCTCATCTACTGTCCAATCCAAGAGCATCAGTCCCGACCCCTTGCTGGCCTTTGATCACAATTTCATAATTTGTTTGTTCTGCCACCTCATTTCTATGAGACGTGCTGCTGAAGACACAGCCCATTTAGTCCTCCATTAAGTACTGAAGATGAGGAACCGCTCACAGCGTCTCTGGCAGCACTATAAACAGGCCCACAATCTGAAATGCTATCAAACACTCTGCAGGTGTACACACAGACACAAAGTCTTTCTCCGTCTAATGCAACCACAAATGCTCTGTGCAGGGCAATGCCAGTGGGCTTTTTCTCAACTGTCCAACAGATGGGTTTCTGAGTCATCCAAACTTGTGTGAGTGAATAGAAACACAAATCCTTCTCTTTGCTTTATTTATTACACAATTTTATAGGCTGTTGACATCAAAAGAAACAGAGGGGCTTTCTCATCAATTCGCTAATGCCAAAGGATCAGAGCTAAAAGGAAGGATTAAAATATAACTCGAGGCAGTGAGGTTGCGCCATTTCTCATTTCTCTAGACTAAACAATTTTTTACAGCTTGCAAGTATGGGGAGATGGAAAAAAACACTTTTGCAGTTTAAAGAAATGGTTTACTGAAAACGAAATTCTGTTTTAGTTTGTTCACCCTTAATTTGTTTTTAAACCTGTATCATTTCCTTTCATTAGTAAAACAGATTGAGACACTCGAAGAATGTACTGGACACTCTTTTCCATGCAATTGCAAAATATGGAGCTTTAAAATTTAAGAAAAGCCTCATAAAATGGCTCAAATGACTCGTGTGCTATATTTAAAATCTTCCGAATCAATATGATAGGTTTGTTTGAGAGTTTAATTTAAAGAATTTAAGTTTTTTTTTTTATTCACTGAAAATAATTAATTGTTCTTTTGAGTCAGATCTTCTCAATAAAATGGCTCATTAGGTTCACAAAAAGGTCTGAAAGATTTGTTGACAAATCGAACATTGCTACTTCACCTTTGGTCCAATTGCTTTTGCATCCTTTTCGAAGCTTGAACACTCCAGTCCCCATTCATAGCAATTTCTTGGAAAAGAACGACAAATACAAGGTTCATAATTTCTCCTTTTGTGTTCCATTGAAGAAAGTCATGCAGGGTTGAACTAAATTAAGGTGTGTTAATTAGCAAATTTACATGAATGGGATAACTATTCCTTTAAATTTGTGAAATCACTTTTATGAGAGATTTGGGACATTGGTAAAAGGGTTGTTCCCGTTTTTAAAAGGGGTATATAAGCCCATGCAGCCCCTGCCCCTCCACAGCGCGATGGTAACGTGAGAGGCCGGTGGAAAGAATATCCCACAGAAAGCCCACCATTCTCCCAACATCAAAGCTCTGGAGACAACTCACAGTAACATTCCTGCCTCTCGTTTGGAAAGTTTTGGCGGCACTGTGCCCAAAGCACCCAGAGAGGAGAGGCTCCCAGTCCTACACCACCTATATTTCACATCCATAAATTCTAAAACAGGCCGGATATCAGATTCAGAGCAGATGAGCGCCATTTCAAATGAGCCACTCTGGAAGCAGGACATACCAGAGGCCTCGACTCAATGAGCTGTGAAATCACACATAAAGAAGAAACCAACAGGAGGGAGATGTGGAATTTCAGTCGCTTATCAAATCCAGCTTCCAGACTCTTTTCCCGACACTTCTGTAGGCCCATCAATGAGAGAAGTCACATATCCTTCTCCAGACAAGAAAAAAAAAAAAGAGACCCTCTCTCTCTGTCTAGACTCTGTGTGTCATTGAAGCGATAATGGTCTTTGGTGAAAATGGCAAGTGATAAACGCTCCACACATTCACAATTTATTGCCACTTATCAACACGTTCTAAACTCGCGTCTGCTGGGCTCCAAGCTAATTGTAAAAACGTCATGTGCACACTGCACAGGGTGGAAGCATTAAATGTTTTCAGTGCTTGGAGAGCTGAAACCTGCTCCCTGTTATGTGAATAGAGAACATGGCTAAAATAAAAAGCACCCCTGCTTCCCCTCCATCTCTACATTTCATACAAACACATGCCATTAACCCCAATTGTTGATTTTGGATTATCTAATCAGGCAGGAAAGGAAAAGAACAAGAGGGTTAAGTGTGAGGAATCATTAGAAATAAAGTTCATCATGATGGTGGATTGGTGCTTTGGGTGGCAAAGTCTGCAAACCACATCACAGCAAAGGCCTTTGGGGTGATGTCTGCTCTTTTTATGTTAAAGTCAACATGAAACAGCATTCACAACCCATTTTACATCCATTATGTGACATATTTCTGAGTTAAACATAATATTCAACAAAAGCACATGTGGGGATGGACTTAATTGAATTGATTGGATAGTGAAAAGTGGGAATTCTATACTAAAAGTTTGCTTAAGTGCCTAAATAGCTATTGGTTAAAATGATCAAATAACTTACAATGCCTAGGTGACATCCATCCATCTATCTATCTGTCTATCTATCTATATTATGAATTACATTATAAATATATAACATTTCTATTTAAAAAATCATTTTGTTAAACACTACACAATTAAATTTGATGAAATTTTATTATGAAATTGAAATGTGTATATCTTAATAGGCTAAAGTTATATGGAATTGTTAATGTGGAATAACAATGAATAGTACTTCTAAATCATTTCGACCTATAATATTTTTTTTTACATTAAAAGTTGTAGACATTAGTTAATGCATTATGAACTAACATGAACAATGAACAAAAGTATATTTATAAATTAACATTAAGTTTAATAAATGCTGTTAAAATATGTTTCATTGTTAGTTCATAATACCCAACTCATTTACTATTGTTAACAAATTCAACCTTATCTAACTAAATATTGCTTCACACAATACAGGCTTATGCAACATATTGCACAATGACAAATACATTTTAAAAATGGAGATGATAATTTATGGACTCTAGGGGGAAGAAAAATAAATCATATCTAATGTTTCTGAATTATATAACTAATCCTACAAAACACACCTGCCTGTTATTCAAGGTAGCAAACTGTTTAAAACAAGGTCAAGACATCTGCTCAGGAGTAATCAAAATTCCAGATTCTGCCTTCTCGTGGAACGTGTCCAGAATGCAGGTCAACAATTGCCTGACCTCCCTGGGTAAAAATGCAGCAGCATGTCATGCGTCATTAGGACCGGAGAGGGCTGCTTTATCTGTTCGTCATTCGGACAGCGTGGATGGCACCTCCCATGACAAAATACAAACCACATGGGAGAGGTGCAGGGTACCGCATTCCTCAAAATTTGAACGAGCCAGCTTGGAACAGGCACCACCAGTAAATCAGGTCTAGATTCATACTATTAATCAAAGAGAACAGTTATGTGATCACACTATGATTCCGAGTAACAAACTGTAAATTTGGAAAAACACATTTATCTAGAGTAATAAGTCATAGTCATATGCTAGTAGTGCCTATGCTTGCTTTATCTTATCTAGGACAGCCTTACTGGATGGGTTAATATTTTTTCAAAAATAAAATACAAAATATATTTTTTTAAGTTTGCATGATCCATATATTGGTTCTTTAATTGCCTAATGGTTAAAAAACTAAGTGAAAATAAAATGTAAAGAATGAGAATGAACTGTTTACATTATGTCCATTTTAAGACAGTAGAGCCAGATGTAGAAAGTGTAATTCCAAGCAATTTCAAGTGTAAAGTGCAAACAATATATAAAAATAATATACACATGCAAACAGATCTGCAAAATATAAGCAGATTTACACAGTGTGAAGAAATATTCCACAGATTAAAACATTTTGAAGCTACAAAAAAAATAAAAAAATTTTCAATTTAATTACAATAATTTAAGACATGTCCATATCAGTTGCAATCATTATATCAAACCAAGTGGCATTTACTTCAAAGAAAGCTGGCAGAAGCATTCTCAAGTTTTTTAGGTTTTAAATTATGACAATATAGACATACTATTCAAAATGAACATGAAAAGTAATTTTGACAGTTTCCACTTGTCAAATTTAGTACCATTCCTACATTCACTAAAAGATTTGGACTGTTTGAAAACTGTATGACCAGATAGTTAAAAGTCATCTAAAAATGGCTAGAAAAGTCTGAGAAAGTCTTACATTATTTGCTTGCAGATGCCACTTGGTTTGATAACATGTTATAGAATAAAAAGACATTTATACATTTTTAAGAGTCCAAATACTACTTGGGGCCCACTGTATTTATTTCATTATTTGAGGATCCATTCAGCACTTAGGGTGTAAACTTTATGATCTTCAAGGGATGTATCACAATAGAGATGCTGTAAATTAAACATGGAATCATGAGATAAGTCTTCCGCTGACATCATTCACAGTTTAACTTTCTATGATAGAGGGATGTCACCATGGAAAAAGGATTCCCTTCCTCTGCTGGAAGCATCTATTAACACCTCGCTCTCACACACAGACTCAAATCCAGCCCACATAAGTTGCCTGAAGCATAAGGCAAATCTGTGGTTGGACACTATATGGTGAGCTTTCCCTCACAGCCCTTTATTTCACTCACCATCTACAGATTTCATCATACTGAATATCGAGCCCGGAAAACAATGAATATAGAGGAAGACGGGTCAGCTGTGAAGATAGCAGATGCAAATGGAGGTTTGCTTATCAGCCTTTAGCTGTCATGTCAATGCATACTTAGTGGAAAAGTCCTTTATATCATGAGCTTAACAGTGATGAAAGTGTGGTTTAGTGTGGGCGTGTAATAACTTCCATGTAATTTGCATAAATAATAAACTGACCAGTACGATTGCAGCCCCTGTGTCCACTGTAGGTCATTCAGTGTTTGCTTTGGGTTTTAAAGGAAAAGTTCAATCAAAAATGAGAGAACTCATTTGGATTTAGAACAGCGCTACACTTAAAGAGTACAACAGAAAATACGCTGCTCAAAAAAAATTAAGGGAACACTTAAATCACACATCAGATCTCGATGAACAAAATATATTGAAGATCAAAATCTTTACTGTACATTGTGTAATTCGTTGAGAACAAAATGACATAACAACGGTCAATGGAAACCAAAATCACCAACCAAAACTCACACCAAAAATCAAAGTAAACAAATTAAATCACAGGCTGTTCCAACATGCGTGAATTTCATCACGGCAACTCTTAATGTGACTCAGTAGTGTGTATGGCCCCCACGTGCCTGTATGCACTCCTGACAACATGCTATTGATGACATGGCAGATGGTGTAGGATCTTCTCCCAGACCTGGATCAGGGCATCAGTGAGCTCTTGGACAGTCTGTGGCGCTACTTCACAGCGACGGATGCGCCGATAAATAACGTCCCAAATGTTCTCAATTGGATTCAGGTCTGGGAAACGTGAGGGCCAGTCAATCAATGCTTTCGTCATCCAGGAACTGCCTACACACTCTGGCCACATGAGGCCAGGCATTGTCCTGCACCAGGAGGACGAGGCCAGGCATTGTCCTGCACCAGGAGGAACCCAGGGCCCACTGCAGCAGCATAAGGTCTGATGATGGTTCTGAGGATTTCATCCCGGTACCTAACAACAGTCAGGGTACCGTTGGCTAGCACGTCGAGGTCTGTGCGACCCTCCAAGGATATGCTTCCCCAGATCATCACTGACCCACCACCAAACCAGTCATGCTGGATGATGTTGCAGGCAGATGTGCCATCCTGGAGAAGCTGGATGGCACATCTGGAAGACTACCTGTGCAACCTGAATGGGCTGCAGGTACTGCCTCATGCTACCAGTAGTGACAAGGACACTAGCAAAAAACAAAACTAGAGAAGAATCTGTCAAGAAGGATAAGGAGAGTGCAATTGACTGTGGCCACCATCTGCAAAACCATTCCCTTTTTGGGGATTGTCCTGATTTTGCCTCTCCATTGCACCTGTTGTCAATATCATTTGCACCAAAACAGGTGACATTGATTCACAATCGCTTAGGCTTCCTAACTGGACAGATTGATATCCCTGAAGTTTAATTGACTTAGTGTTATACTGTGAAGATTACATGTTCCCTTAATTTTTTTTTTTGAGCAGTGTATTAAAGAAATTAAAGAAATATTACAGACAAAAGGGGTGAGGCAGATTAAAATAAATCTGCTATGTTTTCCCTTTTGCATGCATCCCCACATCCGAATACACTCACATTGCATGCCAAAAGCAGTATGCCAGATGAATAGGGTGTCCGAGCCCTCTGTATTCATAAAAAAAGTAGGCGAGAAACATCCTATGTCATACTACATTCGACAAGATTCCTGTCGGACAGCTCTTTTTGACACCTTGAGGGTTGGGTAACAATTCACCCATATTTTTATCCTGACTTCAATGTATATTTTGTTGTTTTGATTAGATATTCAAGTGTTCTGAATAGAGGCGAGGGCAACCAAAGGAAAATGTGACAATATGGAAATGTGCCCTGGTGAAATATACATATACAAAACTGATCATCTGGTCAATATAGGCTATGAAAAGCTTAATTTTGTTAATATTTAATATAGAGCATTGTGATAGCCAAGTCTCTGTCATTTCAAATTAAGAGTCCCCAATGTGGGCTTGTTTATAGTTAAAGGTCCCTTGTTATACAACAGATCTTAATTTATTCTGGTTATTACTGGGATTTTGGTTGCACAATAAACTACATCTGGGATTTTATTCATTTTGGACTCTTGCAGACTTCTATGTCTGTGCCTGTCATAGTAAGGAAAGAAAAAGAAAATCCTGTAAAATTCTAGTAAATTCTAGTAGAAATCCAAGTAGATTTCAAAACTTCGGATGAGTAATTGGTTATCTGCCTTTCCGACCACCTTAGTTATTGTTATCTGCAAAATCCACTATCAGTCGACCTCTGATATTCAGGTCACGGAACAATGTCCACATACCTGTATTAAGTATGTCCGGGAATAGTGCTCAACTGCATAACTAATAACTTACATTATTAACAGCTGAGAAGTACGTTGTTCATCAAATGCAGTACATACTCTAACAGTCCGCGAATATGGACACAGCCCGTGCCTCACTGCAAAGTGTCATATATTTGGGTCATTTTCCAGAGAACATACTGAAGTCTGAAGTATATGCATGTAGCTTAGACATCAAGTGTCAATGGTCTCACAATCTTTATCTTTAAGGAACAGAAAGTCCGGAAAGGAAAGAAAAAAAGTGTGTGTGTGTGTGCATGCAAGTCATAGTACCCAAATCCTGTAACTGGAGAATGTTTGCAGTCAGACAGCGTTTTACACCCTTCTGTCCCGATATGCCTCCCACCCCCACCTTCACTTCCGCACTCCCCATAGCTGCCTCAGAGGAAGCTTTAACCAGTCCATATACAAATGGGACACACCAATAAAACGCTCAAATGCATGGTGTAATGAACAGGGCCCATCCCTGATGGCGTGCAAGATTCCCCATTACTCAAACCCACCGGGTTCAGACCCCCGGACGGACGCCCCCTCTCCATCTGCATCTCTCTCCAAATACACCGCTCCAAGCTCATTACAGAAATGACTGCAGCTTTCTCCCTCAAAACGTTGGCTAATTTGTTGGGGAAAAACTTGACCCTGTTGCCAGGGAAACATGCGGCACAATCAAGTGACGTTTCATCATTGAGATATGTTTACAAAAAACAATACATTCTGGATTGCTTGTATCAAAGGGGCTGGGCACTCAAGGGATGTGACGTAGTTCAAATCCTGGCACTTTTGGATGTGTGTGCTTTTGGAATTGATGAATGTACAGCATGTGCCTGATTGGAATATAAGTTTAAGGGACGCATATGTATTGCAGAGCATTCGCACGGTGCACGGTGTCGAGGGAAGAGAACAGTGTATTTGTAATGCAATCTTCATTGGTGATGTCAGACACTCTGATGGCATAAGGGAATTTTAGACATATTCAAAGAATGTGAAAGGGATAGTTTCACCAGAAAATGACAATTCTGTCATAATTTATTCAACCCCATGTAGTTCCAAATCCCTTTGCCTGAGGCAAAGGGATTAAAGAAATACCAATGTATTTCCATGGGACACAAGGAAAGAGATGGGTATATGTTTGACTGGTAGTATTTAACAGGACATTTTGTACCTAACTGTGACAGATCCAAGAACAAGGACCAGATTAGTGGCTTGTTTTCATGGTAAACTCATGGTAAAGTGCTCTAATGCACTGACTTCACCTGACACTGAGATAATTATATGGCATTGGTTCTCATCACATGGTCAAAAACAGATAAATCTATCCCAGAAAGCACCATGCAGGACTAAGTTATTCAAAAGCTAGCTCTGCAGGTTGCATTTCTTTCTGCAGCCTTGCAACTCCTGTACAAGAAGCTCTCTAAAAAGGAGGGGAAAGTCATCAAATTCATTGTGATCCGAGTTTACGGGAACCCTCACACGTTTTTACAACACAGCTAACAGACAGAAACACCAGGTAATGCAATTTAACACATGATTACGGTGGAGCTAATTAGATCCCAGACAGTAAAATGAAGAGAGGAGTTGTAAAAGAGTGCAGTACAGAAGCAAGTCTGAAAGCCCCATTCCTGCAGACCAAAAGAACAGACTTCAGAGCATAAGATCTTCTCATCCCATCCCCTGCCTTCTTTTCTTCTTTGCTCCCTCTATCAGAGATTAGGGAACTAATGATGGACCTTGTGGCCTTCTTCAGCCTCTGTAAACATTTTCATGCACACTGGCTTCTTATAAATCAATGCACTGTCTTTTCACAGTAATGCCTCTTCCTTGATGTCCAGAGCGCATATCATTTCAAAGTCTCATTTTGTTGTTAGGAAACATGGATGGGCTCCAAGGTTATGGAGGCAGTATGAAAAAGAGAGAAAGGCAAAGCAGACAGAGATTGATCGCAGACAAAGAATATGTTTACAAAGACTCTACTTTGAATAGAAGGCATGATGTTAAGCAGAGCCCTTTCATTCAAGGACTACGTCCTGTTCCAGACACCAAGGACTTGCAATGCTTACAATGCTGCAGAAGTGTGGCTTGTGCAGTGTTCTCAGTTTCATTTCTTTATGCATTATGAAATCACATTAATACATCATTTTCAGCTGTATTCTTTGGAACCCATTTTTATGTTCTATAAATTATATTCTATAATTACATACAGTGGGGGCATTTCTACGATTTTTTAAAACGAAGATCGGCTGATCCGGATAGTGATTTTTTTTAAAAGTGCAAAATTACATTATGTGAATTGCTAACATTTCTTTGTTTTTGGAACAGTTATGAATAGTTCTGTTGTCAATATCAAAAGCTCATTGCGACATACTGGTAAGCATTAAAAACCATGAGAGCATCACACACAGTAGAGATATGTTAAAAAATAAGACAAATATATTAATTACAAGCTCTAAAACTGCTCCACTGAGAAATCATTAATATCTATGATTTGTTTACTCTTTGGCCTTTTCAGTGACACAAATAAAAATAAAAATAAATTCTCCCCAATTTGGAATGCCCAATTCCCAATGCACACTAAGTCCTCGCGGTGGCGTAGTGACTCGCCTCAATCCGGGTGGCGGAGGACAAATCTCAGTTGCCTTCGTGTCTGAGACCGTCAACCTGCACATCTTATCACGTGGCTTGTTGAGCGTGTTACCGCGGAGATGTAGTGCGTGTGGAGGCTTCACACCATCCACCGCAGCATCCACGCACAACTCACCACATGCCCCACCGAGAGCAAACCACATTATAGCGACCACGAGGAGTTTAACCCAACGTGACTCTACCCTCCCTAGCAACCAGGCCAATTAGGTTGCTTAGGAGACCTGGCTGGAGTCACTCAGAAAGCCCTGGGATTCAAACTTGCATACTCCAAGGGTGGTAGTCAGTGTCTTTACTCACTGAGCTTACATACATAATGATATGTACCCAGGCCACATATCATTCATTATTAAGCAAATGCGTGAAGACGTGGTGCTGTTATGGTTGAAATGTAATTGCTGTGATTAGTGGTACTGTGACCAACATTAATCTGATTTAAATTGGGATGCTCACAGAATAGCGCTGAGATGAGTGACTGATGAGATATTGAGAGCACCTGGAGAGCGTGCATGTTTGATTGACACCGCAAGTGAGCATTTTGAACGGAGTGAAGCTGAAAGTGCTCATGATCATTCAAACAGTCTCTATCGCTCCACACACCATCTGTTTGTCACTACTCGCGTTTGTATATGCATGTTTATTTGTTGTTTAATACGTTTTATGCCCATTTCCAGACGCATTATCCTCTCCGTGCTCACAGTACAGGGAGTCAGAATGACTACCGTAACAGGTCTAGAAAATGAGCAACTTAATATTCATATATGTGTAAAAACAAACCTGTATATTCATCTGAATAATAGCATGTCTGAAAGTTACAATTTGTGAATACTTAGAATGGCCGACAATTTACCCTCCAGAGGTCACACTGTCATGCATCAAGGGCTGAGAAAGCCCTCATTAATTAAAGTAACCCTGTAAGTGTGATTGCCTGCATACTGCAAAAAAGATGGACCCTGATTCTAGGCACGATCGGCGATCATAGACTTAAGAAGAAGATCGGCTGATTTAGATCGGTGGCCGATCGATTGGTGCACTCCTAAAAAATTCTCAGATTTTTTAATGTGCCCTCACACATTGGATGCCACTTTATTTGACTACAGAGTGAAATCACACTGTGTGTATTAATGTTTACAGTTAATATATAGATGCATTTTAATATATGCCGACTGTCTGGTTTGTTCCAGATATATGTAAATGTTGATTGCACGTGACAACCTTTGCTTTCCATTTTAAACTTACAAAAATATGTCATATTCTGATACTCACAACAGCATCATCAAATTTGCTGTATAATTTGGCTGATAGTCACCTCCTGTCTAATCTATGCACATGAGCACTGAGAAAGATGTGATAGGACCACGCAGGCAGAGTTTCCTTTTCCAATCAGAAAATGCAAAGGCTATATATTAAATCTGACATATAAAACATGTCATTCATTTCTGAACACTTCCTGGGACGCTTCCATCTCTGGTAAATACCAGCAACAAAAGGCTCCCCACATCTAAAATAATAATCTTGCTGAAAAAGACTGAAAATAAAATTGTTTGGTAGTGAAAAGAATGACCAAGTCTTTATTCGCTGATACATACTCAGGCCCCAAAAAGTATTAGGATACCCCATGCTTAAATATTTATGTGTTTACATTAGAGCCTGACTGTTATGACAGTTTCGTGACTGATACATAACCGAATTTAGAGGGGGGGAATTCACTGATTATCGATATGGTGGCCGATATACTTTTTCTATGTGAACTGTGCACCGATTTTGCACCGATATGACTATGCAAAGGGACTCAGAAGGCTGCTTTCTTAAACGAATATTTTTATCAAAGAATATTTGACATTATTATTATACATTGTCAAAAAATTCTAGAAATGAACACTGAGAAAATAAAAAATATATAATAAATAGCTAAATAAATATCAGTACCGTATGTTCAGTATCAGTCAGTTGCTGACATTTAAATAAATAATAAATAAAAACTATAGCTAAATAGAAATCAGTACTGTTTAGTATCAGTCAATGGCTGACCATTTAAATAAAGAATACATTCAAATAAAATAACTAGCTAAATAAACATCAGTAGTACAGTTTAGTATCAGTCAAATGCTGACTATTTTAATACTGCCAGTCAATAAATGGCAGGTTGTAAAACAAGAAGCATTTACTCCTGCCGTGTCAAGAGATAAACAGCAGAAGCGGTGTTGCACCATATTCTGCTACACAAGTTCAGGGAACAAAACAGTTTGGTGAATACATGTTTACACGTTAGCTTCCACTCTGACAAGCAATGAAAGCAGCTACAATATGACACCAATTGTAAATCACCCAAGCATTGTTTCTGCATTAAATGTTCTGAAAACGAAAGTTTTCATATCTACGCATATCGGAAAACATATACGCTGATACCGATATATCTGTGAAAGGCTAATATCGGCCGCCCAATAAATCGGTTGGGCACTAGTTTGCATTACATAACAATAATTGAAACCAATGGTCTAAGAAATATAGCACAATCACAGTTTCCAACCAAAAATATTTATTAAAAAGAAGACCAAATTAAGTATCTAGCATCATTTGTTTGCAGACGCCTCTTGGTTCAAATTTTTTTCGTTCAAAATGCAATTAGATGACATTGATTCATTTTAAAGGTGGCTCTAGTAATCAAAAGTGTCTTAATACTTTTTGGGGCCACTGTATATGGATCCTGACAACATAAGGCCAACTCATCAAGCTCCTTGCTCTAAGACATACCAGACACACACATACACACAAAAAGCCTGTTGTTTGCTTTAGCAGCAGGAGTGTGTGACACCTCGGTCGTAATTCGCGTTAACCCCTGGTGCACTCGTTGTTCATGATGTCAGGTCCGTGACGCGTGAGAATGTGCTAACTGAAAGATGTGTTGGGGCTCCCAGACAGACAGAAAAACAATCAAATTGCTCCTCTCATTTCCACAAGATAGATCCGACTAAGGTGCTTATAAAAGATTGGGCAACTTATAAACCCCTACTAAAATATCCATACTGGCTGGGATGCAAACCTCATCCATGTACATTCACACACTCAAAAAGGTGCAAAAAGCAAACATATACTCTTGCACACAATAGCACCAGTTCTTTGAACAAGCCGTGACTCTGTGGTTGACACAAGAGACACTGAGTGCAAGTAATAGTCTATAATTTTAGCAAGGACATCCCGTAATTACAGGTTGTCAACAATGTATTTTTAAATGAATAAATCTACACATTTTGGGATAGTGTTTCACAGTTGTGGAAAGCAGCTTCCTGTGGTTAATAATTTCACAACAATAGGTTTCATTATCTTGTATATGCTTATAAATACTGCTCGAAAGTTTGCTCTCAGGAGAAGCGCTCTGTGATGATTAATGTAGAACAGCTCGTAACCACAAGACGCGTGTCACTTTTCAAGTTATGGGAGGATCTCAATCTGCATCACTAAGAAAGTAGACAAAGGATATGTTTTTTTTCAGGGATGGAATCTCCAAATGTCAGGACGGGTTTTTTCTGGCTGAATTTATCACAGTTCGGATGGTGATCAAGAAACCTGGAATCAAGAGGCTATTTAAGGCCTGTAGACTGGGCTGTGTGTAAAACCCAATAATTCCCAGGGGCTTGTAAATGTAGTTTAATAAAGCTCTCCTTCCTCTCACCTTCAAAGTAAAGCAGAACATTGACTTCTGAGAAAGTATAAAAAGAAAGAGTTACCGACAGATTGGAAAAATACTTTCCACAGAACAGTGTTTCCTACAGATGTCTGTTTTCTAGTAGGGGTGCATTATTGGTCCTATGTACAGTACACTGTATACAATACAAACGAGTACTATTTATCTAACATGGTTTAATTTAATTATTTATTAATTACCATTCATTATTCATCTGCTAAATATTTACTTATAAATGAATAACTATATTAATAGATTATGGTTTATCACAAATAAAAAAATACTTATTACATTTTATATTTTATTAAAATAAACAGTAGGAAAAAAACTTCCCACAGACCAGATTTTCCATCAGACGTTTGTTTTCCAGTAATGGTGCATGCAGCCATTTTTTATCCTATATGCAGTGTACTGTGTATAAAACAAAACTACTTCTGTAACATATTTTATTGAATTTAGTTATTTAATCATTACTATGATATGTATATATAATATACTGTGCATAAGTCTTAGGCACATAAGATGTTTCACAAAAGCATTTGTCTTAAGATGGTTATTTATATCTTCAGCTTTAGTGTGTCAACAGGAAATATAAATGTTAGACTCCCAAACATTACTTTTGCAAATAGAAAATATTAGAACAGAAGAACAGGGAACCCTGCAACAGATGTCATGGCCCCCACAAAGCCCCCACTGAACATTGTGTCAGTCTGGGATTACATAAAGAGACAGAAGTAATTGAGACATCCTAAATAGATAGAAGAACTGTGGCGAATTCTCCAAGAAGCTTGGAACATCCTATTTTCCTATATACAGTGGGTACGGAAAGTATTCAGACCCCCTTAAATTTTTCACTCTTTGTTATATTGCAGCCATTTGCTAAAATCATTTAAGTTCATTTTTTTTCCTCATTATTGTACACACAGCACCCCATATTGACAGAAAAACACAGAATTATTGACATTTTTGCACATTTATTAAAAAAGAAAAACTGAAATATCACATGGTCCTAAGTATTCAGACCCTTTGTTCAGTATTTAGTAGAAGCACCCTTTTGATCTAATACAGCCATGAGTTTTTTTGGGAAAGATGCAACAAGTTTTTCACATCTGGATTTGGGTATCCTCTGCCATTCCACCTTGCAGATCCTCTCCAGTTCTGTCAGGTTGGATGGTAAACATTGGTGGACAGCCATTTTCAGGTTTCTCCAGAGATGCTGAATTGGGTTTAAGTCAGGGCTCTGGCTGGGCCATTCAAGAACAGTCACGGAGTTGTTGTGAAGCCACTCCTTCGCTATTTTAGCGGTGTGCTTAGGGTCATTGTCTTGTTGGAAGGTGAACCTTCGGCCCAGTCTGAGGTCCAGAGCACTCTGGAGAAGGTTTTCGTCCTGGATATCCCTGTACTTGGCCACATTCATCTTTCCCTCGATTGCAACCAGTCGTCCTGTCCCTGCAGCTGAAAAACCCCACAGCATGATGCTGCCACCACCATGCTTCACTGTTGAGACTGTATTGGACAGGTGATGAGCAGTGCCTGGTTTTCTCCACACATACCGCTTAGAATTAAGGCCAAAAAGTTCTATCTTGATCTCATCAGACCAGAGAATCTTATTTATCATCATCTTGGAGTCCTTCAGGTGTTTTTTAGCAAACTCCATGCGGGCTTTCATGTGTCTTGCACTGAGGAGAGGCTTCCGTCGGGCCACTCTGCCATAAAGCCCCGACTGATGGGTAGCTGCAGTGATGGTTGACTTACTACAACTTTCTCCCGACTGCATCTCTGGAGCTCAGCCACAGTGATCTTTGGGTTCTTCTTTACCTCTCTCACCAAGGCTCTTCTCCCCCGATAGCTCAGTTTGGCCGGACGGCCAGCTCTAGGAAGGGTTCTGGTCGTTCCCAAACGTCTTCCATTTAAGGATTATGGAGGCCACTGTGCTTAACCTTAAGGGCAGCAGACATTTTTTGTAACCTTGGCCAGATCTGTGCCTTGCCACAATTCTGTCTCTGAGCTCTTCAGGCAGTTCCTTTGACCTCATGATTCTCATTTGCTCTGACATGCACTGTGAGCTGTAAGCTCTTATATAGACAGGTGTGTGGCTTTCCTAATCAAGTCCAATCAGTATAATCAAACACAGCTGAACTCAATTGAAGGTGTAGAACCATCTCAAGGATGATCAGAAGAAATGGACAGCACCTGAGTTAAATATATGAGTGTCACAGCAAAGGGTCTGAATACTTAGGACCATGTGATATTTCAGTTTTTCTTTTTTAATAAATGTGCAAAAATGTCAACAATTCTGTGTTTTTCTGTCAATATGGGGTGCTGTGTGTACAATAATGAGGGAAAAAAATGAACTTAAATGATTTTAGCAAATGGCTGCAATATAACAAAGAGTGAAAAATGTAAGGGGGTCTGAATACTTTCCGTACCCACTGTGTATATATATATATATATATATATATATATATATACAAATATAAGGTAAGACTTCAAAATAAGGTTGTATTTGTTAATATTAATAAATGCACAAGGAATTGTGAACAAAAAATTATCAATATGTTTTTGCAGCATTTATTTATCTTAATGTTAATTTATGAAAAACACAATTGTTCATTATTAGTTTGTTCATAGCGCATTAAATAATGTAATGTATTAGTGTTGTCTAAAGTACCGACTTCGGTACCAAGTCGATACTGAAATTTTAAAAACGTGACGCTTTGAGCGCTATTGATCGGAATCGTAAACACCTCTGATTGGCCATTGTGTTCACGCGCTCATCGGATATGTCTGTGATTGGCTAAAATGATCAGCGCTTCAAAAACATGTTGTAAATATACATCAATGATGCTCTTCACCGAGCACTTGCACAGATACACACGGGAGCGTTTGAAAGCAGGACTGGTCCGCTGATAGACGGCTGCTTGTGCTTTCAAAAGCTCCCACTCCCGTTTAAAAAAAAAAACTTTCAAACACTTCCGTGTACTCTCAAACGCTCCCGTGCGTTGATCATTGTAGCCAATCACAGACATATCCGATGAGTGCGTGAACACAATGGCCAATCAGAGGTGTTTACGATTCCGCTCAACAGCGCTCAAAGCATCAAATTTTTTACATTTCAGTACCGACTTGGTACCGAAGTCGGTACTTTTGACAACACCATAATGTATACACCGTTAACTTTACAAATATGTATACAATTAACATTAAACAAGATTAATAAAATGCCTTAACCTCCTGAGACCCCCCGCATGACTGCTGTATGCATTTTCCATTTCCCTTTATGATTTGTAACTAGTAGGACTTAATAAACTATTTTTTTTTCAAGAGCAAATAATTTTCATAAAAATGTATGTCC
Organism: Xyrauchen texanus; assembly: GCF_025860055.1. Lineage (NCBI taxonomy): Eukaryota > Metazoa > Chordata > Actinopteri > Cypriniformes > Catostomidae > Xyrauchen > Xyrauchen texanus. The sequence continues at coordinate 15,273,842 of NC_068317.1, read as the reverse complement.
ACGTACACTGATCAGCCACAATATTAAAACCATTTTATTTCTGAATGAAACATTTAACAAACTATGACAGTACTGACTAAAAAATAAGTTAATTCATTTCAAAAGGGGCTTAAACAGAACTGAATGTATTGATTAAATGATAATGACTGCTAACCCTGCAGTTTGGGCAAACAGTCAATTCACACACCTCTCTCAATAACACTAATCAGTGGCTATTGGCAAAACATTAAGCTCTGTTGGCACCAAGGTGCTAATGAATGTAGCACTTAACGCATAAGGGCAGGAGTGAGAAAAAACAGCAGCTTTGTGTCAGAAAAACTCAACTGGGTGTGGTGTTGTGGTCTGAAATAATAATTTTACCACTAACATTCACATATGCAATGAACTTGCAGATAAGGCAAACATATGTTCTCACTCGGCTATCAAGCCTTTGTTTTGTTTTGCTCCTCGAAAAATAAACAAAACCTTTTAAACAAAGATTAACAACCTGAAAATTAAAACTGGTTTTGACGTGAGCTGACAAAATCCTACAACCCCAAGACATCAACAAACATTTCTCACAACTTCGGTCTTTCGGACTGACAAACAGACTTTCTTCATATGCTAACTCAACAAACCCAATATAAACATATATATATATTTGACAAGTCTTTTGATGAAAAGATCCAAATCTAGAATATATCTAGAAGAACTAAATATATATACATGGGCTAGCAGAGGTTTGAAATTGAATTTTTCTTATGGCGAGTCAAACCAAATATATGCGTTAGCACAGGTTTGAAAAAAATTAATAAATACAACGTTTTACACTTTCAGGCTTTCAATTCAACAAAAAATTTTAAACTTAAGTTTGACGCACATTTTGACTTCAGTCTTTGGTCGAACAAAGACTGAACATTATTTTGCTTATGCAAACTCAACCCAAATTTTTTTTTTTAAACCAACATTTTTCATATGTGAATTCAAGAAATCAAATACAGCTGGTTTACAAATACAAAAGTACAAAACTTAGACTTGAGCTTTGTAATATACAGTATTAGATGTCCTTGGACTCAATGGCGCATAAATGTTTAAAATTAGACTAATTTAAATGTAAATACTCAACTTGTGAAACATGACACAAATCTGGTCCGTTTGTCTCAGCCAAACCAACTTAATTATGCTCATTGCACAAATCAACATCAGAGCAATTCCTCCCAAAGTGCGTCATAAAACTCTGAGTGGGAAGCATGGATATGCCACCACGGGCAGTTAACCCCAGTGAGCCTGGCTCTTAAGAGTCAGTCATGGTGCTAATGCTCCATTATCAAACCCTTTGTGTTTGGAGAGGCCTCTTAAGGCATCAACAAGTTGCCCTTAATGTGCAAGTTCATGTTTAGATTGGTTGCCCGACATTCACATCCACTGGCAGGCCGGTTCAAAGCTTATTGAGAGATGGGCGTTGGGGAGGTCAATAAGGGAAGAAAAGACATTTCTCTCTTCTTTTCCCTCTCCCCCACCCCATCGTCTCTTTGACGCTTCATTTGAGGTCCCTCACATTCTAATGCACCCAACTTTGAAAGTCGTTTCCTAAGAAAAACAGATGACAGACATGCAAGGGTGAGTGATGGTGCAATGGCAGGACTTTGTTTTCTCACCAGAACCCGAGGCTGCTGGTGTGATAGGCGGTCAGGGGGGTCTTGATGGGACGGTTTGAGACAGCAGCGTTCAAAGACAGGCTAATGGGGTCTCGCCGCAGTGCGGGACTGCTTGACAAATGGGTGCTGATCAAGCTACTACCTCCTGCTGAAAGCAGGGGCTTCAAACGTGGGGAAGTGTCACATTTGAAATGTGGAGTTTGGATTCCACATGGGGGAAGGAGTGAAGAAAGGGATAGATATCACCAAAATGCGACATTGCACTGTCATTATTAGTTTTCTTCCCGACACTTGGCAAGCAGTGATAATGGTTGACATTCGACCTAAGCAGTGATGATGAATGTGCAGAAGCAGAAGAGTTCAAAAGAGCAATGAATGTGCAATGTTAAATGACACAAAATATCCTAAAGGAATAGTTTACTCAAAAATTGAACTCATAATGACTTAAATTGTGCTTGGTTCCACACACAAAGATTAAGCACGATATCATAAGAATTGGAATATAGTGCACAAATCACATGGGCTACTTTTATGATCCTGTTATGGTGTTTTAGCATCCTTTTTAAAATGGAAAGCCTCAGTCTCTGTATTCATTGTACATGCACTGACAAAGCAACAAAAAAGTACAGTTTTTCAAAATGTAATTTGTGTTCCACAAAGACAGACATACAGGTTAGGAATGACAAGAGGGTGAGTAAATGATGACAGAATTGTCATTTTGGGTTAATTATTTTCAAGTTTTATCCAAAATAAAAGTGGGCACAAATCTGAAACTTTCAAAGCCCCATTCAATTAATTACTCACTGGATCATCTTGTAAAACACTTGAGTCATTTATCTAGAAAATGCAACCATCTCAATGTACTATAAAAACCTCATGTGACTATACACACAAGTATTTCATTGTGTCTAGTCTAAGGTCATTGAAAATGCAGCTGCTTCTATTAGGCAAGAAATTGTAGGAAATGGTCAGAGGGAAGCCACATGACAAAGGCACCAACACATTATCAATTTCATGAAGTTTCAGACTGTTTGTTTATGCCTTATAGATTGTGTGGGTATATTTTTCTCCATTGCAAATGGCCAAAAGTGCATCTGCTGATATAATCGACGATGCAACAAATAATGTACTTTGATTTCCCTTGAGTGTTATTGGCTAAATCTGTGCTTTACTGACTCTGATTCTGTCAAGGAAAGATTAGACTATATTATTAGTCATTTATTTTACTTTGACCTTTGTTCTGGTTTACCTCTGACATTTGAACAGCACTTTTAAAATTGTTGGTTACTTTATGGTCAATCGCTTGCATTTTTCCACATTTTTCCATTGGCTTGAGTGTCAGCAAATTGAATAACTGTTAACATATTATTTGATTACCATTTCATTTTTATTTCCATAATAACGTAGGAGTAGCCCTCTAAGCTGTTTGGAAAGCTAGCCCTGACTTTAGTTTATTTGTACTTCCATTGTAGAAACTTTAAAAATAAGGATCAATGCATGACATTTCATCACAAAATCAAAATAATTTTTTTTTATTTTGCAAAAAGTAAATTAAGCTTATTTTAGGACCATTACAATTTTTGTTTTGTGACTATTGTCAATGTGACTATTTTCATGACAATTAAATACACCCCCATCTCATTACTGTAATAATTCTGTATGTTTTACATTTCCTGTAAATCTCATTCTCAATAATGATTCTCATTAGATTATCATTACTTATTATACAAATAAGAATAAATTAAAAGGTATTACAACAAATACTATTTACTTAACATTTTAAACAATATTACATTTTTGCATAATAACAAGAATTATAATATAAAATATAAAAATAGAATTTCTTTTTTTATTATTATTTTGTGGTGAAATGTGAGATTCACTCTTTTACTCTGCTGTACCACTACATTACTTAACTCAAAATCACCTCCATATTATAATCTGTTGAGCAATTATAATTTATATAGGATTTAATTTTGGTTCATTTGCCCTCAGCCTTTTTAATATATTTTTTAAACCTTTTAATATAAAATTAACATTGAACTGTGTAAGGGATCTAAACCCATTTTTCAAATATACAAAAAATCAACTTAATATGGATAATTATATATACAGTATATATATATATATATATATATATATATATATATATATATATATATATATATATATATATATATATATATATGTTTTTATTCTGTGTTCTATAACCTAAAATGAACTTTCCTCATCCTGACATGCAATTAACAAGGCTTTGCTTAGTGGACTTTCAAAATACAATTAGGCATCGAAAAATAATCCTCTTCGAAAAAATAATCCCCTTCCAAATAAAAAAGATTAGGCAAGGCCCTTTTGGTTCTGTTTTTATGTAAACGGATTTCCTACAGGTGCTGTCGTAGGTGACAGGACATTATGTAAGGCTTAGTCTGTGTCAAAGAGAAGACGTGAACAGCTGCCGAGTTGAGTAACAAGCCGAGACCCCTGACAGAGGGGGCCTGCTGTACTAACGTCTCCAGCCCTGAGCCTGTGGAGACTTCAAACAGACCAGGACCCAGCAGGAGACCTTCTGAAGATGGGCACAGCAGCCTCTCAGCCATGAATCAGGACTGTCAATAGATGCCCATCCTCTTAACAGGTGTCTGCGTTGTGGCAAAATCCCTTTCTCTTGCTTGTCATAATGAAATGACTGTTTCCCAACAAAAACAATGCATCAGAGTATGAACAGGCTTCCTGTTGCAACAAACAAGCTTGTAATGAAAAGTACAAGATCCAAGGGATCCAATTAATTGCTGGGAAGCAAAAGCTCAGTTGAAATCCGAGTGACAGCATTTTAAGGCATTTTAAGTGCTCCACCAAGGCAAAGTTGTTCCAAAACTGAACCCTATAAAGCAGTGCATATCATTTTTGATACATGATAAATTTAAAGCCTCTACATCATTAACATAGTTTGCTAAAAAACAAACAAAGTGTTGTATGCAATGGACTAGATGTCTACTGACTCCTGGTGTAGGTTTCTGTAAGTCCTTGCTGTAAAATCTATTAATAAATTAAAATAATAGCTTTTATTTTGTTACTGATATTTCAAAAAGAGTGTTTCCTCAATTGAAGCAACATTGCTTGTTTAATTTTTTTTTTACATAGTTTTATATAAAAAAAATGCTTTGAAATGTAATTATAAAATAACAAATATAAAATAACAGGCTATTGAGGTATATCTCTCTATCATCATTCTATTCCATTCATGCTTACCACAATTAAAAACCCAGAGCTTTGAAAATAATGACAAAGTGGGAACATATATGTATTTATATATATGCAGCCTGCTCTGTCTTAATAAAGATCTCATTGTTTTACATTACAAGCTATTGTGATGTCATCTTATTACAACCTTCCAACCCCCCCCCAAAAAAGTGTTAAAATGTATATATATATTTTTAGTGTATAAAAAACACAAGATAATTGTTAATTATTATTAGCCTCTCAGCAAAAAACAAAAAAACATTTATCAATTAATTGTAAATTGTTAATTACGGTTAAATATGCTGCCTCATTAGATATATTCTTCTCGACCGTTAATAAAGTACATTCTTTAGATCTGTAGTTGTGTAGTAACGCACTTCCAGACACATTACACACAATAAAATCTCTGCGAATGCTGAAAGTCATCCAGGTATTGATTGCCTACTGTTTCATCAACATTGAGGATTCAGACATCTCATTTAATATACTACTTTTGCATAGTGTAAACCTAGTCGGAAAGCATGCATATTCTGACACAGGTTTTTTGTGTGAAAGGCAAAACCACAAAGCATCGCAACAGTTGTTTTTCCACACTGAAACGTATGAAACGCTCAAGTCCTCTTACAGTGCATGCGAAAAATCGTGTCGCATGCACGGTCTGAAACGCAATCGTCCTCGTGTTCTGTCGCCAGACACCAATACCAAATAACCTATGAATGCTTTTGAAGGAATACAATGTAAAGATTGTACAAAGTAACATTTATCTTTAACAACACAATCAAAGTGAATATCAGGCACAATTGTGCCGCTATAACACAGGCCACCATCTTGATTTTTTGGGTTCGGATCATATGACTGCGTCACATGACAACAAATATGTAATCGTTTCAGATATATCCATTTTCTGAGTCCACATTTCAATGCAAAGATGTTGTTTTCAAATGCATCCACTTGGAAGAATGTTTTCGAAAAGCTAAATTTTCACTAAAAGCACAGAGAAAAAGATGTGTTTTCAAACAAAAAATGTATTAGTGTGGATCTGGCCATAAATGTGAATAGGGTTTTCCATGATGAGCACCGTATGGAGTTATTTATTTTTTGCTTATGTTATTAATAGCGTTCCAAATCAGTTTGGTTCCTTGACCGTGAGGATGTTGCCTTAAGGCTAAACTATAATTTGGTTTTCTAAGTGCTTCTATGTCTCGCACACAAAGCGTGTGATGCAAATTTCATCATCAGGAAGTCCACAGTTTTTGTAGCCTTGCATACCTGTAAGCATTTGTGCGAACCGTCTGCTCAAGTGCCTGGAGTTGACTGTACTAAGTTAAATGTGAAAGAATAAAAGCAGTCACAGTGCACTTGCACTGAATATGTCCATACAGGCTTGCAGTCAAAAAATTTAGCTTTGAAAAGCTAGATTGCTCCACTGTGTACGAGACGTAATGGCGAATAAAGAAGTGTTCCCTAGCCTTTAGAAAACAGCTGCAAATGTAGGCAGTGATGTAGCTTACTAGGTTATGAAACAGAGCTGATGTCTTGGTTCGGTTAGGAAGTCTGAGAGGAGTAAATCTTAGAGAGAAGGTGTTTAGATGTATGATTGATGTTGAAAGTCAGTTCCATAATGAGACAAATACCAACACAAACGGTCTCCAACTCTTTCCAGTTAAGTGAAAATAAAAAAAATACCCTCTCAAAGCAAGGACTTTTCATTACGCTTCCTGTAGATTATGGGACAGCCTCCCATGCAACAGAAACAAACAAACTAGCTGAAACTTAAGCTGTTGATAAGCCAAGCCAACTCTAGTGCTCATGCATTAAGCACACTGCCAAATGGCTATTATATATTTTCTATAAGATTTACACACATACACACTTGCCTAAATTGTGAGAAAGAGAAAGAGGACAAATTGCAGTGGAGTTGAGAACTTTTAGGCTCTGATAGCCAGCTCTTAGTCTTCATTTGAGAACCTCAGAAAGTGCCAACTACGAAATTTCTTCTGATGTATGAGGTAAGAGTATTCCCAAGCCTCATCTTGATGGCTGGAGGCAATGGCTCATGGGAAAAGAGCAGCCAGTTGAGCACAGCGTGCACACATAGCAGCAGACAATTTCGCCCTGTCACATTCGATTTCAGGGCCTCCATGTTGTATAAGCAACACCTCGTGCACTGCTCTGCAAGCTCTTTGACATGATTGTTGCAGCTATGAGCTGATACTTTTGTTTCTTCAGCTCTGCAAACCATGGACAATTTAAATGATCTAACAAGCCAAAAATGGACACGGCTTTCCTGGAATCAATTTATAAAAAACATTCCTTTGGAACAGCTCCTTTTAATGTTTTCTTAAAGTTGAAGTATGTCAATTCTGCACCACTAGATTCATCAACTGGAATTGCAAAAACAATGATCGTTTTCAAACAGGTTTCCTAAATACTCCACCCGAAAACTCCATCCTTTGGTTGGATAAACAGATAGCCTCACCTCAAATTCATGCCATTGGTTGAACCAATGTTTACAAGTCACAGTGTTTACAATTACCGGGGAAATCAACCAACCAATGGCTTACTTATGAAGAATGCATATTAAAACAGCAAAAAAAATAAATTACACACTTCAGCTTTTAAAACAATGCAACCATGCTAAATATGTCACAAAGCAACAATAATTCAGTCATGACATCATTTTGTAGACAAACACGCAAGTCTAATTCACATTCACAGTCAGCTGTATATCAAAGACGCCAAAGGATCAAGGCAGGAGGGGTCACAGTGACCATGGGTTCTTGAAGTCTTCCTCTGAAATGAGAAAGAGCAGGACCAAGGGCCCTGTAAACTGACAGACACTGCAGAAGCCAGGAACAACTCTACACAGCTCTCCACACGACTCTGTCAATTCTACCAATGAGTAAGTGTCAAACGGTGACCTGGTGCTGATATGGTCAAGACATCACACGACTTGAGGCCAATCAACGTTCAACCTCTAAATGCTGTCCATAAAAAAATAAATACTACTACAATACTGTAGAACCACCAAATAATGTTTTTGAGAGGATGGCGGAACCAACAAGCAATGACCATGATGATTACCACATTATTTGACCATGACGTTGGCATTTATATTCCTTACATTCTTCTTTTCCAAGAATACCATGGTATTAGCAAGGTACATGTTCAAGAACCATTACCATTACTACACAGGTGAATAGTGCTATAAAACTAAAAGAGAAAAGAAAAAGGAAATCATGGTTTTCACTGGTACCATGTCCAAAAAACAGTATTTTTGGCACATCTTGGCATTCAAGATATACATTTTATCAGTATGTTTGTTTCCTGGGAATGGAAACACCATGCTATATCAGTTGAGCAACAAGAAGGTGTTTGTGTTTGTGTGCAATGCACATCTACGTACGTAGTTGTTAATCCACTGTAGTCTAACTTGACTACAAGTTTAACCTTGCTTTTTAACTTTGCTAAAAGTGGCAAAACTCATGAGTATTAATTAGCTTGTGTGCAGGTAATGTCAAATAATCTTATTCTGTTTGAATTAATAGTCATTCTTGATGACCAATTCAATCCATCCAATAAATATTTCACATAATCAATATGTAAAATCTTCCATTCATTTAACATAGTCAAAATAGGGATTTTGTTAGTGGATAAATACATGAATCAGCAATTTCTTTTCCAAAATGCCCACCTGGTCTCATGGTAAAGTTTTCGCCTTAAGTACAAGGAGTACCTAATATAACATCTTATTTTTATAAACAAAGATTGCATATATGTCAGTGTATATAATGAGCAGGGTCACATTTGTTGGCATTTTGCTTTGCGATTTAACTGGAAAGTAGCGCAAGGTGTGGAACAGAGGAGCAAATAGAACAGGTGTCTGGAATCGCTGCCCGGTTTCAGTCACGCCACTGATAACAGTCGCAACGTGCACTTATAATAAACATCAGTGCCTGGATCACCACTAATGTACATTTTTTGTGAGACTTGGTCATTTCTGGTGACAAGTTGGGCATAGTTCAATTTTAATTAAATGAGCATTAACGTGATGTGGTGACTACCAATGGGAGGGTAGAATAAAGGAATAACATTCAGCCACAAATTAAAATTAGGTTATAATTCTCACCCTCATACTGTTCCAAACATGTATTCTTCAACACAAAACACAAAAGGACAATGTTTGAAGACTGTACTGCACGCTCTTTTAAACGCACTTACAATGAATGGGGAGCAAAGCTTTCAAGCTTTTTAGCACATGAAATCACCATAAATTTGGTTTGTGTGATGTATTCCAAGTCTTATGAAGACCTATGATAGCTTTGTGCATGAAATAGATGCACTCTTTGGAACTTCATGAGAATTCCTAAGAGAAGTAGTGATCCAATTTGTAAACAAATCATTATTTGGATCTTTTAGATTAATCAGTTAATCAAGTTCACAAAACAGGTCTGAATGATTCATTCACAAATGGAACTGATTCCTTTCAGAAGTTCATATTCATCTAGTTTCTATCTACATTTCGTGCTGGTTTGTTTCCATTCAAATGGCCTTTTAACGATAAAATGGTGTGCGTGATGACGTCCACTACTTTGTCGCATAAGTTTTGGTTTATCACAAAATAAATCTGCCCTTTAGCCGTTTCCATACAGAAATGTGTGAATATTGCTAATTGTGCACCTTTCACCCACCAGTTGTCTCCCAAAATTATGGTAAAGTATTGAGACAATTCATTGAAATTAGCCAGCTTACTGTCATTTTAATTTCACAAATCAATGCAATCAGAAGATGAGGAATTGCAATCAAAAGGGAACAGTTGCCCTTCTGATAGGACTGTAATATTGGCCATGATGTTGCGCCTATAGCAGGTTGGCACCGGTTCCGACCCGAAATGCGATCGTCATGGCTCTGTTCAAGCTGGCAACCTGCACCAAGTAGTGGGGAAACTTTCAGTCTTCATATAAGGACCATCTATCGATGTGTAAATGCAGTGTGCACAGCTATTAAAGACAAATTGATGCATTGTAATATCAGGGTTTTCATATGATACATTCCTGATATTCAATAGGCTATTTTGTACAATCATCTAATCTAAAGCATCACAATCACAACTGCATTATGTCCCACATATTTTTCCAGCAACTTTTAATGACCTACTGAAATTGATTGTCATCTAAATTAAATTTTAGCATCATAATGCAATTTACATTTTCGGAAGAAGCTCAGCAAATATGAAGGTAAAGAGGGGTAGATTTTTAAATATTTAAAAGTTTTAAAATGTTCAAAAGCTAGTTTTATGAAAGTGAACTCAGAATTGGATAAATTGCAGTACTATATAGTTTATAGTCTTGAAAAAAGTGTAGAACATTCTGAGAATGTCATTCAGCCGACTTTTTCCTCTATAGGATAAGGCTAATTTAAGTTTGTATAAAGAAAAAGCCAGAATCTAGGCCTAAAAATATAATTTTTTCGTTTGGTAATTTATTTTTTTCATGCTTTATTAGTTTTTTTATTAAATACAGGGAATTTTGCTGGCATTTTTTCAAAAGTAAGCTAAACAATAATTTTATAGAATTGGGTTCTATTTTAGTGTTCCAAAATAGCACACTGATGCTTTTCTCAAATACTGCGTTTTATTTTTTATTTAAAACATCTTTGTGCAAAGAAATTATATGTCTTTGTATTGTGGGCTAATTCCATGACTGCCGTCTATTATTTTGAATGGTGTGAAAAAGCTTTAATAAATAAACAGATGGCTACCACGATTAAATTAATTGCAAAGAGTGGCCATTCATTTGTTCTCCGGTCACTTGTCGATGACATGTGCATGATATAAGATATTTCTGTTGGCACCACTGGAAGTGTCATGACGCAGATATGTTTGCAGCACTGGATCTGTGCAGGTATGCCATAAAGACAAGTCCATAACAGTGCGAGTAATGCTTCACGTACAATAAATTGGCTTTCAAGGATGAATAACTTGTCATCATGATTAACACAGGCTAACGAATTGGGTAAATTATGTCATGTGACAAAATCTTTGCGTTAATGACAATTTTCTCAACAAAAAGTGTTTCCAAACCAGTTTTAGCAACATTTGAAGTATCAACATAGAGTTTAAAAGGGAAAATATTATGTTGACACTTGTGAAATATTTGTGATATATTGGTTTCCATCAGTTATATTGGGAAACTTTTAGATGCGCTACACCTTTTGTTGCAAAAAAAAAACCCTTGGATGGAAACATAGTTATTGACTCGATGACCCAGTTGGAGCAGAAACTATGGACTGTGGGGCAGTGGAGCAGCTTGGGCCAAAAAGTGTCACAATCCAGAACCACCCTGGGCTCATTGTTCTGACTCCTTTTGTGGCTGGAGGCCACTGTACTAAGGAATCTGGAAAAGAAAGGCTCCCTAACAGTCGGTCATTCACCAGTGCTTTGGTCAACAACAAGTCCATGGCCTATATTGCCTTCATTTTGCTTTGGCGGCTGTGTCCCCACAACAGAAATGCTTATTACTGGTTAGAGAACGGGCCTTTATTAGAGAGTTGAGCTTTGAAGAGCAGAACAAAAGAATGTCCTATGTTTAGATTAGATAATGTAAGCGATCGGTTTTCTGCATGGATGACACCGCACAATACGCCACCTCATGAACACCAGCCAGCCCAGATCCTAAGGCCCTTTTTGTTTAATAATTACTGCAAGAAAAACGAAAGAAAACCTAATCAAACATGGTCATGTCTGTCACTAAATAATGCTTATCATTAATAATGGGGGTAATGGCTCTGATTGCCAGAATGTTGAATGCGCTGATAAAATCTTAAAGAGTTAAATGTGCCTGCTGTAAGCCCGCAAGATAATGAAAATATGGGACGCCACTGGCTGTGCGTAATCTGATATATCCAAGGAAACTCTGCAAACAAACAATGCAATAAAAGATCTGTGCACAACATGTTCTCCTCAATGAATCTCCATAATGAACACCTTTTAATGACAGCACATTCTGTGATCCTTCTGGCCTGTCAGCACAAGTTTGTCAATTGGTTTACCCTTTTATTACAGTATTGCAGGTCAATACCAAAGCAATCAACAAATCGGCATGGAAGGCTGTCAACTGGCTAGAAAAACCATGGGAAAAACATGACAAAATACCAGCCAGTTGAACAAATCACTCAAATCTCAGCTCATTTATCATTCACCCAAATAAAGATACATACATAAACAGACATATGTACACATTTAAAAATCTACACATATACAACTCAAAAGTTTGGACACACTTTAATGAATGTATACTAACATAATGTATTACCATGCAAAGATTTGCTCTAAAAGCTTATGCTTAAATGCTCGAAATTAGCTTTGCAGGCAAATATAAACCGTCCTTACATATGAATTTCTTAAAAAAAAAAACTGTTTTAATTGAAGATGAATGATAGGTGAATAAATAGTGAATTCACAGAATGAACAGCAGCCAACAAGTATCCAGCATACATCGGAAATTCTTATCCCAGGAAGACATTTTTTGAAGTCTTTTGAGAGAATGCAAAGAGTGCTCAGATATAAGCAAATGTTGACTACTTTGAGGAAGCTAAAATCTAAAATAGTTTTGATTGGTTTCAATTTACTGTTAATATTATTAACAGTTCACATCACTGATGATGTGTCCAAGCCACATCGTCTATATACAGATGGTGTTTCTCCAAACAAATTATTATTATTTACTCTGTCTCTACATAACTTCTATACTACTACTTGTGCAATTTCAAAGTTTTGAAGGTTTACTCAGCAGGAGTGTCCAGACATTTGACTGGTAGTGCTAATTTATAGGTTCTATTACCTGGTCATGGCTAGCTGGAATGGAGCTCCCAATGCCGTGGAAAGTCATCTGAACAGGTGAGAGTGTGAGATAAGTCATACACTCTTTGTCAGTTTGCTTGTCTGTGTATTGCACCTGCATGAGACAAAGAGACAAAGAGACAAAGAGAAGAGAATGTTAATTTACAGCATGTGTTTCACTTCCGTTCTGAGCTTCGAAACATTTTTGTGGGAAAAGAATTGGTTCTTTAAAACTGGCTGGCAATGTGCACTCAGTTTAGCCTGATAACAGCAGTGGGTTCAGATTTTCATCTCCATCATTGAGAGTGGTTTACAATCTAGGCTTTGAGTGCTCTGATGGCAAGTGCCAATGATATGGTGATTTTGAGATGAGATCTGGTCCCATTTCCTCTCTCCAGGGTTTCTGAGAACACCTATGCTTGTCAAACTCCACTCAGCAACACCCAAAAGAGTGTGTGTGTGTGTGTGGGCGTTTAAGTACTTTGGATGGTGTATGATGGGTCACTTTGATCATCTTCTGCCTGACCTATACACATTTAAGCTAGTCATGACATCTTAAGCATTAGTCAAGTGGTTTTTATTGTTGTTTCAACCATATACAGTTAGTACAGTACACAGCAAAACGAGACAACGTTCCTCCAGGACCATGGTGCTACATAAAAACAACAAAGGACCAACACAGGACCACATGAGACAACACAACGAAATAAAATACCTATATAAAAAACCTATATATACCTATATAAAAAACCTATATATACCTATATAAAGTGCACGTGCAAACATGTGCAAAAAGTACGGGACAGTACAACAAATTTCTGACAATGAACAGGACAATAGACAGTGCAGTGCCGACCAGTACTCAGTAGTGCAAAAAGATGACAGTTTCTAAAAATGTAAACATAACATACTATGAGATAATGTTCTATGCACATAGCAGTTATTGAGGTAGCAGACAGTTATAAAGTGACAGTAATTAAAGTGCAACTCAGGACACGTGTGTGTCAAACCAGTCTCTGAGTATTGAGGAGTCTGATGGCTTGGGGAAGAAGCTGTTACACAGTCTGGCCGTGAGGGCCCGAATGCTTCGGTACCTCTTGCCAGACGGGAGGAGGGTAAAGAGTTTGTGTGAGGGGTGTGTGGGGTCGTCCACAATGCTGGTTGCTTTGCGGATACAATGTTTTTTGTAAATGTCTTTGATGGAGGGAAGAGAGACCCCCAATGATCTTCTCAGCTGTCCTCACTATCCTCTGCAGGGCTTTGCGGTCCGAAACGGTGCAAGTCCCAAACCAGGCAGTGATGCAGCTGCTCAGGATGCTCTCAATTAAGGAGAAGAATTAGAAATTCGTAAGACACTAGAATCAGATAATGACAGCGTACTATGATATGTAATCTCTTGTATCTTAAATTTAAAATGTGAAGTACGCAAGGTGTTTATGTCAAACAATCCTAGATTAATAAGTAATCCATTTGTAGGTTGATTCACTGGAAAAATTTAAATACTATGGTGCCATCAAAACATTGTTCTGATTGGTTGAGTATCCCAAATGCTTTTACATGCACTTCAAAAGTCTTATTTCAGTCGGACTAAAGCAATAATACGTCTTTTTAAAATGTCATGTAAACACGTTGAAATCGTACCAGTCCGGTTTATGAGAAATTTAACTAACAGGCCTAGAATATGCTGTGGTAGGTTAGTTACATATTTAACACGGAAGTCAAATGCAACACAAAGCAGATAAGAAGAGCAACGGCAACTATACCGTTATAGGTGTTTTATTCAAAAGTTATCATCCCTATTCCATTTGAAGACTTTACTATCCACTGTGAGAGCTTTGGAGGGCTGACATTTTTGGGGGCTCAAACAAAGTTTATTCAGAACTCTCCTTTTAATTCATTTTTATTGGAAATTCTGTCTGAAGTGATTTTACATAATGGCTATTATGATTGTTCTCCCTTCTAAGTGCCCTTTGGATGCTGATTTATCTAATTTGTAATGCAGGGGGACATGCAAATGTTCATTTTTGGACAGATCAGCAGTCTGTAAACCATTCAGAACCGACACATTAATGTGCCACTTTTTACTTTAATTTTGTTCATTGACTAGTCCCTTCTATCTGTCTGCCATAGTAACACTCATATCATACATGAAAATGTTTATCACCCAACAAAAATCTTTGCAGTAGCAATAAATGTCTTTCTATAATAAAACAAGTAAAAAAAAATGTTTCATGATCTTACATGGACTATTGTCACACATTCCATAAAATACAATAAAAGATGATATCAGATCCATACTATGGCCAAGGTTAGCATGCTAGTGTTAGCACTATGAATTCAGGATATAAACATTACAACTATGACACATTATTTACAGCACATATCTTACTTTCAATTATCATCAACAGATTATGGTGACAACCACAGCTTCCTTTTCTGATCTCATGTGGATTCCATTCATAGAATGACACAGAAAGCATGATTTTATTGAATATACAGCCTAAAGAAAATTACATATACAGATATATAACTGTTTTAAGTGTGCAGAAAATAAATACCAGTGATCGCAAGGAAAATATAGACAAACCATATATTTTCTTAATCGTCTATTTATTCACAACATCTCTCCTCAGTCTAAACATTATTATTACACTTAACACTGAGATAAGGATGAAAGTGAATCAAAGCAGAGCTGTAGAGTTAGAACAACACAGGAGCAAATTGTCATCTTCTGCCTAAAGACATAACCAAGCAGAACAGATAATACACATCTGATCTAAACCAAAATCAGTGGGTAAAGAATGTAAGAAATGCTTGTGGCTGTAAAGTTGTCCATGTTGTTGTTGTAAATGCTGTGTGGGTCTGTTGGAGCTGACTTCAACGGGCAACTATGATGCCAAAGGTCAACTGAAAAAAATCTTTTGTCACCTCAGCTGATGTCCTATGTTCAGCGATTCGATTGCACATGGTGTCATGTATACTTGGACAGAGAGATTACGATTTTAGTTAGACCACCAAAAAACCCATGGTAGTCCAATTATAACTGTCCATGGAAATTACTCATTGGCTCAAACAATGTCATGTGTTTAGGTGGGAATAATCTGCTTGGCCAATCAATGGCAGACAAGGGGAGTGTTTAGGAAAGCTGTTTGAAATGAGTCATTCTGTTAGGTGCCACTGGTTGCACAGAAATTACACACTTCATCACACACTTATTTTATTACTTTCAGGACAAGTTAGAATGGTTTTGGTAGTGTAAGAGGCATTTTACATGTAAGGCAATGGTGACTATGTAAATTGAAACTATTCTTGGAGCAGCTGAGAAAATCCAGTGGATAAGGATCTACGGTATGTGTGTGATTATACAGGTTTGGGAAAGGTGTTAGTTAATCCATGGGAAAACTGCACATGGTTGTCTGGACAGCTGGATACAATGTGTGACTGACTGCTTCCAGAGAGCTCTGTAGCAGGAGAACTGTCTTGGATTGACTTATGTTCATATAAAAAAAAAAAAAAGACAAAAAAAAAAAGACTGCACTCTGCCAGACAGAGGCTACTCTGGATTTTGAGTGGCTAGGCTCTAAGTTGGAGTGCTAAACCTGCTGATCTTATCTGCATTTTACACACGCAAAGCTTCTCTTGGTCTTCTGAAACACATCCTGTATACACAGACACACATACACAATAAAAAGTAAACCTAAAAAAACATGATCCGTCCATTCTTACTGGCCAGCTGATTTCAACTGCAGCCATTTTGAGAACTTGGCAGTGCGATACTACAGATAATATTGTTGACTTTTGTATGACAAATTACTTGCTATGTTCCTCAATAGTAAGTCAATTTGGATAAAAGTGAAAAACATGGTTTCAATGTTTATATCGATCCATTTAGTCATAGAGGTTCCTGGGCTCTCTCTCACTGGACCTGAAATGGGAGACCCACTTTGACTGAAGTGTGAAAAAGGCCCAGCAGAGGTTGTAATTCCTTCGCCAGTTGAGGAAGTTCAACTTGCTACAGGCGCTGCTGAAACAGTTCTACTCAGAAGTCATTGAGTCTGTCCTCTGCACTTCAATAACTGTCTGGTTTGGTTCAGCTACAACATCGGATATCAGAAGACTACAAAGGACAGTTCGGACTGCTGAGAGGATTATTGGTTGCCCCTGCCCTTTCGTCAGACACAAGAACAGTTTTTTCCCCTCAGGCTATCCATCTCATGAACAGTTAAACTGCCCCATTGAGCAATAATTATGTGCAATATACTCTACCTATATTTATCCAACATATCTCTTTTGCCATTATATTCCCTTGAACTAACTGAATATAACAGGTTTGTAGTTGTCCATACGTATATACAGTGCTGTGAAAAATGATTTGCCACATCCTGATTTCTTCTGTTTTTGTGTATATCTCATACTAAATTGTTGCAAAAATTCAAACAAAACTGAACATAAAACAAAAGGCAATCAGAGTAAACACAAAATGCAGTTTTTAAAAGATAATGTTATTAATGAAGCAAAAAAGTTATCCAACACCAACACCTGTGTGAATATATATTTGCACCCTTAATTCCTAATTCCCCAAATCTATGAAACTACATTCATAATGGGGTTCAGCTGGACTAAAAAACACCCAGGCCTAATTACTGCCAGCCCTGTTCAATCAAATCAACACCTAAATATAACTTTTTCAGCAGCATGAAGTTGGCTAAAAGGTCTCACCCATTAGCACAATATGCCAAGGTCGAAATAAATTTTAGAAATGAGGAAAATTATGATTGAAATACATCAGACTGGGAAGGGTTACAAAGCTATTTCACAGGCACTGGGACTCCAAAGAACCACAGTGCAAGCCATTATCTCCAAATTGAGAAAACTTGGCACAGTAGTGAACCTTACCAGAAGTGGCCAACTTCCAAAATTCCTCCAAGAGCACAGCGACAACTCATCCAGGGAGTTACAAAAAAGCCAAGAACAACATCCAAGAAACTGCAGGGCTCTCTCGCATCAATAAAGGTCACTATTCATGGCTCCACTATCAGAAAGACACAGCCCAAAAATGGCATCAATGGAAGAGCGGCGAGGCGAAAACTACTGCTAACCCAGAAGAACTTTAAGGCTCGTCAGAAATTTGCCAAAACATACCTTGATGATCCCCAAACCTTTTAGGAGAATGTTCTGTGGACTGATTAGTCAAAAGTGGAACTGTTTGGAAGACAGTGGTCCCATTACATCTGGCGTAAATCAAACACACAATTCCACAAAAAGAACACCATACCTATAGTCAAGCATGGTGGTGTGGGGATGCTTTGATGCTTCAGGGTGACTTGCAATAATTAAGGGAAACATTAATTCTGCTCTCTACCAAAAAATCCTTAAGGAGTACGTCCGGTCATCAGACTGTCTGCTCCAGTGCAACTGGATTATGCAGCAAGACAATGATCCAAAGCAAAGGAGTAAGTCCACCTCTGAATGGTTCAAAAGAAGCTAAATTAAAGTTTTGGAGTGGCCTAGTCAAAGTCCTTTTTTTTTTTTTGCTTCAACAAAAAAAAAAAAATACATATTTGAAAACTGTATTTTGTGTATACTCGGGTTGCATTTTTTATGCTATATCTTGTTTGAAGATGTAAAACAATTTAGCTTGAAAAATGCACAAAAATAGAAGAAATCAGGCAAATACTTTTTCACAGCACTGAATATATATATATATGTTTTGTCTTATTGTGTATTTCTATAAATACACACTTCTATTTTCTATTCGCTTTTTATTTGTATAAAAAAAAAAATATTATCTCTGTCTTGCTGCTGTGCTTGTGCACTGGAAGCTTCTGTCACCAATACAAATGTGTAAGCATACTTGGCAATTAAGCTCACTCTGAATCTATGATTTAAAATGGCGGCAGACTTATGATTGAACTCGTGCTTAGTTAAATGATTTTATTGAAAAACCCAGTTGAATTACATGCATCAAATTTGGTACAACAGGCTTTTGAATTATATCTCAGTCACCATTCCATTCCTTTCAAGCCCACCACAAAAAAAAAAATTATTCACAGACCTTTGAAAATTCTGACATATACTTACATTTAAAGATAAAATGTCAACTAATATCTCTGTGCATTTTTATATATGCAGCCTGCTCTGCCATTATAAAGATCTCACTATTTTACATCACAGGCAATGATGATGTCATCTTGGCATAAGTTACTCAGACCCTTTTTTAAATGTCAATATAGTGTTTAGTGCATACAATACATATGACCAAATTTGTTTATTGAATTTTTTTATTTTGATTGGCGGTGCTCATCATTTACTCTCATGCCATCCAAGATGTGTATTAATTGTATTTAATGTGCTGAACTGAACTGTGATACATTTCAATCCACATTTATAAACCAAGGAGAGGAAGTTGACATGGCCTGAGAAAGCCCAGGGAGCCTTCTGATAATATCCCAAGATTTACCAATGTAGCATGTATGGGCTAAAAAAAATAAAATAAAAAAAAATTAAATAGCAAATGTCCTACACAAAAATGAATTGCTGGACCTCAGGAGGATAATGATCTTTAAGGCCTAATACTATATTAAATATGATACAAATAAAATAAAAAAAGCATTTTTTTTTTACCATTTCTTTTTGCAGTTTGTCTAAATGTCAATAAAAAAATATTTTCTGCCAATTCATATGTCAGGCTTTACAATGTTAAGATCATGTATCAAGTTAAAAATGGTTCAATTCTGTAAAACATGTCTCGAGACATCAGGGTCAACAGGCTGGTTACGGCAGGTAAATATAGGCCAATGGATGTTGCACAGACATTTACAATTCACTAAAGATGCCAACTTTGAATCCATTTTCTGAAAAACGTACATGTTCACAATAAAGGGAAACATATTTATCGCATCCGTACTGTTTGAGAAACCAAATAAATTAGGACTAAGTTTGGTTCATTTACAAAAAGCAACCTTTGACATCTGTATTAGGGATGTTAACGAATAATCGATGAATACACTTTGGCCACAAAGTGTCTCAAGATTCAAGAAATAAATGTATTTTTATTGAATATTGACGGAGCAACATAATTTGTGTTAAAATAATTAACATAAGGTTGTTTTGAATATAATTTTTTAATTTTTTTTGAAAGGTGGTGATGGAGCCTTTTGCCATTAAGGCTTCATTACTTGTGGTAAAAGGACCCCAGGGGGGTTATATTGATAAAGTGTAGATATCGGGAAATAGTTATAGAGCACAGTTTTTCAACTTATACAAATACTTTTGAGACAGCAAGAAGCTATTTTAGTAACAAATTAAAATGATGCTTATTCAAAATAACCACTTCAGAAAAGAGGGAATCATTTCTTGTTTATTTCAATCACATTTGACATTTAATTACATCTCAAGTATTCTATAAACAAATTAATCTCCACTGTGATTGGATCAGTCAATGTGAGCCCACTCTGAACATTCTTCATAACAACTTTATTCACCCCACTTATAAAAAACAATGCGTTTAATAGGGCCTTTAGCCCCTGCAACTGTTTTTTTTTTTTTTTTACCCCAAAAACTATCCTTTCACTTATTGGACAGTTATTGAAAATGTTTTGATTTGATCACATTGAACAAAGGTGAAAGTGACAAAAAAGTATTTTGTTTAAAAATAAATGTGACAATATACAGGATATTCATTAGCTACATACCTTTACAACATTTAAAGGGCACCTATTATGGAATTTTGAAAATTACCTTTCATGTAGTGTGTAACATAGATTTAAGTGAACAAAAACATCTTGCAAAGTTTTATATATGAAAGTTCACCGTAAAAAAAGTTATTGTCTCTCAAAAGTAGGAGTCGACTCTGAGTCAATGTAATGAATCGATTTTCCAATGAGTCATTTTCCTTTTCGTTGTGACGTCAAGACGAAAAATTATCAAATTGTCCGCTCCACTCATTGCGTACGCGAGACACCAGAGAAAACTTGAAAACATCATGTCGACAACAAGACGCTGTGTTCTGAAGTGCATATCAAAAGCGACCTTTTTTTCACTGCCCAGGGACGAGCATGTGAAGAATCAGTGGCTAGAGTTTATATTTACAACTATACCACACAAGTATAGCCCGAACCTTGTGCTGTGTTCGCCTCATTTCAATGACGATTGCTTTACGAACATGAATGCTATCAAGTGTGGATTACGCAAACAATAACTGATTGGGTGTTTACCAACGAACTTTGGGCTATGATCGCTAACATAAATCAACTCAAATTCCTTCTCTGATTTTGATGTTTTTACTACAATGCGGTGATGGGCGTTCCGTTTCCGACAATCTCTGCACAGAGTATACCAATCACAACTGACTGGGTCATCTGACCAATCACCGCAGATTAGCGTCACGCAAAGGAGGGGTTTGGAAAAATGAGTCGTTGAACGAATCATTTGGGAGTCGGTGAGCAAATCAGGTAAACATAAATGCATATTATAAGACAACAAAAGTGTTTTTTATCATTGCATGCATGTAAAACTGTTGTTGGGGACTCCCAAAACAATATTAGGAACATTTTAAATGCCATAATAGGTGCCCTTTAAAATAATATATTAAATATTAGATCAAATTGCCTCAAAATCAACCTTTGTAAGAAGAATATTTTGAAGTTCATGGTGTCAAACATATTTAGGAAAGTCCTGTGGTAGTTTTTGATTCCATTTAGTGTTTTGGCAAAAAATACAATTAAAGGAGCCTTTTACCCTTCGGAGCCTTTAGCACCATTGTACCCTCTAGTAATGAAGTACAAATACTTTGTACTTCGGTACAGTTTTTCAATATCTGAACTCTACTTGACCATAAATATTTATTTTTGACATTTACTTTTACTTAACTACATTTTGAAGAGAAAATTAATACTTGTATTCCAATAAATATCTCAAGACCCTTTCGTTACTTTGGCTACTGAACACCGCAAAACATAAGCTGTACGCGCAAAAATGCATGCAGATCAGGGATAGCGATGTCTGATTTGTGAAAGAATCATTTGAGTCTAATTTGATTCCTTTGAACCAATCAAAAAGATTAAAAAAGTGCTCTGAATAATTTGTTTTGTGAATCATGACTCTGAATCAAAATCACAAGTGAAGCACGCGCCACATAACGCGTGTTCTCGACTGGGGAAGACAAGAAACTGCACATGTGAGTTTAAATGAGTTTTTTTTTAATTAACTGGATAAGTTTAGGCTTAAACATAATGAAAGTTGTGAAATAATTATGAAGTTATGTGCTATCAATCTCCCACCATTCCAGGAAACCTGTTCATATAAAAAGTCAAAACACGTTTACCTTTTACATTTAACCAAGGTGCGATGTGTAGTATGAATAATTACCAGCACTCATGAAAATGTCTAACAATATTTTTTATACACTAGGGTGTTCTCAATGGTTACAGGGGCATGCTATGCAGTTGTCAAGGTGATTTGCTGTGTGTTTTAGTGCATTGCTACAGTTTGTGGTTGCCAGGTTGTTACAATGCTGTTGCTAAGTTGTTTTCTGTGTTTGTTGCACATTGCTCTACAGATGTTAGGGTGTCTAGGTGGTTGTCAGGTCGACATGTTTACACATAGCCAATATAAACATGATTACATTTATGTTGTTATTTCAACTGCATTCAAGTCTTCCTGGGAAGTTCATACTTTCAAGTTCAGAAGTTGTCATTTAATAAGCATTCAAGTGAATTTAGTTGGACAGAACGGGCCCGTTATGCAATTTTTCATCTTTTTCACTTTCTGAAATGACAATGACATATACAGTACATGTATTCACATACACACTGCAAATTAGGTGTGTCTTATTTGATCATTCTTGTGTGGCCACACACAGGCTACTGATGGGAAATGTAATTTTGTTGCACAAGCCTATCACTTTTCTGGCAAGCTTTAGTCTTCATCAATAGGACAAAAAAATACACTCATTCTAAATTGTACCGTCACCAATTTGCTTGATTCTTGCCATGTTTCTTAAATTGACATGCCCTCATCTGTGAAAATTGGCACACCAAGACAATCTCACTGGATTTACGACTTTGTGGTGGTGTTTATGTACACTAATCTCATAAATATGATCATTCTGAAGTGACTTGAACGCTTAAAGGGAAAGTTCACTCTAAAATGAAAATTCTCATAATTTCCTCACCCTCATCCCATCCCAGAAATGTATGACTTTCTTAGTTCTGCAGAACACACACCATGTTTGGCGGCCAGACATTTGAAGCTCTGAAAAGCAAATTAAGGGTGAATAAAAGTAATCCATATGACTCCAGTGGTTTAATCAGTGTCTCCTGAAGCGATCCAGTTGGTTTTGGGGGAGAACAGCCCAAAATGTAACTCCTTTTTCACTGTTCATCTTGACAGCAGTCTCCATGGTAAGCTTGATTACACTTCCTATAGCGCCATCTAGCACTCTGCGCATGCGTCAAGCATGTGTAATCAAGCTTGAAATCATGATCGTGCCTTAAGACTGCAAAGGCAACATGTACATAGTCATAATTTTGTCTGCTCTCACCCTATACCAACAGGATCTCTTCAGAAGACATTGATTAAAACACTGGAGTTATATGGATTACTTTAATGTTGCCTTTTTCTTATTTTTGGAGTTTCAAAGTCCTGGTCACCATTCACTTGCATTGTATGGACCTACAGAGTGGAGATATCCTTCTAAAAATCTTTAGAAAAAAGTAATACACATCTTGGATGGCATGAGAGTAAATGATGAGCACCGCCAATCAAATAAAATGCCATGGTTTTAATTAGCTGTTCAGTAATTTGTCCAATTTACTTCTACTTTTGATACTTAAGTAAATTTAAACCAGTTACTTTAATACTTTTACTTAAGTATTTTTCTCATGAGCTACTTTAACTATTACTTAAAGTTCATTTTCATGGAGGTATCTTTACATTTACTTAAGTATGATGAATGGATACTACTTTATTCAACACTGTTCAGTACAAATGCATTCAGCAATTATGCCAGCAGTTGTTGAAAAGACTGTCTACACAGTCATTTGTGGCTAGAGGGCGCACTGTCGCTTGTGTGCTGTCTTGTCCGCAACACAGAATAAGAAACACAAAGGCACCTCCTTCTCTTCCTTTCCTGTAGAGATGAAGAGGGCTCAATGTAATCAATCATAGAGCGTTTCTCTATATATGAATATCATGTTTTCTGTACGCACCGCGATAGTGTGTTAAAGTACAACATGACACCAAGCTCTGTTGATCTGCTGTTCTCGTTGTTTCATCCCAACTTAGAATTACATCAGTGATCGCTGGGAGAGCACGAAGGTACATTCAGCTGACATCTCAGCACAGACGTGGTATGATATGTACTGTGTTTACACAGACTGTTAAGATTTGACTTGATTTCAAATTAAAAAAAAAAAAAGTCTGAAGGTCCGAAATATTTCACAATCCACAACATGAAGCTCTAATAACTCAAATTTGTATCGTCTATGCAAGTTATTAATAGTGTTTCATTAACAGTAATTAAACAATTGATAAATTCATACTAATCATAGCCTAAGTGTAAATACACTTAAAATATATCAAACTTATAATATTTAAGAGAAAAACACCAATACTTAATTTTTTTTTTTCTACTCAATTTGGCATGCCCAATTCCCACTACATAGTAGGTTCTTGTGTTGGTGCAGTTACTCACCTCAATCCGGGTGGTGGACGACAATTCTCGGTTGCCTCCGCTTCTTAGATAGTCAATTCATGCATCTTATCACTTGACTCGTTGTGCATGACACCGCCGAGACTCCCAGCATTTGGAGGCTCATGCTACTCAGCGATACATGCACAACTTTCCTCACAACACATTGAAAGCGAGAACCACTAATCACGACCATGAGGAGGTTACCCCATGTGACTCTACCCTCCCTAGCAACCGGGCCAATTTGGTTGCTTACGAGAGCTGGCTGGAGTCACTCAGCACACCCTGGATTCAAACTCACGACTCCAGGGGTGGTAGTCAGCGTCAATACTCGCTGAACTAGCCGGGCCCCCAATACTTGCATTTCTTAAGTGTATTCATTTATATTATATTACAACAGTGCTACACGCACATATTATTTGGAGTCCTCCACATGTTTTTGTGGTATTGACGTTAACAATTAAACGTTTGATCATTAATTTCCAAGACAATTGATTATGAAAATGTCTGAAAATTGACATCCCTAATCTGTAATGCTTTTGCTTTCCAAAAAAACTCTTACTACATTGCAAAGCCATCTTGTAGTAGAAATACGTTATTTCACACACAGACCTGTTCACTGTGTTTATCTCAGTCCTTGTTGTACTAAACCTCAGTTCAGTCATGACAACTTTCTGAAAAAGTTTGCATGTTAATGTGACAGTGGGATATTAAAAATAATAATATCTCTATATCTAGGCGCTCAAATTGCTTAACATCATAGAGGGGGAATCTCCTCAACCACCACCAGTATGCAGCATCAACCTGATTATGCGACGGCAGCCATTCTGTGCTAGAACGCCCACCACACACCAGTTATTAGTGGAGAGGAGAGATAATAGGATATTGGTTTTGATGGACCAGATCTGCTACTGCAAAGCAAGTACAGAGACTTGCTACTGCTAGAACATACGCAGAGTTAAGCATGAGGAAATGGTACCACTGCACCACAATTAGACAAAACGCAAGACATGCTGCATCGAGCATGAAGGACATGCTGCAGCACAAACAATCCCCATACAGCAGATCTATACAAGCTGTGGTGGAGGTGGGTTTCAGAGAAAAAATTATAGCAGCATGCTACAGTGAAACGTGTTTATCTACAAAAGTGAGAAATTTAAATGTCATACAAAGAGAGCGAAGCAAGTTGACTGGCTACTCGATTGCAAGTCAAAAGGACCAATCAGCTTACACTATGTGAGCCGATTGGTGGGACATATCACATGAGTGAGCCAATTGACTAACAGATAATAAGTTCAAAAGAATCTATCAGTATGCACCACAAGATTCATGGCTGAACTATGGTCATTATTATCATCATTTATTTTTCATGAAATCTCTTAAAATTGTAATGCATTAAGGTTGCACAGTGCTATGGTAGTATCGTGATACTCTAGCTTCAGTACTTTTAAAACGGTAGTACCATTAATACAGTAGTACCATAAGTTATGTTGTATGTGTGGTAGTTAATATTATTTTCGAGTGGCGTCCTCTTCACACAGTTCCCTTTAAAAGTGCAAAATGCTGTTTAGAATTTGCCTCTCATATGGTATTGTTTATTTTTCAATGAGTGGTTTTCCCATGATTCAAACACACATGTTTGAATCCCAGCGTGTTAATTTGGCAGTCGTGTTCTTAAATGGATAATACAGATTTAAGTAAAACTTTAGAGAGTGAGAAACTTTTTACACAACACAATTCACAGAGATTTTGAATTATTTTGGGTTTTGGCTGAAGAGACCGGGAAAACCAATCTGCTGTGAATGCCTACAGAGAGTTCAAGCCGAAAGGGAAACACCGGCAACCTTATTAAACACCTTCTGCCTCTGCAGAATACACGCAGGTTAGTGTCACTTCATTTAACCTAAATACTTTATTTTAACATTTACAGATTTACCGTTTCTCTGAAAAATCGAAAGTTGCACTCATACATTTTTTTTCCAATTACAAATGCATGGTGGCGTTAACTTCGCTAAGTTCGTACTTCTAATTTGATCAAGTCCCTGAGCTGTGTGATCAAACCGTTGTGTAATCTGCATTCGCGCTGCTGTTTACAAGGAGACCGGGGCTGTTATAATAATGAAACAGCTGCTCAAAATAGTCCTTTTAATATAACAATATCTATATTTTTATGTTACCAACATTCAAATAATCACAAAAATAAATGGAATAAAAGTTTAAAGATGTTGCCGTTTGAACTGGCTGTTTTGATGTGGTTAATTTTTTTTACATCAAACTAAGAGGTAACAAGTTAGTCCATTTGAGCTTTCTCCCTGTTGCTCCATCAGCTATTTTCACCACTTCCGGAAACAACAAGTGGAATTTCATAGAACCACCTTATACTAGTGAACAATAATGTTTTTCTTAATAAGCTATACATTTATATTGAAATTATTTATATTTAGAGGTTTGTGTTTCTTTACATATTAAAGAGCACACCCAATAAGTTCCACACAATAAATGTCAAGATATTCTAAACTGATTATGAAAAAAAACAACACTGGTACCGGATCGGGATCGACCAATAATGAGATTTCCAATGCATCCTTACTTGGTATCGTGATACTTTAGCTGGTATAGTATCGTAAGATATGATTATGGTATGGTGACAACCAAAGCAAATTAAAAGTTAAAACAGGACAATGTGGTGAAGAGAAGAAAACAGATAAGACAAAGTGCAGACTTAAGGAATCGCTCACTCTATGAATGTGTTTATATTAAGTCCTCAAGTGGCCTGATGGGCCAGATCCATGAGACATTCCAATGTGAAGTGTGTAATAAAGACAATGTTAACAACTCAGATTGCCTAAGCAGAACATGTGATTGGCATTCATATCCTCAGGAAAAAGATATAGAAACATCTTGTGTATGGTAAAGAGCAGAAATGGTGAGTGGTTAAAGAGTTGTTAAATATTTCTGTTAAATTCTACATTAACAGATTGTGTTCTTCATTGTTTATAAGGACACAGAAGACATCAATACAAAGAGAAACCAAGAGGAAAAAATATTGCATTTGCAATATTTCTGGCGTATTTTCACACTTTGTTCTACTGATTGGCACGAACCCTAGTTCAATTCCACCCCAATTTCCTTGCCCCCTCAGGTCTCTTTTCACATTGTAATTTTGGGTCCGAACACAAGTACATGTTGACCATTATTGTGAGTACTAGCAGCAGCTGTTTACCACTGTAACTAGGTAACAAATTAAGAGATACATGCGTAATGAATGTTTTTGTCTCTTTGGATTTACCACCAAAACTATATTTTAATCTGCCACAAGTATATTGCAAAAGATACAAAAGAATTCAAGCTGCTCTTGGAAGCCAATTTATTCAGAGATAAACAACTATTAAAAATGTATTACACTATAATGACCATGCAGAGAACATGCAAATATACAAATGATACACTATCAATCGATGTTTAATTCTGAGAATCAGGATGGATTTCATTCATGATACAACTATGCAACATCCCAGAGCTCACATGAAGGGGACTCCAATGTGGTCTGCTTGTGCACACAGTTCAACTCGGGTCAGCACCAAAGGTTGTGCACCAAATGTGAAAGTACACTAAAAGTTCAACGAGAAACATAAATTTTCAGAACAAAAGCCAAAACAAATTGTATGAACAATCTTTTGTGATTCTTAATCATGGAAAGCTACAATAGTACACCTGGGCCAAATGAAATGTATTTAACTTAATCTTGTGTGTTTGACCTACAATGTAAGCATACCAATGACTGTGTATCCGTTACTGATGCTGTTGACAACGGGCTTTGATTTAAAGCTTTTCCTAATGCACTTAATTGTGGTGGAGTATTGTCACTTTGAGCAAATAACTGCAGGCCACCATCAAGCTCAAGACACCCAGATAAGTGCCCAAGATTCATCTCTCTGACAAATTTGTTTTCAAAGATCGCTCCTCTCACAAATACACCACAGCCATACAGCTGGGCCCCATTAGAACGAAGCAAAATCAGACCAAAAAGGATTAGCACGTCCAGCATGTGTTTGCTAATGAAAATCCCAACATAAACACAAGGTCCAGGAACAGGGTAAGGGCAAGACAGACAGAAACAAACCGTCCTGCTCTTTGATGGTTGGACAGGAGATGCTTTTGATGTGATTTTAGTGTTTAAGACGAAGATGTGTAGTGAAAAAAGAGGCAAGCCAAGTGTAAAAAGCCGCCAGTTCTATTTGAAGTGGGGGGCGCGGTCAGCACTGATCCTTATCTCTGACAATTTAGTTGGTGGACTTAACATATGAGCATGCCTGATAATATAATTTTGCAGTTAAAAACTATAAAATGTCTAGTTTCAGCATGATGTAACTTAGCCATGTATTTAATGTTCTCCTTGACAAGTAGGGCTGCAATTCTACATGCAAAAAGAGGGGGGAAATGGCTCAAATTAGTTGCCAATTAAATCTTTTAAATAAATATACACAGAGGTGATTGCCACTATATCTGTAGCTCTGAAGAGGTGTCCACATATTTTTGGCCATGCAGTGCATATTCAGTTGACTCTACAATTACCAAGTATTAACATGCACCAGTCAATATTCTTGGGCAGGGTTGGATGTCGAAGGCATTCCAGAGCCAAAAACCTATTTTACATCATATAATTTTATATAAATAGAGTGAGTCACTTTTAAAAGCTTATGGGTCCACTTCTGCAATTGAAGTTGTGAACCTGCAGCTATTGTTGAGTTATACAGCTCCATTGGAGTCCAGATGTTCTCATTAAATTTAATAACTCCATCAGTCAGTGATTTGCCATTAAGGACAGGACAGTGGGTGGCAGGCAGGTTATAAAGATGCAGCAGGTGTGCAGCACAGTAATTAAATCATAATTAAAGTAACCAGTCAACATACTGTCTAAAAGGCCAGTCAATGACTTGTAAATAAAGGTTTGCTACCTGACCCGAGTCCAGCGGGACCTGACCAACTATTTTCAGACTGGGTATGAGAAAATCATGCACGTATAAACTTCAGGGTTTCTAAGGGTTGGGGTTTATAATCATTGAAAATATATTTTTTTTTATTTTAACAACTTTTGCGCATGTTGGCGAGTTTGGTTTTCAAGTCAACATGAAACTGCGTTCGGAACCCATTTTACTTCTGTAACGTGACATATTTCAAAGTGAAACATGATATTCAATGAGAAATAAAAATGTAGGACGGAACATGATTTGATCCCAGAGTAATTGATTGGATTGTTAAAAGTGGTCTCTAACAGGTATTTGGAGGAAAAGGGTTGGTAACATCAGCCAAGAAGTCATTTCAGAGGCAAAACAAGTTATTACAATTTGATGAAACATTACAAATACAAAAATGGGTATTCTTTGGAATAGCTTACACCGATGAATCATTCACAGTAAGACCTGGAAACCGTTTTAAGAAAATAAATCAGTAAGATCAGTTAGATTTTTTTTATGTTAACTATGCTCACCATGTCAAATCATGTCATAGCTACTCATTTTTAGGCTTCAGCTTTTTGTCCATGCAGACTTCAAGTTGGAACTCGAGTTATCATGGGAAAAGGTCCCATTGATAAAAACGATGAAACGGATGCTCCACGGACACTTCCATCACCTGCTCATGAAGCAATTTATTAAGTGATTTATGGTATGAATGAAGAGCAGTTGGCATATAGATGCTGAATGCTGCCTCCCAGGATCAAAGCACCAGCACCTCACAGTTATGCATGTGTGCCTAACACTGGCAAGATGAGAAATCCAGGAACAATTTCTTAAATCAACCCGTCTCCATTCATCTACAGAAGCAGCCGTGATTCACTAGAAGGTCAGGAAACATCAAAGGATACGATTCAGAGAAGCCATCAAAAGTGTGTGATCTGAATGTTGGTATGCTGGTATTTCTAGCCAAGGTTCAAAACTGTGTGTGAGAGACAGATAAACAGTAAGAGAAACAGATGGGCAGAGAGAGAGAGCAGATGGGCTTCGAAGGTATGGGAAAACACAAAGTGGGATCAAAAGGGTAGAAAGGGAAAGCTGAATTGAGGACAAATGAAAAGACAGATAAGGTGGGTTTCTCCTAGTATAGGTGGCAATCCATGAATAGAGTACAAAATAGGGCCTGAAAAGTTTTTGCAATCCTGTATCAAAAGTATGGGACATCTAAACCAATTCAAAACCTGGTGTGAGAGATTGCAATTTTCTAGCAATAAAAATGATATAAACATCAAAGAGTACAAATGATGTTACTTCTTTGGTGTCACAATTTTAAATAATGGTAAAGTATTTTTTAATAGGGGAAAAAATAATACGATAACAGTTGGACAAAATGTTTAACAGTTGGACAAATGTTTAACATTAAGTTTTTGGTCATTAAAATGAACAAAGAATTCAAAATACATTAACAATTCAAAATCAATTCAATAGATTATCTCGATATTACGCCATTATTGCATTATTTGAATTGTTGGATACAGTCGAAAAGGATTAAGAAGGACTATTATGATGGAATAGGCAACAAATCACCATTGTAAGAGGACATTTAATGTATTTGTAATGCGATAAAAAATAGTGACGCTAGTTTTTATGTTAGAAAAAAGTTTAACATATTATATAGTTCAGGGGTGTTCACACTTTTTTGTGTGATGATCTATATGTATTTTATATGTATTTTATTGTGTGTATGACTCAATAAGATCTACCAACTAAAAAAAAACCAGTTTCATTCAAAATAAGAAAATGCTTGTTGGGACTACTGCATGTATCCCTACATGGAATTAATCTTCTAATTAATAAAAAATATATATAATAATGTTCAATGTTGATATTTCAGTTTTAAAACAAAACCCAAAACACCTACAGCACAATAGATTACAATAGCCAGGGCATTTACCTTATTCGGATGACTTGCACTGAATGGAATCAGACAGTTTTGCCTAATCTTGCGCTCCGTTCTCAGAAGTTCTTGGAAGGCGCGTATGCGCAAACCTAGTTGTCATGGCAACTGAATAAACAAAACCTCGCCTGGTCAATATTTACTCGTCAAGTGCAAGTCAGACAGAAACTAAGAGGAGGAAAGACATTATATTTATTTTTATTAAAATTTAACGAAAGAACATTTAAATTTTGTGCGATCTACCAGCATTGCCTTTGCGATCGACTGGTAGATCGCGATCGACGTATTGGGCACCCCTGATATAGTTCATTACTGGCACAAATATTGGATTTGCACCTCTAATGCTGATAAAAAGTCCACATGTATTATATTAATGTAAAGTTTCAGTAACTTTTTGACTGCAGGACTATGGTATAGTATGTTCCCCTCACATGTTCTTCCCTTATGCAGACTGAAGGGATGAATGGGGTTTCATAAAAGGAGAAAGTGTAGGACTCATCTCTAACATTGAGCTCTACCCACTGTTCTCCATGCACCTAGACTGCTTTGCAGCTCAGAGGCTCAGTACAAAAGGCCCATTATGATGTGCACCTGACATGTGGCGAAGAGCAGCGTTCCCACAGAGATTGGCTTCACTGCTCCACCTCTCCTCTCTCTTTCGTCCTCTCCAACTCTCTACATCCCCAACCTGGGAAGTGATTACGAGCTGGCAGGGCTCCGGTTGCTCAAGCGAAGGGGGATTTAGGGAAAGATCCATCTCTGGATCCAGCAAGGGGTGATGCTACAGTGCCAAATAAGTGACCAAGAGAGCCTGAAGAGTTTAACCAGATCACTCAAGAGTACTGCATAATTCAAAGCATGTCAGATAAGTCAAGAGAAGACTTGAGTATAGAGGAACCATTGTGTTGTTTGGCACTGCACTTTAAAAGTAAGTTTCTAAACAGGTTCTTTTAATACCATTAAAGGGATAGTTCACCCAAAAATGAAAGTTCTGTCATAATTTTCTTACCCTCATGTTGTTTTACATGGACAAAAGTCATAAGAGTTTGGAGTTCATTTGAGAACCATATCTAATTAAAGAACCCTTCAATTCTCATGGACAGCAAACAGACTGTCCAATACAAATTTCACACAAAATTGAAGAGATGAAAACACTAGTCCCAATCTGATTGGCTGGCTTTATATAATTTCCGGTGTCGTGTGCACAGATTTGAACAGTTGGCTGTTTATACAAGAAACTGTTACAAAGAGTGCCGATTTATGGGCCTGCCAAAGTTTGGCAGAAATTGGTGGCACTTGGTCAGATTAAGCTACAAAGTGGACCAGAATTTATGCAGGTAGTCAAAAGTCTGGCTGTGCAAGATCAAGTTCTATTTAGCACCAAAAGGGATGTGCTATTCTTATAAGCCTAAGAACCCTATTTTGGTGCCATTTAAAAGCATTTCTCGTAATAACGAGGGCTTACAAATTCTTATGTGTGGGATGTCAGATAACGCATACACCGATCAGCCACAACATTAAAACCACCTGCCGAATAATGTGTAGGTCCCCCTTGTGCCCCTAAATCAGTGCCAACCCACATCTCAATAGCATTCTGAGATGATATTCTTCTCACCAAAATGAACAGAGTGGTTAACTGAGTGATCATAGACTTTGTAAGTTTGAACCAGACTGGCCATTCTCTGTTGACCTCTCTCAGCAACAAGGCATTTCCATCTGCAGAAATGCCCCTCACTGGATGTTTTTTTGTTTTTGGCACCATTCTGAGTAAATTCTAGAAACTGTTGTGCATGAAAACCCCAAAGACATCCAGTGAGTTGTAGTTATGTGGACGGAAATGCCTTGTTGGTGAGAGAGGTCAACAGAGAATGGCTAGACTGGTTCGAACTGATAAAGTATACAGTAAGTCAAATAACTGCTCTGTAAAAGTGTGGTGAAAAGAATAGCATCTCAGAATGCTATTCTGAGACGCGGGATGGCACTGTTTTGGCGGCACGAGGGGGATCTACACAATATTAGGCAGGTGGTTTCAATATCGTGGCTGATCGGTGTAAGACAACGGTACCACTGAGAGGGTCAGGAAGGTTAGATAGAACATGGGCATGAACCCACTGAAAATGTGAAGTTAAATAAGAGAACAATAAAATGTTATTGCATTGCACTGGTACAGCAGGAATAGAGAACGAAAGAGAATGCAAGGGAAAGAAAGAGATGGGGCATATGTTGTGCAACGATTCCATTATTTCTGCCCTACTTCCATCAAATATGGCCTGAGCCAACAGGGCCCTAAACAGTGAAATGAACAGCAAACAAACTGCCTTCTCCAACCCACTCTGCACCAATACTCTTTTCAAAAAGTCAATCATGCCCCCATCATTTTCAACCTCTGGCCATTTTCCATCACTCAAATCTCTTTCCTCTCTGGGCCCCATTTGTCTAGTTGGGGCCTGACGAGAGAGAGAGAGAGAGAGAATGTATTAAGTCTTTATTTTTGCAAGACACAGCCCTATATATCCATTAACGTTGCGATTAAATTAAGTGTTTTGACTTTTGAATGGTTGCAAGATTAACCGTTTGTCTATGCGTCTACAATAAGCACAACATCTGCAGTGTAGCACAAATACTTTAGGAATCTGATTGAACATTAATGCTTTGGCTTTTCCAAACTGTTGCAGGTGTCCTTGTTGCTCCAATGTTAGTATGAAAGGGACCTCATAGGGGCTTTCATAACAGAAAATGTTTAAGCTTCATCAAGACCCAATTGAATCACTGAATGGCCTGGTATAATTTAAACATGTCCTTTGGCATTGTGGATAGCATGTCTAGCGCACTGATTGGAAACTGTGAGGTGTCTGCCAATAAGCGCATACAATTTGCACAAATTCCATATGAACATCTGCCAAGGAACATACAACAGTCTGGAATCTTCCTCTTAGCGCAAAAAGACACAGCTCAGTGGTTTGTTTTGTTTTAGGTGCGTTCAGGTTTTCATTATCAACCCACATTGTCTGAATGAAACACATATTTCCTGCTTTTCTTCATTACACACTCAAATCCCTCCTGATAGAAGACACAGAGGAATGGGGGGATAAAGCCATTAGGATAGCTGGCCGGGATTCTTATCAGGGTTTTTGAGGGGGGAAAGGGGTTTAAATGTGGAGTGATTCACACAGGCAGGTCAGCTCATACCTCGTAGCTGTCCCTTTAACTGAAACCTGCTGTTTTTCTGCACATTTACGTTTGGCCGCCTTGCCGCTCTTCATCGTGTTTCAGTCTACAGGAAGGCTCTGACCAAAAACAAAAGCCTTTTTCAAAGGCAACCTCCTTATGTTAAGATAAAATAGTTTAATATGAAAATCACCTTCTGCTAAATTAAAGCAATAGTTCACCCAAAAATGAAAATTCTCTCATTATTTACTCACCCTCATGATATCCCCGAGGGGTATGATTTAATTTCTTCACCAGAAAACATTAAGAATTTGAAGACACACCAAAAACAATTGTGTCACTTTAGAAGACATTAATTTAACAGCTGGTGTCGTTTAGATTAAGTTTAAGCTAACAGTCGCTGATTTTTGGAGCTTCAAAAGAGAAATTGCAATTCACTTGCATTTTAAGGACCTACTGAGTGAAGAAATTATTTCATTTTTCTTCAAATGTGTTCTGCTGAAGAAAGAAAGTCATACACACCTGGTATATCATGAGGGAGAGCAAATAATGAGAGAATTTGTATTTTTGGTGTACTATTCCTTTAAGTGAGCCGATGCAAGTTGAGGTACTCCATGGCGGTTTCCAGTTATTGACATGGTTTTCTGTGTAACTGTGGAAATGAGAATGAGGACACACATGGGGGACTAACAGAACCGCAAAAGAGGAATCAGATAAAGGCATGTGGTTATTCCTCATCTGCAATGGAATATAGACAGGAAAGGCAAATATAACTTTAGGAAATTACTTCGCCGGCCAATAGTAACATCAATGACAGAAACAGGGAATTGACGACTGAAGAATCGTGAAACAACAAAAGTTTATGAATTCTGCATTTATTATTAACACAATATAATTTTAACTCAGAACAACAGGCTAAACATACTTTTATTTTACAACATCTTTATGACAACAACCAACATCATGAAGTCTATATTTAAAGGGAATACATTTATTTACTATGGCTGTCGATTTAACGTGGTAATTTAGTGAATAACTGTAAAAAATTAAGTCTTAAATTATGCAATTATATTATTCTAATTATGTATTATTTATACTTGCCTTATTTTCCAGAAATAAATTTGCACCTGACTATGAAGGCGGATTTACATGGGATGCAGTGAGCAGCAGGCTTTGCTTGCAATCTTGCCGCTTCTTGTTTGTACAAGCGTTCTCCATTCACACGAGAAGCGCAATAATGCCACCCACTGCTTCAGCACAGTTACTGAGGCTATGAGGTGATTACTGTAAATATTGTATTCGTTTTCATGTAAGTGATTGCACTTAAAATGCCACTTATTTTTTCATAAAATGTTTTAAATCTATAAATATTGTAATGAGCTTTTTACATATTAAATGTAGAATTATAGTATCAAAGCTAAACAATGTAACTGTAATAATGTATGGCGTCTTGCCACCCGTCTCCACATTTGATGAGATCCGCATTTTTTTTAATGACTAAAGAAACAGACTGCAGGTTACTTCATAATTTTTATGGCAAATTGGTATAGTATAAATAATATCACATCAATAATTAAAATGTGAGGGCTAAAAATTAAAATGAAAAATCCAAAACAACACTCTGCCAATAAATTATTTTTTATCATGCACGGTGTGCGCTGCAAGCAGTTGTGCGCAACAAAGCGGTAGGAATCTTGTGACAAAGCAGCACCGCTTAGACTGCATCCATTTTGCCACCTGCTGCCTCTTTCTCATTGAAAATTAATAGGGAAAGCATGGTGACCGTGTCCTGTGTAAAACCTCCTTAAGACGCACCGGCTCAAAATCACATTGAGAGAAAAAAAAAAAAAAGATAAGTCGCATCTCTGCAAGTCATACTGACAGAGTTTGCAGTGGCAGGCACTAGGGCCTGGGAGCAACCGGCAGACTTCCCTTCACCGGTTCAGGTGTTAAACATGCAGTACCTCAGAATCTACACATCATGTCACTGTGTTTTTGGATTTGCTTTAAGTAGTCTTGTTTAACACTTTCTCATATTCTTTTTGTTTCATGAAAGAAACGTGACAATAAGCCACATCTGTTTATAACATCTGTAAATCCGTGCTGTGCACAAATAAACAGATTTTTGTCTGCGAGTAAAACAGTATGCCTGTTGTATGCTATTCATTCATTAACATTAGCGACTGTGGATATTTCTGATATGTGCAACCCTCTTTGCAATGTATTAATTATCCGGTTCACTGACTGAATGTTTTTACTACAAGTGTGATGAAACTTCATTTTTTTGGGCATGTGTGTGAGGGGTTGCATTTGACAGCAGTTTAGAGTTTGTTAGAACAATATTGTTATGATGGACAAAATGTTTAACTGGTTGTATCACGTAAAGGCAAAATATTCTGAATTGGCAACTCTACCATCTCTATGGCTGATGTTTTCATCTGTTCTGGTGCACGCGTGTTTGACAGCCGGCATCAGTTACGTATACACTGGTGGCCAAAAGTTTGGAATAATGTATAGATTTTGCTGTTTCAGAAGGAAATTGGTCACCAAAGTGGCATTCAACTGATCACAAAGTATAGTCAGGAGAGTCATTTTTGATCAAATCTAGACAGGGCCCATTTCCAGCAGCCATCACTCCAACACTTTATCCTTGAGCAATCGTGCTAAATTGCTAATTTGATAATAGAAAATCACTTGCCATTACATCAAACACTGCTGAAAGTGATTTGGTTCATTAAATGAAGCTTAACATGGACTTTGTGTTTGTTTTTAACTTGCCACAGTATGCAATAAACTGGCATGTCTTAAGGTCAATATTAGATCAAACATGGCAAAAAAATAAACAGCTTTCTTTGGAACTCATCAGTCAATCATTGTTATAAGGAATGAAGGCTATACAATGCTTGAAATTGACAAAAAACTGAAGAGTTCATACAAAAGGTGTACACTACAGTCTTCAAAGACAAAGGACAACTGTCTCTAACAAGGACAGAAAGAGAGTGGTAGGCCAGATGTACAACTAAACAAGAGGATAAGTACATCAGAGTCTCTAGTTTGAGAAATAGATGCATCACATGTCCTCAGCTGACAGCTTCATTGAATTCTACCTGCTCAACACCAGTTTCATGAACAACAGTAAAGAGAAGACTCAGGGGTGCAGCCTTATGGGAAGAATTGCAAACAAAAAGCCACTTTTGAAACAGAAAATCAAAAAGAAAAGGTTAGAGTGGGCAAAGAAACAGACATTAGACAACAGATAATTGGAAAAGATTGTTATGGATCTTAACCCCATTGAGATTTTGTGAGATCAGCTAGACTGTAAGATGCGTGAGAAGTGCCCGACAAGACAGCCACATCTATGGCAAGTGCTACAGGAAGTGTGGGTTGAAATGTCAGTTTGTCCAGATACTCGGGTGACAGCTAGAATGCCAAGGATCAGCAAAGCTGTCATTGCTGCACGTTGAGGATTTTTTGATGAGAACTCTTTGAAGTAGTTTAAGAAATTCTGAAAAACATTCACGTTATTAATGTCCTGATCACATTGTGATCAGTTGAATGCCACTTTGGTTAATAAAACTGCCAATTTCTTTCCATAAGAGCAAAATCTGTACATTATTCCAAACTTTTTCGCTTCAGACTATAAGACGCAGGGCCTTACAGATGATGAAAAAAAACATGCAATTTGTATTCCTACAAAATACAGTCATTATTTTTATTTGGGACCTTTCTCACCAAATATTGATATATGTGATAAATGTGATTGGTTAGAATAATTAGTCAGCATGTAATACAATTACTTTGATAAAAGTTATATCAACTAACAGCCCTAGTACTTGCACTTTAAATCACAATTCATAAAGGTCATCCACAGAAAGTAAGATGCAATTTGTGTGACAATGGCAAAATTTGAAGATTCTATTGAGCAGACATATTTTAGTAAGACTTTTATGCAGAGTCTTTACCCATAATTTGGCAACAAGCCACCTTAGCTCAGAGATTTACACCCTTATGTTGTTGCTCAAAAAATTATATACATCAAGAATTATTTTAGAATCGGAATTGTGAGGTACCTGAAGCTTCTAGTAGCACTATGAGTGGTAAGCATGAGCAAGACACAAATAGAGACAGATAAACAAACAAAGAGCTCTGCAAAATCACTTGATTTTTTCCATACCTGGAATCCTTGAATGTGGGCCAAGTACTCCAGCTGCTGGGAAGGCTGGATGGAGCTACAGGGTAAAGCAGATGCTTTTCCCTTCAGGATCAGGGCTTCAGCGGTAGGTGATGTGCCGCTCAGTAGCAGCTCTCTGGCGATCGCTGCAGTGTTGCCCACTGAGGGGGTGTAGAATGGCCCTGCGGACACTTGGCCAATGTCTTTGGGTGTCAGGTAGTTTCCAGGGGCACCGGGGGCTCCCTTATTCCGGCTTGCTTCCATCTCCTGATACACGTCTGGGGAGAGGTGAAGAATTCCTTTCTGTGCTATAGAGGGTTAGATTGAGAAAAACAGTCAGAGCCATTACTGTTCTGTGCATGTATTAGGGCAGAAACACACTCTGCAAGTCAACAGATTGTACACGCACAGTTCCTTTATTCTTGCATTACTGTGGCAGTAACAAATGCAGTGCTCAAAGGTGTGACAGAGTTACCTTCAAAGATCCAGCAACTAAAGCAGATTAGCTATTAAGACGAGGGTATCCTTACAGTAGTTGTTCCACGTGTCATTAAGACTTGCTCACGGTCAGGTCCTCTAGACTTTCATAGTGTACTTTTTTTTTTTTCATTTTTAATTTCTCTCCACAATTTGGAATGGCCAATACCCAATGTGCTCCAAGTCCTCGTGGTGGCATAGTGACTCTCCTCAATCCCGTTTGCGGAGGACGAATCTCAGTTGCCTCTGCATCGGAGAGTCTGTGCATCTCATCACGCGGCATCCACGCACAACTCACCACATTGTAGCGACCACAAGGAGGTTAACCCATCTGACTCTACCCTCAATAGCAACCAGGCCAATTTCATTGCTTAGGAGACCTGGCTGGAGTCACTCAGCTTGCCCTGGATTCGAACTCAGGACTCCAGGGGTGGTAGTCAGCGTCTTTACTCGCTGAGCTACCCAGGCCCTATAGTATACCATTTTGATTGCAAGCCTGTATGGACGAGTTCAACTCATCTGCACAATCCACTTTAGTAGTCAACGACAGGCACATGTTCAGACAACACGCACAGACTGTCTGTGAGTCTAGAAAAGCTGGCCTGCAAGCACATACTCTGCTGATGACAAAATATGTGCACTGCGCATGAGACGTAGCCACATGCAGAAAACCAAAGAATACTTTGGCCTTTAGGTAGCTAGCTATTAACAAGCTGAAAGTTTAATAAACTTAACGATTAAAACTTAAGTTAATGATTATCTTCCTGCTACAGGGATCCTTGCGGCATATCTGAGATTGCATTGTGTACTGATGAATTGAGTTCAAACATTTTGGAACAAAGACACACAAAAAATAAAAGAGCATAAGTAGCTTGAAGCATTTTGCGTTCACCTTCTTGCATAGAGTATGTTTTGGGCCTTAAAAATTGTCAATATCTTTCAAGTGCAGGTCAGTACGCATCGGAGTCAGTATGTACGTATGTTTGTGAACCTTTTTTCCACAATGTTCCACAATTCATAACAGAAGCCCGTTTTCGTTTTACAGGCTCCAGTTGTTTCACTCGCATTCGAGCATGTTCTTAGCAGATAATGTTATATTTAGCCTATTCAATTTGTTTTTTAAAAAAAAGCATTTGGATCCACAGTGCTGATACTTTAGAAAGTCGTGATGACCGTTTTTTGACAATGCCTCAGTGCCAGTGTCTTGTCAAAGTTTAAGGATTGTGTGGATGACAAAGCTATAAATCGAGGTCAGTCCCATTAATATTATTAACAATTTAAAGAGTTGTTTTGACAGCCAACAACTGCACAAATTGAGTCTGAACTCAATTTTACTTCAATTAACAGTTAATATTATTGTTTTTC
Organism: Xyrauchen texanus; assembly: GCF_025860055.1. NCBI lineage: Eukaryota > Metazoa > Chordata > Actinopteri > Cypriniformes > Catostomidae > Xyrauchen > Xyrauchen texanus. The sequence continues at coordinate 15,233,340 of NC_068317.1, read as the reverse complement.
TCCATCTGAATCACTCATATTGGTTGTTTCTTAAGGAGACCGCAACCAGAAAACAGTCCAGTGGCAATTAAAATCATCATGGCACTGCCCAGTCGTTAGTCAGGAAAACTGTGTATATTTTGGCTATTAAAGGGTCAAGAAGCAAAACAACAACAACAAAAAAATATGCCAGTGCGCTTTTGGTTGGAAGAATTAAACATTTATTTTTGGTATTTTAGTTTTAATTATAGTGATAGTAAAGAATAGGGCAGTAAATGAAGTGTGGGGAACATGGTCAAGAAATTTAACTAAATAAATGTAAACTTGCATCACCAGCATTATCACCATGACTCACAAGTGCTCACTGCTACACCATAACTTTGCATACTAAAACTTAATGACACAGTAGATAGATTCTAAATATTTCTATTCAGTATTAACGAAAATTGCAAGAGCATTTTCAGAAATGGTCTATAGCAGTGCATTGCAGCACTGAATCAAATGTCCATAAGCCGGCTGGTTTCCATGATTTCTGACAACCCAGATCAAGCGACAACTAATTTAACTTGCCATTTAGTCCATATATAACTGGTAAAAATTAATCGCAGAAAATTGTGAGAAAGGTAAATAGACAGTTTCTCTGAAAGCTGTGGCCTGCTGTTGATGCAGCTCTAATTCATGGAGTGAGAATGCTAAATGAAAACCAGCAGTTTGGAATTCTCTCCACAGGTTTTCAGCAAGGTTGACTAGCAAAGAGGCAACCATCAATTAATTGTTTTAAATGTCACACGACAAATCGAATTTCACATTACTCAAATCAGAGTTGCAGGCCTGTATAATAAAAATGGCATAAAACAAAAAGGTGTGAGCCAGGATGACATCAATATCGAGTTACAACAAAAAGCACATAAATGCAAAGAAAAAAACAATACCCCCACCCCCTCAGCAACCACTTTTTTCTCTCTCTTCGTTCCAACAGGTTCCACCCAGCATAATGGGCTGAATTTGAGAATGGTATACTGGAGTTCAGCCAGCTTATGGCCCAGGCTGTGATTTAAAACAGATAACACACAAGGCCCAACTATAAATCAACAAAATTAAGCAATACTCTTTATGACACTAAACACCAACACACTGACATATTCATACACACACAAGCAGAGCCCTGTCTTACTCGTAAATTCACTTATGTGGAATTCAGCACTACTTTTTAACCTTTTCACACACACAGACTTTCTTTTACACTCTCACACAAACCAGGAACACAAAACTGGAAGTAAAATATCACCAATTTGCAGCCAACTGCTGAAATGTTGATATAATTGGAATGTTTTGTCAGATTTTTTTTTTTTTGCTTCTCAAAGCCGTGCATAACCAGGTGGGAATTAAAATTCAATTCAATTTAAAATTTGTTGCTTCTTTGGGACACAATGCAACACTAAGACTCAATGCACATCCCTTAATTCATCCCTCCCACTTCATTTCTTACATCCACTCATTACGCTACACATGAATTACAAAGCTCACAGCACACATGCCATGTGGTACATTCTACTTTGGTGTTTTATGATTTTATAATTTTTTTTTAAGCATTAAAAAAGGCACAAATCCCTTTTTTATTAGACAAAATATAATTTGCTATTAGATATGTAAATTATCAAATCACATGTAAATGTGAAAAGTAGCAAGTTTAAACATCATGTACACAGTATGTATCCCACAATTATTTAATAACAGCTATTTAATTAATTGTAGTAAAAAAACTACCAAAAAAAGTATAGTTGTACCCCACATTTTGCACGCAACCCTGTTACAGCTTGATTTTTCCACCAATTACCAAAAATAACATTTCTTAAAATTGTGACACCTAGGTAGTAACATCATTTGGACATTTCTGTAGCATGTCAAGACATGACAAGAAAATAATCTCTTTCCATTTACTCAATTGTAACAAACTTGTTGTAATTAGTCTGCATTTAACACAAACTCAACCATTCAACCCTGTAACCCATGTTAGAAATATTGTTAAAAAAAACAATATATTTGTTTTTTTTAATAGTTTTTCGGGGCATTTTGAATTTCTTTGACTGCCGTATTCAAAGACATCATCACAATGAAGAGAGGAGACCGGGAGGGGAACGTGACACGAACCAATTCGAACGCAGGTCCCCCACGATAGCTCAATGTGTCGGAGCACTCGCATTGATTATAAGGCCCTCACTTTAATGTAAAAATAAAAGTTAATCAATAACGAGATTCTTTTTCAGCAGGATGCAGTATGCGATCAAAGCTCCAACCTTTACTCTGTCTGTTCAAGTGCAGAATAACAGTAGAGGAAACTGAATTTTTAACATCTGATCCATTGTTTTTTTGCTCTAAATCCACTATGCTACACAAGCCCAATGATCATACGTCTGTGCACGGTGTGACTCACCGCATAATCTCCTAAGCTAAATTTCATTTTTGTTTCAGAGTCTAGCTCATCTTGTATTGTAATACTCTTCAGAGGGATCCAACTCTGGGCATTCAGTGCCATGTGTCACTTTGAATGGCCACAGGGAGAAGACAGATATGACATGATATGAACACAGTGCTAAGAAACTGAATCACTGCTTTCAAAATCAAAATGCTTTTCAGATGAATCCGCACAGTTAGCAGGGTGATGTACCATAAATCTGCTTTAGAGGACCAGGTTCTGTGCTCACAGGGATAGAAAAGAAAAACATGGTTCCCAGGTCACTGACACATACATCTGCTCTGAACGAAGTTAACACCCCGCAGAGACGTCCATTCTCCCACTGGCAGCTTTTAGGAACCATAAATTAATAAGTGTTATTCTATTATTTAACATTGGCTGGTTGGGAAAGCCTCGCGACCCTGTACACAGGATAAGCGGTTGACGATGGATGGATGGATGGATGGTTGGGAAAGTTTGTAAGAAAGACAAGGTGATAGATGGGGTCTAACAACTTTGGTGAGATCAAGTATGATACAAGAATGGCCCTTGTCCAAAGCAGAGAATTGGCCAGAAGAAGTTGGGAATTATATCCCCAGCAAAGACACAGGAGGACCGACACATAGAAACGTCAATCACTAGGATCAGTTGCGCAAACAGATGCAAAAACAGCATTCCCCTATAACCTCACGATTTCTTCCCCTTTAGTTTGCGTGAGTTTGAATGTTGTGTGTGTAAAGAATCAAACCTTGAATGTGTCAGAGAAAGAGTGATTAGCCAGAAGCCTCAATCACACACAGAGTTTCAAGCTAGAAGCACAAAAATGAACAAGATTTGCATTTCCTGAAGGAATTACCTGTGTTTGCAAGGCAGCAAAATAGTAGTGTGAAAGTTTTAGGTACGGTCAGGTTTGGATCTTTGTAAATGAAGAGAGCTGCCATTGCCTTTGTCATGATACTTAAGGCTCGGGTACACTTCAGTTCCCCCAGTTGCCTTCTCTTCTGACCGCGAACAAATACAAAAACGCATGTGCACAATGACTGCTTTTCGATACACGTCTAGTACGGTCAACTGCAGGCACATGCACGACGATGCGCGCAGATAAGGGCTGTCCGCATGGCTTTTAGCACGCATCATTTCTGTTGACTGCACACAAACATTAACACAACTCATTAACGCAACACTGCCTTTGCAGTGTACAAATGCAGCAATAAATGATTAAATGGATTGATTACAAATTTGCAATTCAGCATGCAAATAAATGTAAGGCAAACAACCGATCGCAATTTAGCATGCAAATATTACAGGCACGTTGTCACTGTCCGTTACATTTTTAAAGACTATAAGTCATTAAAACAGTGTCAATGGGATATTTTCAAACTTTAAAAACTTTATAAGAAATTTTCAATTATAGACTAAAAATAGATAGCGCACCTAAAGCAGTAATTATCTACAAAACATTTTAATGGCGTCTGTACGTTAAATTATTTGCACAAAATAAATTGTGGAGAAGAAAAAGTAGTAAGAAATGGTTGACTCCAATCACTGTAATAAAGGTTTTTACATGAGCCAAAAGTATTCGTCAGTGCACGTGCTGGTTCCAGGAATGTCACTAAATACACTTGTGGCCAAAAATATTGGCACCCTTGGTAAATATGAGCAAAGAAGGCTGTGAAAAAGAAATCTGCATAGTTTATCCTTTTGATCTTTCATTAAAAAAAAAACTTTAATTGAAGTAAAACAATTGAAACAGGGGAAATCTCTCATTATTAAATAAATATTTTTCTCCAAAACGCATTGGCCATAATTATTGGCACCCTTTGTTCAATACTTCTTGCATCCTCCTTTTGCCAAGATAACAGCATCCCTTATAATACTTAATGAGGCTAGAGAACACATAACAAGGGATCTGAGACCATTTGTCCATACAGAATCTCTATGAGGTCTAGGTTGGTGGACTCTCCTCTTCAGGTTTACCCCATAGGTGTTCTATGGGGTTCAGGTCAGTGGACTAGGATGGCCATGGCAGAACCTTGATTTTGTGGTCAGTGAACCATTTTTGTGTTGATTTTGATGCATGTTTTGGATCATTGTCCTACTGGAAGATCCAACCACAGCCCATTGTAAGCTTTCTGGCAGAGGCAGCCAGGTTTTGATTTTTTATCTGTTGGTATTTGATAAAGTCAGTGATGCCATGTATCTGAACAAGATGCCCAGGACCTCTGACAGAAAACAGCACCACATTTAACCGTGAGCATTGGGTGGTACTTCATCTCCAAACCCATCTCTGGTGTTTGCTGCCAAAAAGCTCTTGTTTCATCTGACCATAGAACCTGGTCATATTCAATGTTCTGACAAACTGAGGACACTTTAATTTGTTGTAGGATGAGAGCAGAAACTTGTTTTCTTGAAACCATACCAAACATCTTGTGCTGTAGGTGATGTCTGATATACATTTATTTTTTTAGACTTTCTGATCCCAAGACCCAACTAATTTCTGCTGTTGTTCAGCTGCGATCCTTGGCGATTCTTTGGCCACTTGAGCCATCCTCCTCACTGTGTGCGGAAACCATATATACAAGTCCTTTTCCAGGCCAATTCTTAACATCTCCAGTTGATTGGAACTTGTTAATTATTGCCCTGGTGGTGGAAATGGGCATTTTCAATGCTTTGGCTATTTTCTTATTGCCACTTCCCATTTTGTGAAGCCCAACAACCTTTTGCTGCACATCAGAACTGTATTCTTTAGACTAACCCACTGTGACTGATGATTAAGGGAATTTGGCCTGTGAGTTACCTCATATTTACACCCCTAGAAATTCTTATGAATAAAATATATCCGTATATCTGTAAATATGAGATATATTTTATTTATAAGACTTTCTAGGGGTGCCAGTAACTGTGGCCAACATGTTTGAGAAAAATATTTATTTAATAATTACATATTTCCCTCCAATTGTTTTAAAGATTAAAAGGTTAGACAATGCAGATTGTTTTTTTACAGCCCCCTTTGCTCATATTTATCAAGGGTGCCAATATTTTTGGCCACCACTGCACTTCGAATTCACTCCAACGTGAGAACATGAGTGACCTGATTTATAAATATTTTAGAGAAATGTTTGTTTTTTGCAGATTCCAAAACAGTTAAGCTCAGCATGGATTCAATTTAAGCAAGCATCTAAATTGCTGACAACTAATTACATGATGTGGTCAGTGCAAATTCACAGATGGTCATTGTATATATAAGGATGTTGAGCATATCCATCTGTATTACTGTTGTTGTAACCTGCATATCTAAGAGGAATTTGTGCATCCTCTGTGTTAGAGAGAGCATGTGTCAGCTTGTTAGAGCCGTCTCATTTGACAGTTATTTTTATGTAAACATTGTTTTACTATCATGCAATTTCACGTAATCCTAAAATTTGCATAGAAAGTGTAATCTGTAATTTGAGTGTGTGTGTGTGTGTGTGTGTGTATTCCATCTGGCAGTCCATGGTTCTACACTGTACTGTAAAAAATCATATTCAGTATTTCTGACTTGTTTTCCAGGAAAAATATCTAAATAACTTTGACAAAATATTATAAATAAATTGACTTGGAGAAAAAATTGGTCAAATATAATAATGCTTGTTTGCAGAAAATACATCTTGCATCTTTTTCTTACCCAAAGTATAAACTTTTCTTGTTTTAAGTATAAATCTAACAAAACGTTTTGAATTTTACAAAACATAATGTATATATGTGTATGTATCTAAGAGTCATGATGCGGGTCTCCTCGATGGATTAATTTTCAGCACACAACTGAATAACACAGACTGCATGACTATGATAAATGATTACTGCAAGAGTTAGATTAACATACAGGTGTGAAGGGACTTCAACGTTTCTAAATTGCACAAATAAAAAAAAAAAATACATTTACATTTTCGTCTCTGGCTTGCTTTTGCTCGCATGTCAATGATGCCGAGATCTACTTTTATATTTAATTGAATCACTGAGAAGGTTTACCTGCAAACTTAATAGCACCAAACATCACAAGCAGCCTCAAGAATGGACACAGAGTAGCCGTATAACACTTTTCCATGAGCAGAATATTGCACTACAGATCGGCAAGTTTGATCAAAGGAGAAAGCGAGAGACAAAAAAAAGCACACTCGTGCGCATGGTTACCAGATTTCACAAAATAAGTATTACATTAGTGGAATATTTCCCATTTGCGCAAGTATAAATCTCTTATCTGGCATCCTTGAGCATGTTATATGCTTGTGGAGACGCATTACGTCCCAATGCAAGTTAACTGAAATATTCAATGAAAAATAAAATAAATGCTTTTACGATAAATGAGCCTAATCCACCCCGCGGGCCGTACGTTGCCCATGTCTGCTTTAGCTGTTTGCGAGATTATCATTAAATCTACGTCGGCAGTCCTAAATTGTCTATACCTTGGGCAGCTGCCGAAATATCTTTAATGGGAGAACCATGGCATTGTTCTTTCCCTGCTGTCCGCGACCCAGTCCGAATAGACCAGTTGAGAAACACTGCTTTAACTCACACTCATGTCAGACCCCCTCGCCTCTCTCAGACATTTTCTCCGCTGCGCGCGCGTGCGTGTTTGTGTGTCGCAAGTTGACGAGTCTGACAGGCAGACAAGGAATAAAGGAGATGCGCACGCGCATTTTTTTCTCAATACCATAGATAAGCAAATGTACATGATATGATGTCAATTTTAAAACCGTCTGCAACCCTAGTCCTGACTATACTTTTGTGACCAGTTGAATGCCACTTTGGTGAATTAAAGTACCACTTCCTTCCTTAACCCATATTTTATTCACAATAAAACATAGAAAACATATCAAATGTTTAAACTGAGGAAATGTCCTATTTTAAAGGAAAAATAAGGTCATTTTGAATTTGATGGCAGCAAAAAGTCTCAAAAAAGTTAGGACAGGGCCATGTTTACCACTGTGTAGCATCCACTCTTCTTTTAACAACAGTCCGTTTATGTCTGGGAACCGAAAAGACCGGTTACTGGAGCTTTTGGACAGGAATGTTGTCCCATTCGTGTCTGATACAAGATTATAGATGCTCAACAGTCCTGGGTCTTCTTTGTCATATTTTTCATTTCATGATGCACCAAATGTTTTTAATTGGTGAAAGGTCAGGACTGCAGGCAAGCCAGTTCTGCCCATGGACTCTTTTACTATGAAGCCATGCTGTTGTAATAGATGTAGTATGCAGATTAGCATTGTCTTGTTGAAATATGCAAGGCCTTCGCTGAAAAAAACATAATCTGGATGGAAGCATATGTTGCTCTAAAACCTGTATATACACCTTTCAGCATTGATGGTGCCTTTCCAGATGTGCAAGCATCCCATTCCATAGGCACTAATGCACCCCCATACCATCAGAGATGCAGCGTTTTGAACAGAGCACTGATAACAAGCCAGACGGTCCCTGTCCTGTTTAGTCTAGAGGACGCGACATCCATGGTTTCCAAAAATAATTTCACATTTGTATTCGTCTGACCACAGAACAGTTTTCCACTTTGACTCAGTCCATTTAAAATGAGCTTTGGCACAGAGAAGATGGCAGGGTTTCTGGATCATGTTCACATATGGATTCATCTTTGCATGATAGAGCTTTACCCTGCATTTGTGGATAGCACGGCGAACTGTGCTCAAAGACAATGTGTTCAGGAGTTGTTTCTGAGCCCATGCAGTGATTTTCATTACAGAAGCATGCCTGTTTTTAATGCAGTGCCATCTGAGGGCCCAAAGATCAAAGGCATCCAATATTGATTTTTGAGGAACATTATTCTGAAATTGTCCCACAATTTTTAGACGCAGTTTTTCACAGATTGGTGAACTTCTGCTCATCTAAGATACCCTTTTTATACCCAATCAAGTTACTGGCCTGTTGCCAATTAAACAATTTAGCTGCAAAATTTTCCTCCAGCTGTTACTTTTTAGTAACACTTTAGGAACACTAAGCTTCCTATTATCTTCCTCAATTTTCCTTACATTTATGCTGTTTTGTAGCAATTTAGCATGATTACTCAAGGATAAGGTGTTGGAGTGATGGCTGCTAGATTGGATCAAAAATTACTTTTTTCAAATAGTGATGGTGCTATTTTTTTTACATCAGTAATGTCCTGACTATACTTTGTGACCAGTTGAATTGAGATATTGAATTGAGATATGAAGTTGAAAGAGATATTCTCTGAAAACATGTCTTAAGTTTATTTTTCTCACCCACTTTCGCAAACAGTTTTTCATGTTTTTAACATAATTATAACAAAAGTTAGTGAATAAAAAAAAATACAAAAAAACATTTGCCAATGGGGTAAGAAAAATAAACATAACACATGATATATTCAACACACAATATATTTATTTAGTCTTATTATCTCAAATAAGTTTTCTAAGAAGTCAATTTATCTTCTTTTAAGGATGTGCAGATATTGTTACTGGAAAACATGAAAAAAAATACTGATTAAGAAAATGATTTTTGACATTTGCAGAAGTGTTTGTTGGTGGTTAGTGAGTGTTTAATACAGTGGTCCCACAGACCCCCTGGGAATGCACATAAGTCTGTCTGAATAGGGAGGAATTCACATGTTTTTCAAAGGAACGAGGCTCTGACTGAGCAGAGTCTCAGTTCCTTATTTATCAGTCAGATGGATTAAACGGCCCATCATCACCTATACGGGGAAACACAGACAGGGAGAAAAACACTTACTGTTGGTCATTGTTTCAGGAAAAGCAGCCCTTTGTCCATTCCAGCTTTTGTTGTCCATCTGTGGCCAATGTTGCGATAATAGAGGAGAGGGAAGTAATGAGAGAGAGAGAGAGAGAGAGATAGAGACAGTTTAGCAAACCCCTTTTCATGCATGTCGGACAAGTCGCTTTCCCTTGTTTCTATTTGAAAGGGAGAATCGCTACCAAATTGAGACATCATAGCATAAATGTCACTAATGTGTAAAGACAAAGTAGATGGGGGATTTAAAGATTAAGATTGTATATATTGAAACAGGAAGCAGCGTGATGATACAAACGTATACATCTATATTTTTCTAATGACAGGCAGCTGATACACCCTGCTATGCTGTTCGTACTGAATGTGGTGAGAGTGGGGTAATTGGCTCACTATATGAGGATATGAGGATAAATGAAGGCGATATGACAAAGACATGTTAGTTAGCTGATGTAAAAACAAAAACACTACATTTAAAATTAAATTTGCCTCTAATAGTTCTTAAATGACAGAGAATAATTACAGCATATTTAGGTCAGGCTACTAATAGTGTAGGAAATGCAACATTCCTGCTGTAAACCAGCATGTAACTGTAGTAACTTCCCCAACACTGGTTAAAAACCAACCTTTTCTGGAGTGGTCTGTAATGGTGTAGATGCCTTGTAGCCCAGTTGAAGGAGCATTGCCTCTGCTGCATTACGCTTGGCCACTTTCTTATTGGGTCCAGTTCCTGTGGTCACCTCAGTGCCTACTTTAACCTGTCAACACATACATACAAAGTAGTAGATGTTTAAGAGCAATCTTGATTGCATTTCCATTCATGCATTTGGCAGACTCTTATATCGAATGTAACTTGCAGTGCATTCAAGGTACATATTTTATCAGTCTGTGCATTCCCTGGGGATCGAACCCATAACATTGACATTGTTAGTGCCATGCTCTTCCAGTAGAGCTACAGGAACACTAACTTATCCAGCATGTGGAGGTAATACCATTAACATAAATGTCTAAGGGACTTAGTTTGAACAATGGAAAACTCTTTGCTTTTTCCCTTTTTTAGCAGAAATCATTAGTTACAACTGATACTAAATAACAGTTGGATTATAAACTTTATTTAAGAAAACAAAACCACAATCAATCCGTTTACTTTTAAATAATTAACAAAACAAACGGTACCGTCAAACTTGAATAGAAAATGGTCTCTAAACCCAGAACACCATCTTTCCATATTTATTAGGAGCAAAGCAGCAGGTGGGGAGATGGTGTGTGGCTGAAAACCTGAAAACAGACACTTATTGATGCTCACACTCTAGAGGGGAACAATGTGGAAATTTGAAAGCGATTGGGCCACACAAAAGAAACACACACAAGAAGAGTCTAATGCGACAGTGAAAGGAGCATGGAGAATCAGTTAGAGACTGCATTACCACACGCTCACAGATTTAAAGCAAGGGATTATCAGACAAGAGACAGGGAAGAGGAACTACTCCAACTTGGATGCTGCTTGATACTTGTTTTAAGTGTATGTGTATGTCTGTGTTTGGTAGTGCTGGAAGAGTCTCTTCATAATGGATGTCCTAATTATCTCTTAGTTAATTTAGAATAGGACTCATTTAATAACATGAGATTTAATTATTTATGATATCTGTATTTCTCTACTGTATAGTTAATATTTTTTCTATATATTGTATTTTCTGTAGGCCAATTACCTTTCTACAGTATCAAACTATTTCCGCTGTTACAACATTGCAATTTCTGCCCTACAGCATTCATTTTACTCCATTCCACTCAACTCCATCTCTGTTCTACAATTCTCTAAAACGTCTTGACTACACTCCACAATACTCTTAAATTACTTCACTCTAAATTACTCTACTCAGAATTACTCAATACACTCAATTTGACTCCACTCTACCATTCTATTAATTACTCGACTACATTCTACATTACTCTCAAATTGGTCCACTCTCACTCTTCTCTAAATTACTCTACTATACTCTACATTACTACTAAGTTACTCTAAGAGTAAAGTTTTCTTGGTAATTAAGAGTAAAATGGAGTACTCAACTATATTCCACTTTATATACCTCAACCACACAGTATTCTATTCTAAATTACTCTACTGCACTCTGTTCTGCTCTAAATGATTATACTCCAGATTACTTTTCTCTTCTCTAAATTACTCTACTACACTCAACTTTATTTCACTCTGCTCTGCTCTTTTGATTACTCTACTACACTCAACATTTCTCACAAACTGTGCAAATTAGTCTACTCTCCTCTAAATTACACAACTCCAATCTACTTTAAAATTACTCTAAATAACTCTACAACATAACATTATGAAGTACTCTACTGCACTCAACTAATTCCACACTGCTCCACTCTTCTCTAAACTACTCTAATACACTAAATGATTCTTAAATTACTCAGATCTATTAAAACTTCTCTACTATACTCCACTCTTTTGCACTCTACAACATATTTTACTGCACTCTAAATACATCTACAACATTCTACATCACTCATAAGTTACTCCACTCAACGCACTTAATTACCTAGAACAGTCTAATTTACTCCACTATATTCCATTTTAAATATATCGGCCACACAGTATTCTATCCTAAATTACTCTAATGCACAATTTAAATACTGCTCTTAATTATTCTACTGTAAATTACTATACTACACTCCAAATTACTCATCTTTACTCCACTCTGCTCTATTCATCTTAATTACTTGACTACGCACTACATTACTCTCAAATAAGTCCACTACACTCTAAATTACGCAACTCCACTACACTCTACTCTATTCAAACTTATTCTACTCTTAATTTCTCTACTATACTCAACTTTGCTCCCCTCTTCTCTAAATTACTCTTAATACACTAAATTAAATTACTCCACTCTACTGTAAAGTTACTCTACTATACATTACTCTTACACTCTACAATACTGACTCCATTTTAGTCCACTCTAAATTACTCTACTACATTCTACACCACTCATAAATGACTCTACTTCACTTAACTCGACAACACTATGTTACTCTTACATTTCTCCACTGTAATCTACTCTAAATTTCTTTACTACGATTTACTTTACAATAATGTAATCTACTGCATTCGAAGTTACTTCAGTCTACTTCGATGGAATTCACAGAGGATGAACTGATGGCAACTCCCAAGACATGGGATACTTCATGTGTCACTGCCTGAACCTTGGACTCCGGATGGACTTCACCAAAACATAAGCTTCCAGACGACATCTGTTATTCAAACGCTATGCAAATAAAAATAATTGACTACTACTGTACATTCTACATCACTCCTAATTTCCCCTACTTCCCTTAACTCTTAATTACTCTACTACATTCTAATTTAAATAACTCAACCACACAGTATTCTATTCTAAATTAGTGTACTACACTCTATTCTAAAGATTTTTTTTTTTTAAGTTATTTACAATTCAAGACAAACAAACAAACCTGGAATGTGTTGGCTTGTGCAAGAGGTCAAGGGAAAAATATTACTTCCAGAACATGATGTGTTGGGTACAAGCTTTAAAAATGTGCTAATGTTTCCAGGGACAAATTATTCTGAAAATCATCTAAATTAAGACTGATTGTTAATTAACTAGTCCAATGGGTAGAAGATGAATGAGTGTGTGTGTATCTTTGACAGCGCTTAAGGTCAGCTGTAATCAGAGCCGGAGGAGGTGACCGTCTTTCTGATGAAGACAGATTGCACAGTGGGAGGTTATCGGTGTTTGTCCAAGACTCCATCCTTAGTCTCTCTCTCTCTCTCTCTCTCTCTCTCTCTCTCTCTCTCTCTCTCTCTCTCTCATGTACCTGCATGATGAATTCTCTGCGGCGTGGCATCCCTCTCTCAGACAGCAGCACGTATTCTGGTTCCTTCTCCTTCTTAGCCTGTTGAATCTGAGCCAGTCTGCTTATAGGGTTCATGCCCTGTCCGTACTCTGGTCCTGTCTGAGAGAAATTGAGAATGTTAAAGAGAATGAGAAAGAGGAGAGACACTGATAAAGCAAGAACACAGGATCGATACATCCGAATATCACACCTACAGGACAGGTACAGGATGGCAACAACCAGGAATGCACAATCCCTCCATCAGTGCTCAGACTGTCCACAATAGGCTGAGAGAAGCTGGACTGAGGGCTTGTAGGCATGTTGTAAGGCAGGTCTTTACCAAACATCACCGGCAACAACGTCGCCTCTGGGCACCCACCTTCGCTGGACCAGACAGGACTGGCAAAAAGTGCTCTTCACTGACGAGTTGCAGTTTTGTCTTACCAGGGTTGATGGTCGTACTCACGTTTTTGTCGAAGGAATGAGCGTTACACCGAGGCCTGTGCTCTGGAGCGGGATCGATTAAGAGGTGGAGGGTCCATCATGGTCTGAGGAGGTGTGTCACAGCTTCATCAGACTGAGCTTGTTGTCATTACAGGCAATGTCAACGCTGTGCGTTACAGGGAAGACATCCTCCTCCCTCATGTGGTACCCTTCCTGCAGGCTCATCCTGACATGACCCTCCAGCATGACAATGCCACCAACCATACTGCTCGTTCGGTGCATGATTTCCTGCAAGACAGCAATGTCAGTGTTCTGCCAGGGCCAGCAAAGAGCCCGGATCTCAATCCCATTGAACACGTCTGGGACCTGTTGGATCGGAGGGTGAGGGCTAGGGCCATTCCTCCTAGAAATGTCCGGGAAATTGCAAGTGCCTTGGTGGAAGAGTGGGGTAACATCTCACAGCAAGAACTGGCAAATCTGGTGCAGTCCATGAGGAGGAGATGCACTGCAGTACTTAATGGAGCTGGTGGCTACACCAGATACTGACTGTTACTTTTGATTTTGACACCCCTCCCTCCTTTTGTTCAGGGACACATTATTCCATTTCTGTTAGTCACATGTCTGTGAAACCTGTTCAGTTTATATCTTAGTTGAATATTTTTGTTCATTTCAAGTATTTTAAGTTAAGTTTGCAGAAAATAAAAGCAGATAAAAGTGAGAGGACATTTGTTTTTGCTTAGTTTACATATGGAATGCCATGAGGCTGAGTAAATGATGACTGAAGTTTTATTTTTGGGTGAACTATCCCTTTAAGACAGGATATAGCATTGCAAATGGTTCCACTCATAATTGGACCCACCTTCAATATGGTCTTGGGCCGTTTCTTGTAATGCACTTTGGGTTTCTCCACTAAAGGAAGGACCGGCAGTTTTTTCAGTTCCTGTAAGATGGAGAGGGCTGCTCTCTTTTTGGAGAGCTTCTTGCTGTTCCCCTCTCCCTCTGCAGTGATCTCTCCCACCGTTACGCATGTGAGGAAACTCTTCATGTGTGGGGGTCCGCTTTCCTTCAGCACCTGAGGGGCATGTAATGAACATGGGAACACAACAGAACACATAAGCATAAGTGGGAACTGCATTTAATCTAGTCATGCCTTTCACGCTCTCTTTCTCTCTGACCCTCAGGCCATGTCTGCTACATGTATGCTCTTTTCCTTTGCCCTGTCTCGGCGGCTCTCTCTCGGCAGCGGAAATGGGAATACTGCGAATTAGACTTGCTACATCTGAGCCGTCTGGTTTAACACCAAAATCACAAACTAATTTGGAGAGAGAGAGACCACAGGAACGCAGTCTTAAACATGCACACCCATTATGAATACATGAGACTGAATATGTATTAATATAGATCAGAAGTACCATCCACGCATATTAATCTGGTCTAAACCTGTGTCCTTACCATGGATCAATGCAAAAGGTTTCCAGCGACGAGTCATTTGTCTGTCAACACTGAACGTGAAACTGCGGTGCAATGTGACATGATCACAGCAAATTATGAGATATCTGATGTATATTGTATAATTATGTGGAGTAAGATTTTGGACCAATGAGATTTCATAGTGGGTGGGGCTACCCAGTGACTCTGTAGAAATAGAAACCAAGTGATCGTCAAAATGTCCCATAAATTATCACTTAGCACTCTCGAAATAAACGAAAATGCAAGTTTTTTTCTGGTCAATGATGAAAAAGACTCATTATGACAATAATAAAATGGTTTTAATTAAAACATTTTGTTGATGGAAAATCTGCAAGATATTAACAGTGCACCAACACATTTTTTAGGAAAGAATAAATGTATAAAGAATTGATTCAAAAGCATCCTATTTATGTAAGATTAATCATCGATATCCACAACATAAACATAATATCACAACTTACATCTGCAGATACAATGAAGCGAATGGACAGGTGACATTGAACTAAGTTCCGCCAAGTCAGAATGCATAACCTGCGTTATGAATATAACGTTTCCTTTCAAAAATGCAGCTAGTAACGCAATATCCTGTCAGAATTTAAGGAATTCAAAACAGAGTAACTTCTAAAAAGTAGCAAATACTTTTTCAATATATGCTATTATTTCAGGAACTTTTAAGTTTAATCTTAAGCCTACAAATTATGTAAGATACATGTGTAAATAATTGTAAGTAGCTTACATATTTTTCCAAAAGTTCCAAAAATGTTTCCAAACATTTGGTCTGTTACGGTTTGATATATGTTTGTCATTTCGCACAATAACGTCAACTAAAATATTTTCTTTTGTTGACTAAAATCAGGAACATTTTCTGTCTGAAAATGCCACACAGCTCCTGGTCCAATCTCTGGTCATTTAAAGACTGTAATATTGTAATGCTCTGGATGGCCTTCCAGCTAACACAATTAAGCCTCTACAGATGGTCCAGAATGCAGCAGCACAACTGGTCAGTCAACAATCAGCCATCAGCTTTGACTCAATGGAAAGGCAATTCACTTTTCCAGGTTTATGTTCCAACCCACTCTCTGCAGTGTATCCAATCACAAAGAGGCTCCTCTGTGGTGGAATAAACTTCCAACCTCCACACAATCTGCTGATACCATCTCAACATTCAAGAACCAGCTGAAAACACATTTGTTCAGTGAGCACTTAAACAATCCACAATAATTACACTTACTATTGGACTAAACTTGCCCTTACTTTACAAAAAAAAAAAGTCTGAAAAAAGTATCTTTCTTCAGCATTAGTGCCTATACTTCTCTAGTCACCTTGAGAACATGGCAGTACAACACTGCAGATATTGTTAAACTTGTATAGCACATTGCATGCCATGTTCCTCATTTGGAAGTCGCTTTGGATAAAAGCATCTACTAACTGACTAAATGTAAAATTATATGCCACTTTAGTCAGTCAAATTTGAGATTTAAATTAAAAGAAAAGAAATGAGACTAAAATAAAAACAACAGTGAAAAACAATTATACGGATTATGCTTATACCCGCTTCCTTAATAGCGGCAATGCTAAGAATCAGAATGAGCTTTATTGCCAAGTATTCTCACGTACACAAGGAATTATTTATTTTTTTTGGTGATAGGAGAAACAAGTGCGCAGAGAACATTACAGTGAGACACAGAACATAAAACAAGGTAAAAGTATAAATAAACATGTAAATAATAGGTGCAAGTGGTAATGTATGTGCAAGGTATGTATAGTTATTGAATTAAATATGTGAATTTACATATGTACATGACTTATGTTTATGTTACTGCATTATGGGGGAGTCCTGAGGCAGTTTAATTGTTCATGTGGAAAATGGCCCGAGGGTAAAAGCTGTTCTTGTGCCTGGATGCCCTGGTGCTCAATGCTCTGTAGCGCCAGCCAGAAGGCAACAGTTCAAAGAGGGAGTGGGCAGGATGTATGGGGTCCGGAGCGATTCTACCTGCACATTTCCTCAATCTGGAGACATACAGGTCTTGGAGGGTGGGCAGGGGGGCACCAATAATCCTCTGAACAGTCCTGACAGTCCATTATAGTTTCCTTCAGTCTGATTTGGTGGCTGACCCAAACCAGACAGTTATAGATGTACGCAGGACAAACTCAATGACGGCCAATCAGAACTGTGTCAGCAGCTCCTGTGGCAGGTTAAACTTCCTCTGCTGGCGAAGTAAATACAACCTCTGCTGAGCCTTTATTCACAATGGAGTCTATGTAGGTGTCCCACTTCAGGTCCTGAGAGATGGTAGAGCCCAGGAACCTGAATAACTCCACTGCTGCCACAGTGCTGTTCAGGATCTCCACTGTTAAAGATTGTTGTGACCGAACCAGACAGCCAGCTGTTCAACCTCTCATCTGTATGCAGACTTGTCACCATCGTGAATGAGGCCAATAAACATGGTGCTGTCTACAAACTTCAGGAGCTTGACAGTGGGATCTTTTGCATTGCGGTCTTTCGTGTACAGGGAGAAGAGCAGTAGAAATTGAACGCATCCCTGAGGAGCACCAGTGCTAATAGTGAGGGTCCCGGATGAGAGTTTCCCCTGTCTCACTAGCTGCTGTCTATCTGTCAGAAAGCTGATGATCCATCGACATATTGGGGTGGGCACGGAGAGCTGGGTCAGTTTGGCTGAGAGAAGATCAGGCATGATTGTATTGAAGGCTGAACTGAAGACACAAATAGGATCCTTGCATAAGTCCCAGGTCAGCCGAGGTGTTGCAGGATATGATGCAGTCCCATATTGACAGCAGGGTTCCAGCAGGGGTCAAGTGATGTCCTTCAGGTAGGCCAAAACCAGCCTCTCAAACAACTTCATGACCACAGACATGAGCGACAGGTCTGTTTTTTGGGGGACTGGAATGATGGTGGAGTGTTTGAAGCAGCAGGGAACATCACACCATTCCAGTGATCTATTGAAAATGTGTGTGACATGGGGGACAGTTGGTCAGCGCAGACTTTCAGACAGGCAGGTGAAACACCATCTGGGCCTGAAGTTTTCCTAGTCTTTTGTTTCCAAAATACCCAGCACACATCCTCCTTGCAGATTAACAGGAGGGTGGAGAAAGGGGCTCCAAGAGGTATTAGATAACAAGCTAAATTTCACAGACCACATCTCAAAGACTGCAAGATCATGTAGATTTACGCTCTACAATATCAGGAAAATAAGACCTTTCCTCTCTCAACATGCCACACATCTGCTTGTTCAGTCACTTGTCATAACTAGACTGGACTACTGTAACTCTCTCATTGCTGGCCTGCATGTAAAATTAGACCTCTGCAAATGATCCAGAATGCAGCAGCACGTCTGGTCTTTAATGAACCAAAGAGAGCACGTTACACCACTCTTTGTCTCTCTCCACTGGCTGCCGGTTGATGCACGTATTAATTTCAAGGCTCTGATGCTGGCATACAAAAAAAAGTCACTGGGTCTGCTCCAGCATACCTAAAATCATTTATGCAGATCTACACTCCTGCCAGAAACCTGAGGTCAGCTAAGGAACATCGCCTTGTTGTACCAAAACAAAGAGGCACCAAAACACTTTACCGGACTCTCAGTTTCATCATACCACGTTGGTGGAATGACCGTCCCAACTCTATCCGTGAAGCTGACTCACTCTCTGTCTTCAAAAAATTGCTAAAAACACATCTTTTATTGAACACATCTTTTTATTAAAAAATAAATAAATAAATTCTTGTTGCACTTAAAATCTGTTTTGAATGCTATTCTGATGCTAGTAAAATTTTGTAGTATGGCACTTTTCGTACAAATGTCTCCTTAAGATGATTCGCTTATGTTTTCCTCTTTTGTAAGTCGCTTTGGATAAAAGCGTCTGCCAAATGAATAAATGTAAATGTGTGTGTGAATATCAGAGCAGGGGAGGGGTGTGAGAACAGGCTTTTCAAACCTGCAGTAAAACACATTCAGTTCATCAGCCATTTGTTGACTCTCTACAGAGTGAGGTGCCTTGTACTTTCAGGCCTTTCCACACAGATGCAGGATTGTTGGCTGAAAAATGTTTTGGTGGGGTATGTGATGTGTTTGTATTTTGGCAGTTCACGGGTTAGGTTAGCTTTAATAAATTCTCCCAGAATAATAATAATAATTGAGTCTGAGTGTTGTTGCTTCATGTATGTTATGCGATCAGTCAACTGTTGCAACGCTGTCTTCACGCACACTTGTGGTGGGATGTACACACACCAGAATGAACAGGAAAACTCCTGTTGATGAAGAGCTCTTCTAAATTAGGACAGCACATCTTCTTCAATGCTGTTACATCTGTGCTTTTACATCAACGAAAGCTAATGTAAAAGCATGTTCTACTTCCTCTCGTTTTCCCCGATGATTTTGCAACGCGATCCGTTCTAAACAGCTTAAGGAAGCATGCATTAGCATAATCCATTCTCTTTTACTCTAATCGTGGAGCAACAGTTTGAAAAGAATCTTGCAGAGAATGTTAGTTAAAAGTTAGTGATATGCTAATAGCTAGCTAGCTGAAAAATAGCAAATCCAGTTTAAACGGAACACACATTTGATGGTAACTCCATCATCCTTTTGAGTACCGAGAGTTGGTTACAAACAAATCGAGAATGCACAAAGGGATTGCACCTTTGCATCTGTGTTTGCATGCCTGTGTAGAACATAAATCACAACCATTGAAAACATTGAACCGCGACGTAATTTTTATTATTGTAGAAGAATAGAGGAACAATATCACCCGCTTTTCACAAATGTTTCTGTTTATGGCACGCATGTGTAATAATTTTGTATTTCCTGTGACATCATCAATATGGTGGAGGGAACAGGTGAGCAGCTCTAAGCTTTTTAAGGGCAACACTGGGGGGGATTGAGTTTACACAGACACACACACACACACAGCTGAGGGTGGGCCTCTGTGCGCTCAGTCAGAACTGAAAGTTATCCGTCTCAAGAGAGCCTTCCTCACATCCACTCTTAACACACATGACCATTCTGGCATTCACACAAACATGTGACACTCCAGAAAAAACAGGCTCAGCTTAGAAAAGCCATATCACCACACACACACATCTAAATGGTAATTATCACGTCAAATTTAAATACAAATGGCAAACGTCACTGAGCTTCAAAGTTTACAAATATGAAGCATTGAAGGTCCATGTCATTTCAAACTAAAACCAAAATGTCTAAAAATGATAGTTCAGGTGACCTGGAATATAGTGTATTATACAGGTGAAACTCGAAAAATTAGAATATCGTGCAAAAGTTCATTAATTTCAGTAATTCAACTTAAAAGGTGAAACTAATATATTATATAGACTCATTACAAGCAAAGTAAGATATTTCAAGCCTTTATTTGATATAATTTTGATTATTATGGCTTACAGCTTATGAAAACCCCAAATTCAGAATCTCAGAAAATTAGAATATTGTGAAAAGGTTCAGTATTGTAGGCTCAAAGTGTCACACTCTAATCAGCTAAACACCTGCAAAGGGTTCCTGAGCCTTTAAATGGTCTCTCAGTCTGGTTCAGTTGAATTCACAATCATGGGGAAGACTGCTGACCTGACAGTTGTGCAGAAAACCGTCATTGACACCCTCTACAAGGAGGGAAAGCCTCAAAAGGTAATTGCAAAAGAAGTTGGATGTTCTCAAAGTGCTGTATCAAAGCACATTAATAGAAAGTTAAGTGGAAGGGAAAAGTGTGGAAGAAAAAGGTGCACAAGCAGCAGGGATGACCGTAGCCTGGAGAGGATTGTCAGGAAAAGGCCATTCAAATGTGTGGGGAGCTTCACAAGGAGTGGACTGAGGCTGGAGTTACTGCATCAAGAGCCACCACACACAGACGGGTCCTGGACATGGGCTTCAAATGTCAAACGTCTTACCTGGGCTAAAGAAAAAAAGAACTGGTCTGTTGCTCAGTGGTCCAAAGTCCTCTTTTCTGATGAGAGCAAATTTTGCATCTCATTTGGAAACCAAGGTCCCAGAGTCTGGAGGAAGAATGGAGAGGCACACAATCCAAGATGCTTGAAGTCCAGTGTGAAGTTTCCACAGTCTGTGTTGGTTTGGGGAGCCATGTCATCGGCTGGTGTTGGTTCACTGTGCTTTATTAAGTCCAGAGTCAACGCAGCCGTCTACCGGGACATTTTAGAGCACTTCATGCTTCCTTCAGCAGACAAGCTTTATGGAGATGCTGACTTCATTTTCCAGCAGGACTTGGCACCTGCCCACACTGCCAAAAGTACCAAAACCTGGTTCAATGACCATGGTATTACTGTGCTTGATTGGCCAGCAAACTCGCCTGACCTGAACCCCATAGAGAATCTATGGGGCATTGCCAAGAGAAAGATGAGAGACATGAGACCAAACAATGCAGAAGAGCTGAAGGCCGCTATTGAAGCATCTTGGTCTTCCATAACAGCTCAGCAGTGCCACAGGCTGATAGCATCCATGCCACGCCGCATCGAGGCAGTAATTAATGCAAAAGGGGCCCAAACCAAGTACTGAGTACATATGCATGATTATACTTTTCAGAGGGCCAACATTTCTGTATTTAAAATCCTTTTTTTATTGATTTCATGTAATATTCTAATTTTCTGAGATTCTGAATTTGGGGTTTTCATAAGCTGTAAGCCATAATCATAAAAATGATATCAAATAAAGGCTTGAAATATCTTACTTTGCTTGTAATGAGTCTATATTATATATTAGTTTCACCTTTTAAGTTGAATTACTGAAATTAATGAACTTTTGCACGATATTCTAATTTTTCGAGTTTCACCTGTACATATGGACTACTTTTATGAAGCTTTAATGGCACTTTTTGGAGCTTGACAGACCCACATCCCATTCACTTTGATTGCAAGAAGAAAAAGCAGCAAGTGCATTCTTCTAAACATCTCCTTTTGTGCTACACAGGAGAAAGAAAACCATATAGTTCTGATTTACAAGAGTGAGTGAATGATGACAGAAATTTTCTTTTTGGGCAAACTATCCCTCAACACAGCTCATATGAATGATTGGAAGCCTAGCCACACATCATTAATCTTCATCGGTGAACTTCTAATCCCCAACAATCTGGGCTTTCATCTTAAAATGGCCAGTAACCCAGGAACACAAGAGAGCACTGTGCATTTCCCACACACTTGAAAAGAGCAGCATGACCCAATATTTACTAGGCCTTGATGTGGAATGCATTTGATCATCACACATAGATGTTACATAAGAATTCAGAATTCCTCAGGGTGAGCATCAATCTATGTGCTCATAAATATGTGATGAAATTCTGGAGCACATCCCTCTTGGAAATGCAAGCATGTAATTTCCAGCTGTCTTGCGTGGAGGAAGGAAAAGAGCTTTAAGCCATCTCAACTCAACTATTTTGAAGGCTAAGATTGGAGATTTAGCTGTTTGGCATGGAGCATTGTCCTGCTGGAAAAAACAACCCTCGGAGTTGGGGAACATTTTCAGAGCCGAAGGAAGCAAGTTTTCTTCCAGAATAATCTTGTACGTGGCTTGATTCATGCATCCTCCACAAAGACAAATCTCCACCAAAGTTCACAGTGGGTGCGAGACACTGTGGCTTGAAGGTCTCTCCAGGTCTCTGTCTAACAATTAGACGACCAGGTGGGGGATCAGTGATCATCTGGGGGTGCTTTAGCAAGGCTGGAATCGGGCAGATTTGTCTTTGTGAAGGATGCATGGATCAAGCCATGTACAAGGTTATCCTGGAAGAAAACTTGCTTCCATCTGCTCTGACAATATTCCCCAACTTTGATGATGGATTTTTCCAGCAGGACAATGCTCCATGCCACACAGCCAGGTCAATCAATGTGTGGATGGAGGACCACCGGATGAAGATCCTGTCATGGCCAGCCCAATCTCCAGACCTGAACCCCATTTAAAACCTCTGGAATGTGATCTAGAGGAAGATGGATGGCCACAAGCCATCAAACAAAGCTGCTCTGCTTGAATTTTTGCACTAGCAGTGGCATAAAGTCACCCAACAGCAAAAGACTGGTGAAAGACTGGTAGAGAGCATGACAAGACGCATGACAAGAAAGCTGTGATTGACAATCTGGGCTATTCCACCAAATACTGATTTCTGAACTCTTCCGAAGTTAAACATTATGACTGTTGTTTAAAATGAGCTTGTTTTTTTTTTTTTTGCATTATTCAAGGTCTGAAAACACTGCATCTTTTGTTATTTTGACCAGTTGTTTTCAGCAAATAAATACTCTAAATGACAATATTTGTATTTGGAATTTGGGAGAAATGTTGTCAGTACTTTATAGAATAAAACAATAATGTTAAATTTTACTAACACATATCCATAAATTGTAAATCCAGAGAAACTGATAATTTTGCAGTAGTCTCAATATTTTCCAGAGCTGTATACACACACACACACACACACACACACACACACACACACACACACACACACACACACACACACACACACACAGAGAGAGAGTTGAAGTTACAAGTTTACATATACTTAGGTAGTCATTAAAACTCATTTATTTAATTAAAACTCCACAAATTTAAAATTAGCAAACAAATGACACCAGTCATTTTTCCAACAATTGTTTACAGACAGACCGTTTCACTTGTAATTGACTATATCAATTCCAGTGGGTCAGAAGTTTACTTACAAAGTTAACTGTGCCTTTAATCAGCTTGGAAAATTCCAGAACATTATGTCAAGCCTTTAGGCAATTAACCAATTAGGCTAACTGGAGTCAATTGGAGGTGTACCTATGGATGTATTTTAAGGCCTACCTTCAAACTCTGTGCCTCTTTGCTTGACATCATGGGAAAATTTAATGAAATCATCCAAGACCTCAGAAAAATTGTGGACCTCCACAAGTCTGGTTCATCATTGGGAGCAATTTCCAAACACCAGAGGGTAGCATGTTCATCTGTACAAACAATAGTACGCAAGTATTAACACCATGGGATCATGCAGCCATCATACTGCTCAGGAAGACAATGCATTCTGTCTACTAGAGATGAACATAGTTTGGTGCAAAAAGTGCAAATCAATCCCAGAACAACAGCAAAGGACCTTGTGAAGATGCTCGAGGAAAGAGATAGACCGGTAACTATATCCATAGTCAAATGAGTCCTATATTGACATAACCTGAAAGGCAGCTCAGCAAGAAAGAAGTCAGACTACAGTTTGCAAGTGCACATAGGGACAAAGGTCTTTTTGGAGAAATGTCCTCTGGTCTGATAAAACAAAAATGTAACTGTTTGGCCATAATGACCAATGTTATGTTTGGAGGAAAAATGGTGAGGCTTGCAAGCCAAAGAACACCATCCCAACCGTGAAGCAAGAGGGTGGCAGCATCATGTTGTGGGGTTACTTTGCTATAAGAGGGACTGGTGCACTTCAGAAAATAGATGGCATGATGAGGTAGAAAAATTATGTGCATACAGGTGAAACTCGAAAAATTAGAATATCGTGCAAAAGTTAATTAATTTCAGTAATTCAACTTAAAAGGTGAAACTAATAAATTATATAGACTCATTACAAGCAAAGTAAGATATTTCAAGCCTTTATTTGATATCATTTTTATGATTATGGCTTACAGCTTATGAAAACCCCAAATTCAGAATCTCAGAAAATTAGAATATTACACGAAATCAATAATAAAAAAAGGATTTTAAATACAGAAATGTCGGCCCTCTGAAAAGTATAATCATGCATATGTACTCAGTACTTGGTTTGGGCCCCTTTTGCATTAATTACTGCCTCAATGCGGCGTGGCATGGATGCTATCAGCCTGTGGCACTGCTGAGCTGTTATGGAAGACCAAGATGCTTCAATAGCGGCCTTCAGCTCTTCTGCATTGTTTGGTCTCATGTCTCTCATCTTTCTCTTGGCAATGCCCCATAGATTCTCTATGGGGTTCAGGTCAGGCGAGTTTGCTGGCCAATCAAGCACAGTAATACCATGGTCACTGAACCAGGTTTTGGTACTTTTGGCAGTGTGGGCAGGTGCCAAGTCCTGCTGGAAAATGAAGTCAGCATCTCCATAAAGCTTGTCTGCTGAAGGAAGCATGAAGTGCTCTAAAATGTCCCGGTAGATGGCTGCGTTGACTCTGGACTTAATAAAGCACAGTGGACCAACACCAGCCGATGACATGGCTCCCCAAACCAACACAGACTGTGGAAACTTCACACTGGACTTCAAGCATCTTGGATTGTGTGCCTCTCCATTCTTCCTCCAGACTCTGGGACCTTGGTTTCCAAATGAGATGCAAAATTTGCTCTCATCAGAAAAGAGGACTTTGGACCACTGAGCAACAAACCAGTTCTTTTTTTCTTTAGCCCAGGTAAGACGTTTGACATTTGAAGCCCATGTCCAGGACCCGTCTGTGTGTGGTGGCTCTTGATGCAGTAACTCCAGCCTCAGTCCACTCCTTGTGAAGCTCCCCACACATTTGAATGGCCTTTTCCTGACAATCCTCTCCAGGCTACGGTCATCCCTGCTGCTTGTGCACCTTTTTCTTCCACACTTTTCCCTTCCACTTAACTTTCTATTAATGTGCTTTGATGCAGCACTTTGAGAACATCCAACTTCTTTTGCAATTACCTTTTGAGGCTTTCCCTCCTTGTGGAGGGTGTCAATGATGGTTTTCTGCACAACTGTCAGGTCAGCAGTCTTCCCCATGATTGTGAATTCAACTGAACCAGACTGAGAGACCATTTAAAGGCTCAGGAACCCTTTGCAGGTGTTTAGCTGATTAGAGTGTGACACTTTGAGCCTACAATACTGAACCTTTTCACAATATTCTAATTTTCTGAGATTCTGAATTTGGGGTTTTCATAAGCTGTAAGCCATAATCATCAAAATTATATCAAATAAAGGCTTGAAATATCTTACTTTGCTTGTAATGAGTCTATATAATATATTAGTTTCACCTTTTAAGTTGAATTACTGAAATTAATGAACTTTTGCACGATATTCTAATTTTTCGAGTTTCACCTGTATATTGAAGCAACATCTCAAAACATCAGCCAGGAAGTTAAAGTTTGGTCACAAATGGGTCTTCCAAATGGACAATAACATCAAGCATACCTCCAAAACTGTAGCAAAATGGCTTAAGGACAACAAAGGCAAGGTATTTGAGTGGCCATCACAAAGCCCTGACCTCAATCCGATAGAAAATGTGTGGGCAGAACTGAAAAAGCGTCTGCGAGCAAGGAGGCCTCAAACCTGACTCAAGTTACACCAGTTCTGTCTGGAAGAATGGGACAACATTCCAGCAACTTATTGTGAGAAGCTTGTGGAAGGCTACCCAAAATATTTGACCAAAGTTAAACAATTTAAAGGCAATGCTACCAAATACTAACAAAGTGTTTGTAAACTTCTGACCCACTGGTAATGTGATGAAAGTAATAAAAGCTGAAATAAATAATTATCTCTAATATTATTCTGACATTTCACATTCTTACAATAAAGTAGTGATCCTAACTGACCAAAGACATTTAATGTTTTCTACAATTAAATGTCAGGAATTGGGAAAAACTTAGTTTAAATGTATTTGGCTAAGGTGTATGTAAACTTCTGACTTCAACTGTACACTTGAATATATATTTCCACTCATTGACCACTTTATTAGGTACACCTGTACACGTACACCTACATATTCATATTCATGCGATTATCTAATCAGCCAAACTTGTGGCAGCAGTGCAGTGCAAATTATCATGCAGATACGGGTGAGGACCTTAAGTTAATGTTCACCTTAAGTTAATGTTCACATCAACCATCAGAACGGGGGGGAAAATGGGGACCGGGGAAAAAAAAGAAGTGCATCGTTTCTGTCAATTAGTTCCATTTAATCTGAGTGCAAATATTAGCCTATGTTTATTTGTCAGTTATTTTAGAGGAGTACCATTTTAGAGCCTTAGAGATGTGTGTGCTTCTCATATGACTTTGTTATACGATATCAGTGATGGAAGTGTTTTAGAAATTATATATTGGACCTTTAAATTTGCATTGAATTGTGAAATCAGTGCTACTAGTGATGTAGAAATTACACAATGCATTCTATAATTAGTAGTGAATTGACAGCCTGTTAAGAACTGATTTGGCACATCTCAAAAAATAGACAGAAAAAAATAAAGATTTAAGAAATTAGTTGCTAATGAGCACAGGCTGATGTTACTTAAACTGGCCTTTTAACTCAGTGCTGGTTTTGATGTAAAGGACTAAGGTAGGTGGGCTGCAGTTCCAGCCATCGAATGAGCCTCAGGTGAACAAGGACAGTGAGGAGGTCTTGGCACAAGGTTCCGAGGTTGTGTTGTCTGCAACAGATGATATGGAATCCTCAGCCGGTGATGAGGTTTCAAACAAAATCTTTGATTCTCGTAGTTCCTCTGTCTGCGATCCAGTCTCACATGGTTAACAACGGAGATCAAGTTGTATTAAGGAATCACTGTAACATGAGGTTTATCATTCTTCATCCCTCCATGCATGTGAGGTGAGATATGGTATTAGTAAGACAGTGTCCTCAGCCTGGTGAAAAGGCAGGATACCAAGCCAGGGTGGGACAATGGCAAGGACTGATATAACGAAGAAAAGCTATTTTGTATGGATTGTTGATGTGTATGCCCTAGGGGAAGGTACTTATGTTCATGATGGGTGGTTCTTGGCTTGGGTATTCAATCATGTACCTAAGCAAGGTGTTACCCACTGAAGAACCTAGTGATTGATTGATTAATTAAATTATATATATATATATATATATATATATATATATCTCCATCCCTTTGAGGCTGGCATCTGTTTGATGTCATTTGACACCAACATGAAGGTGAATGTGTTGATTCTTGAATGGTCCTTTACTTTATATGTGGGAGAAGTGAGATGACGTTATTTTCGATTTAAAGGAATAGTTCAAACCAAAGTGACATCGCTGTCATAACCTTATTCATAATAATGTTTTACCAACCAGTATGACTTTCTTTCCACAGTGGAAAACAAAAAGAGAAATTAAGAATGTACTGATCCCCTTTTAGCAATTTGATGGTGCTCCATGAATTTGCATCCAGCTCCAGTCCCAATTAATTGTAATTGCTTGGAAAAGAGTGACGTTATTGACAACGTCGACAATAACAAATTGTCAACAAAAATTGTGGTCAAATAGTCGTTAATCTAATTTAACGTAACATGGGAGAGGAAGAAAACACAGCTCACAGTCCAGATGCACTATACATTTTCCAAACATTTTCAAAATACAGGTCATGTAATTAACTACAAACTCCGAAACTGCCATTTCTCTGTGCGGTCAGTGCCTCTTCTGTGAGTTGCGCAAAGTGTCCCGATCTAAGGGGGAGAGATTGAAACTGCACCCGGCTGATGCACACGCGCGTGTGCTTGCTACAGCTACATTATAACATGATGGCTTGTGTGTGTGTATTTTTTATTATTATCTATGTCTTGATGCTGTTTTTGTATTGTAGTGCACTGGAAGCTCCTGTCACCGAGACAAATTCCTTGTATGTGTAAGCATACGTGGCAATAAAGCAGATTCTGATAATGTGTGTGTCACTCTGCATTTCTTATCATGAAGAAAATTGGCAATACGCAGCTTTATTAATATAAGAGAATTTGTTTTTTGTGAGTTAAAGACGGATTGAAGTGAACAGAAAGGTGAGAGTTGGTTGTGAATTGCTTTAATTAATTAATCGTTATAAAACTTATTTTTTCCCTTTTATTCAGTGAATGTCATTTAGAGGTATTTTTAAAAGATGATTTTTTTTCCTAATTATTGTTAGTAAGCATGTTTAATACAAACTTTTAGTCCGGGCACAATCTGACTCGGTTAAGAGCTAATCATTAATCATTGCAAAAATCATTCTAATAATAGTTTGATTAAGATGTTTGGCATAATATAACATGACAAATTCATTTTCATTTTTGGGTAATCCATTCCTAAAACTCTTGGGAAGTACGAGTAAGGTTTCTTTCTTTCATAGTAACATTGTAATATTTGGATTATGCTGGGATGCTAATTGAATCAGAAATTAAAACATTTCCATTCCTACTAATAGCTAGGGAGAAAATTCTTGAAAAGATCAAATAGTGTTGAAACTGGTCCAGGCTCTCACACTTGACTTACAGTGAAAACGAGAAAAAGAGAGGAAAAAAAAAAAAAGAGATTGCTACATTGTGTCCAAATGCAGTTAGATTGGGGTCCCAGATGTAACAGATTGCATGCAAGTACGTGGGATTCTTAGAAAACATATGTCAGGCAGGTTCTGGATCACAGTATGGTTGACCAAAGCCAAGCAGATGATTGCAGATTAAAAGTTGGAAAGAGCCATGGAAAATTATTTAAAATAAATGAAGACGAGTCAGTAGTGAGGTTATGAAGAACCTCAAGACTTCCACTAGGTTTGTTTTTTTTGTAGAATGTAGTGGCTGGGAAAGAGACCCCATTTTTATCGATTTGCAGTGTCATTGAGCCTTTTCTTTACTAAAGTGCTGATTTTGAATAGTGTCCAAAGCACTCTCCTGCCCATAATATACGCTTTTATGTTTTAATGCAATTACAATTACGGGATTTAATTTATACTGACAGACCTTGACCGAGAGCAGACATTTAATATAATCACTTTCCCAATTTATCCTCCTAATTCTAAGCTAGTAATTAGCAATTTAATAAATTAACTGAAATCTAAGCATTCTCTGATTAATTAAATTGATTAAATTGGATGAACACTGAAAATATACAAAGAAACTTGTTATTACAGCTCTAAACTGGTTTTAAGTCCAGTGAACTAGTAATGACACAAGACAGGTTTTGTTGTGCTTTATGACTAGAAAAAAGGTTGATGTCAAAAACACACCTATTTGGTGCATAAAACCATTAAGAATAAGAAAACTATGTTTAATGACATGGATACGTATAAGGTGGTTTACTGCTCAGGTGTTCAGCTGGTTTAGCTAGTCAGCCAGCTGGTTTCTTAGTACCGCAAAACCCCTCTAAAACCATCAGATTAGAGCAGTTTAACCTGTTGTCAACCTAACCAGCTTGGTAGCCAGCTAAGACCAGCAAACCACCTTAAGCTAGTTTAAGATGGTCTTTTCATGACTGTAGCGCAAATTTTTGCTTATACTTCCTGATCAGTATTGCATTTCTACATATTCTGAAGTAAATTTGTACAGTTTACCTCAAAGTTAACAGGTAGGTTCCTCTTTAGGGCGATCTCATAGACCAGGCTGATCTCTGATTTGCTGGCATCACTGTTCTCCTCTGTCACCTTTTCATCTGGACACTGAAAAGGTACAACACACAACACACAGATTTGTGCCTCTAAAAGGTCTGTCCATGAAGTTCATTGTAGACATTAGCGAGCTTCCATTACCATGTTTGATTTTAAAGGGGTCATGACATGAGGAATTACACTTTACTTGATCTTTTGGCATATCAGAGTTCATTGTCCTATGAAAACATATTTTAAGTTTCAGAACTCAAACTTCCTCCTCACTGCTAAAAGAGCATTTGTTGAAATGAAGCTGCCAAAACTAAATGTTCTCTACTTCCTCCACATTTGCATTTGACTGCCTTCACTACAACACATCAACGGCAAGTTTACTTTTAAGCAGAGATCGAATCCTAACAATGGGTGTTTACTGTCAAGTCTTAAAGGAGAATCAGCACCAAATCAGAGCGTTTCTGACAGAGGGTCAGAATGAGGATGGAATATGAACATGTTTTAAAAATACACTACCTTTCAAAACTTTAGGGTCACTTAGGGTCTTTATTTTTTTTTTTCACATTTTAGAATAATAGTAAATTCATCACAACTATGGAATAACATAAATGGAACTATGGGAATTATGTTGTGACTAAAACAAATCCAAAATAAATCAAAACTATTTTATATTTTAGCATCTTCAAAGTAGTCACCCTTTGCCTAGATTTTGCAGAAATGTATTCTTGACATTTTCTCAACCAGCTTCTTGAGGAATCACCCTGGGATGCTTTTTAGACAGTATTGAAGGAGTGCCCATCTATATTGAGGACTTATTGGCTGCTTGTCTTTATTATTTGGTCCAAATCATAGATTTCAATAACTTTTTTTTTTATATAAAATTTTTGTTTTATAATGAAATAAATTAATATGGTGGCACAATTATATTTTTGTCTACAAAACTAATTTCTAACATTTAAGCATACGCCTTCAGATCAAAACATTTTTAAGATCATGAGAAACTTTTCAGGCAAGTGACCCCAAACTTTTGAACGGTAGTGTATATGACTTTTTTTGAGCAACAAAAACTTTTGTAATGTTACAAGAGAACCTCAAGGAACGTATAGTAAAACAGGCATGTCATGACCCTTTTAAGGACATTTTAGTCAACTTTTGCAAACAATTTTGGTATTGTGTTGGGTCACCCCTTGGTCTAATGTAAAATCTGGGTCCTGAAACAAAACTACTTGAAAACCACTGATCTAAAAACAGGTTTTAGAATATAAATTGCAATCTGATGGCAGGTCTACTCATATGACTCCATTGAAAAGAGTTATTTTTGGTTTTGTTGAATGGTTTAGATTTGGAGTATAATAGCTTAGAGGAAAAACTGCTTTCAAACTGATCCAAGACTAGTTTCCCTTAGTTCTGATTCAAATCTTATCAATTATAAAAGGAGCTGCAATAGTAATCGCAGACAAGTTACAAAGGGTGACTTTTAATGTGATCCCTGCAGCATATTATCTTGGTCACCTCCTTTCTTTTCTGAATGAAGAGTGTGTTCTCATGCAACACATGACCAAGAGTGTGTGATCTCATAGCTCTCCATCCAATTGAGCTTTTCTTGTAGACATTCAATACAGTGTTTATTTTGTGTCCTCCTAAGAGTGATCACACGGCATGATGTCACTGTGCGTTTCTTTCAAACGCCTGTTAATGATGTCTAGGATGTGGAGACATCAGGTGGTCTGGAGAGTACAAGATTTTGTGTGACAGACTTTGAAGGTTTGCTTGTGTGTATTACTTAAGCTGATCTGACAGATCACAAGCTAAACTTGATGTTCTCACAGGGAGATTTGAAAGATCTAAGGCCATAATAAAGCAATGCAAAAGGATTAAACAATTATAGCCAAAATAACAGCTGACACAATCTTTGAACTTCTTTAAAACTAAAAACTTTATAGAAGATTAAGAGGAGTGCCCTATTTAAAGCAAAGTATATTAGCAGAGGGGCCACTTCCATTAAAATGAACGGAAGAAATTTGAACACCCAACAATCAACAGATGTAGAAAAAGGAAGTCCCGCCTTACAGGTAAGAGAGCCAATCAACTGTATGCCCTTTTTTACATAGAAAAATATCTGCTCAGCCTGCCTGAGAGCGTTCCAAATATGGCCGCCAAGTGGACTGACTTGCCTTGAAAGGAAATTTAAGTCAACATGAAATAGAAATGTACCCCCATTTAATTCTTAATATACATTTCTGGTCTTACTCTTCATGATTCATCAGTACACATTATTCTAAATGAAAATAAATAGTCTCTGGAATTATTTCCTTTACCACTGACATCACCAAAGTTAAGCTGGTTTAATGTTAACCAATATCTGAATAGCTATCTAGGCAAACTCACATTCAAGTCTGACTCCATTCTGGTATGGAACGCCCACTTTCAAGATCCAATCAATTCCCTGTGGATAAAATCTTGTCCCGCCCTAAATTGTTTTCATTTAACATTCTGTCTCATTAAGGAAGGAAAAATGGTTTGCAAATGCCATTTCAATGTGACTTCAATACTCCAAAACCATTTCAAATCTCAATCAATTACTCAAGCAAAATAATAAAATCTTAAAAATATATCACTCATTTTCTGATAGGCTGATGTAAATCAAATATGCAACAAATATAATTTATCTTCTCAGCAGAAGAAACAATAGAATTTCAAAATGCAGCAAATTTGAAAGCAACATTTCTGATGGATTATTCAGTGTGTTCTGATGGAGTATACAGTATTACAATATAGACTGGTGTGTATAGACAAAAACGATTAAGTATCAGTTTTCCTTGTGGTTTTTTTGTCTTTAAAGCATGCCTAGATTTTTACAGTTTTAGTTCTTACATATTAATATATTTACAAAGTCTAATTTTAGTCGAAATTATGGTTCCTTTAAGATACTCTTTAAGATAGTGGAAAGGAAGGAAAATACAGTATTATTACAATTAATTTGGCAAACACTGAGCCACAAATATTGTGTTGTGTGCATGTGGGAGCATGATACCAATCTTTTGAGATATGGTACAGGAGTGGGCAGACAAACACTGAGGTGCGCACAGGTATGGTGTGCATACATTTGTAAAGCAATACACAGAAGAGGCATCTGACAAAGACCTCATTTTGTAAACAGAAGGGGGACAAGACCAAACAGGAGAGGTGCTATTACGGTTTAAACAACCGTCCTGGATGCCAGGCATTTGGGGCACAATGAAACATGATTTCCGGTGGGAGAAATTCATATTTTGAAGGACTGCCTGAAGCTACAGGAAAACACAGCTCTGACAGAAACTAAAGCTGCAAGGAGATTTTGAAAACATTGAAAGATGTGGAATAGAACAGTTTCTTCTTAAATATAGTGACTTGGAACGTCAAACGGAATATCACTTTTACATGACAACAGATTATTAATATGCAGGGCACAAAAGTTTTTCTATATATGAAATAAAACACTAAAATGTGGAGTCCAAAAAATTGAGACCACTTGTGAGAAGCAGTTCTCTCATTTTAAGGTGTGCACAATGAAATGGAAAAAGGCAACAACAACAGAATCTCTATTTTAAAACAGGTTTCACAAACACTCCCCCTATCTGATACTGGTCAACCAAACAACAGTCTTGCCATAAACTCACACTATTGTGAATTTCAATTTTGTTATGTCTGGCTGGTCGGGAAACTCATTATGACATTAGTTGCAATAGGTAATGTGTGTAGATGAGTGAGCCATTAACTAAAAAAACAGACAATGACTATTTGATGTGGATTATGAATGAAACGGCATTATTGGCTTTTATGTGTGTTTAAATCTAATAGTGAAGATATTTGAAAAGGAATAATTGATAACTGAGCTACTCTCAACCTGAGACACTAGAATGCCAGAGGACTTCTCTAAGTTCTAATTTGAATTTGACAGTAAGTTTGTATATTATACAAAGTAAATGAATGTATAACATACACATTTTGTGTATACAGGTACAGAGAAAGTGGATTTACTGAGCATATTGCCAGTGTATTATATGGGCTGTAAGGTAGTAAAGGTGTGAGGGTTACCTGAGGTGGTCTTTCTGGAATGGGTTCGTTCTTAAGGGCCTGAAGGGCTTTCATGGCTGCACTGTGTCGGGCAGCTTGACGAGTCCGCCCCTCTCCGATAAACTCGTTGTTCCCCACCGTCAGCTGCACATAAAATACCCTAGGCACTGGGTAATGGTACCTAGGTTTGGGAGAGAGCCAAGAGAGAGAAGGAAAACTTGAGTGAAAGAGAAAATAAGCCCTTTGATTTTTAAGAGGATTAGCTTATCGAAACTTGGCAGTTTTATTACTGAGCAAATTCTAGACACCAAAAAAAGTACCTGGAATTAACAGGAATTTGATTGAAGATGATTGCTGGTAATTGGAACAAACAAGGAAAAAGAAAATCCCATTTTCATACTCTTGGGTATGTGGCACATTTTATTTCACATTTATATTCCCCGTGACCAACATGGTTCTGCATAGCACAAAAATAGGTGCAAATTTTTGCGCAGTCTCTCTTTTTGCTGTGAATAGCATGCTGAAAATAATGCACTTTAAACTTATTTAATAAACAATATCTTTTGCAAAATGTGCTTAAATCAAGCAACATAAAAGCAAACTACTAGTTTGAAAAACATCTGTCATGCTTCATGTAAACTATACAAACAGTTGACGTCAGACGTTTGCATACACCTTAGCCAAATACATTTAAGTTTTTCAAAATTCCTGGCATTTAATCATAGAAAACATTCCCTGTCTTTGGTCAGTTAGGATCAATACTTTATTTTAAGAATCTGAAATGTCATAATAATAATAATAATAATAATAATAAATAATAATAATAATAATAAAGATAATTATTTATTCCAGCTTTTATTACTTTCATCACATTCCCAGTGGGTCAGAAGTTTACAAACACTTTGTTAGTATTTGGTAGCATTGCCTTAAAATAGTTTAACTTGGGACAAATGTTTTGTGTAGCCTTCCACAAGCTTCTCACAATAAGTTGCTGGAATGTTGGTCCATTCCTCCAGACAGAACTGGTGTAACCTGAGTCAGGTTTGAGGCCTCCTTGCTTGCAAAGGCTTTTTCAGTTTTGCCCACAAACTTTCAGATTGAGGTCAAGGCTTTGTGATGTCCACTCAAATACCTTTACTTTGGAAGACCCATTTGCGACCAGGCTTTAACTTCCTGGCTGATGTCTTGAGATGTTGCTTCAATATATCCAAATAATTTTCCTTCTTCATCATGCCATCTATTTTGTGAAGTGCACCAGTCCCTCCTGCAGCAGAGCACCCCCACATGATGCTGCCACCCCCATGCTTCACAGTTGGGATGATGTTCTTCAGCTTGCAAGCCTCACCCTTTTTCCTCCAAACATAATGATGGTCATTATGGCCAAAAAGTAAAATTTTGGTTTCATCAGACCAGAGGACATTTCTCCAATAAGTAAGATATTTGTCCTCATGTGCACTTGCAAACTGTAGTCTGGCTTATTTATGGTGGTTTTGGAGCAGTGGCTTCTTCCTTGCCGAGTAGTCTTTCAGGTTATGTCGATTTAGGACTAATTTTACTGTGGACATTAATACTTGGATAGCTGTTTCCTCCAGCATCTTCAACATCCTTTGCTGATGTTCTGGGATTGATTTGCATTTTTCACACCAAACCATGTTCATCTCTAGGAGACAGAATGCGTCTCCTCCCTAAGCAGTATGATAGCTGATTTTATGGTGTTAATACTTGCATACCTATTGTTTTTATAGATGAACGTGGTACCTTCAGGCATATGGAAATTGCTCCCAAGGATGAACCACAATTTTTCGTGGCTGATTTCATTTTAAATAATTTTACCATGAGGTTAAGCAAAGAGGCACTGAGTTTGAAGGTTGGCCTTAAAATACATCCACAGGCACACCCCCAATTGATTCCAATTAGCCTATCAGATGCTAATTGGCTAATTGCCTAAATGCTTGACATCATTTACTGGAATTTTCCAAGCTGTTTAAAAGGCACAAATAACTTTGTGTATGTAAACTTCTGACCCACTGGAATTGTGATAGTCAATTAAAAGTGAAACAATATATCTGTAAATAATTGTTGGAAAACTTACTCATGTCATGCACAAAATAGATGTCCTAAACTACTTGCCAAAACTATAGTGTGCTAATATGAAATCAGTGGAGTGGTTAAAAACATTTGATAGAGAGAGAGATATTGTAATGTATAATCTATCGTAGACTGCCGAAAACCATTATAAATGATATGGCCATTATTAAAGTAAATTCAAAATGGTTATCCAGTTACACAGCAGAAACACTGTCAATATGAAAGTTCAACGCAAGCCTACTGTTGCTTCACTTACACATACTGTGGCTTATGCACGCGCTGTGAAACAGGCCTTGCTGTCCGTTATTTACCCCCTTCGCTAATGTGAGTGCTTCACTGCCTCAGAGCTCCCATGAAGAACGTGTTTAAAGACACAAATGCTGATGGGAGTGGGGGATAAAGCTTTAAAACAACTAGAGTAAAGACAATATTGGTAGAGTAATAAATGGCGAAATAATAGGGACCTTCTTGCATAAGGTCAATGACATGAAATAATGAGTTGGTGAAATAATGACTACCATTGGCTCCAAGCGAAGGTGCTCGTAACAAAAGAGGCTTCAAATATATCCAGTTTTCTTTATCTTAACTTTGGTTCACCCATGCAGGGCTGTCAGGCCACTGTTCAGTCGGCAGATTTAAGGGTCTATTTGCACTTTAAGGCCTTTATGAGGAACGGTACCGACTGATATAGCGTCAGCTCTCCCCCTTCCCACCCGCCACCCCCCCACCAAAGAGAACCCATTCACACTCTTTTCCAGCATCTAGGGACCGAAAAGTGTTCAAAAGTAGCAGCTGCTTTCCAAAATAATCCTGCTCTCACAGTTTTAGCTCTTATCAGCGTTTTGGGAATTAAAAATACATCATGCATACAGTGTATGTAAAAAGTTATTTCATCATTACGTTACAACACCAGGTTTGTTTCGATCCAATTGCCTCATCACACTTTCTGACTTGATTTCATGAGTTTTAAAAGTTTTAACTTGATATCTTTACTTAGTTTAACCAAAAGTAGTCTGACGAATTATTTGTACATTAAAGAATGTTATTCGTTCAACACATAAAACAAGTACCCTAAACAAAATAAAAATCAAAGGTGGTTAATGTATATAATATGAGGGCAGTAGGTGGGTTTCAAATGCAGTTAATGAGTTGACATGACATGTTGAAGGAAGAATACTACATCCTTGGCCATTGGTAGACTACCATGTTTAGTGATTTAGTAATGATTAAGTTAAAGCATGAACAGAGAAGGTCTGTCAGACCCTTTGCTCAACAGAAAAATTAAATCAGACATTTGCGGGGTAGTTGGTCTACATACTGCACATTTCCCCTAAATGTTCCCGTTACTTAGTTTCAGCTAATAGAGAAGTTCCATTTCATTGTAGGGCATGCGATATTAGATTTGATAGCAATTGAAGCCATCTGGGAGATGTTGAAATCAAAGCACATGCCAAAGCCACCAGGAAAGAAGCAAGCATAGTGTTACACAGCTCATAATGAAAAGCAGAACTATATTCCTGTCCAAGAAAAAATACATAATCAAAACGCCACAACGACTAAGAACTAGTTGACTGCATATATCTTAAATGCAAGTCTCTAAAACTTTAAATATGTTTGCTTTTAAGTTTTGCTATTATCCATTCAATACAAACCTTGTGTTTTAAATATTTCAAACTGATTTCTGAAAATGTGGAATATGAAATTGTGCACAAACAGTGCTGGGACGAGTTACATGTATTAGCATTTATATTTAGGGTTAGCGATTTGTTCAATACCCAGCACTAACAATAAACGAGTAATCGTAGCAATTTAATAATATAAATTATTACACAGCTCACTGGAATACTCTATTCTGATTGGTCAATGGCACCATCCGTCGGTCCGATATTGCTCTGTAACAACCGAACAGCCACGTATCGAACCACTCATCTGGGTTCTGGGAGCTGTCCCTCCTGTTTCTCACATCACTGTGCAAACTAAGCTAATACAATTATTTCAACTCAAATCAATGTTTCATGTCCATTTATTTGTTTATTTGGCAAGTAGTCTTGCAATAGGCTGAATAATCACACAGTCAGACAGTTATTTTTACTAAATAATCACCAACAGAACTCTCATGCAAACCGGAGATTGATTCCAGCTTTCAATTTCTTTCTTCTCAAACTACATAAATTCAATGCAAATCAATATTATATGTCCATTCATTTATTTGGTTAGTAACTGTGTAAAAAGCAAGATAATGTACAGTCAGCCAGTTGTTATCACAAAATAAACCCCTTCAGGGTGATACAAGACCTCTCCGCTTCACGTTGGGGTACTGATCACCCTGTTGTGGTTTATTGTGAGATAACAAATGGCTGACTGTACATTTTCTCTTACACAGACCCCAATTAACCATATCAGAATAACAAACTTCTGATGGTAACTGTTAATTTATGAATGTGCTTGTGTTTTTGTTTTACATTTATTTCAGAATCATGAACGGTCTACCAAGCTTTCTTCTTCCTTCAGTGATTCCTCTTATTGGGTGGGAGGTTTTGTCTGTGTTTTTTTTTTTTTAAAAAGGAGTCAAATCAAGCCAGCACATATGTGTTCAGAGCCACATCTCTGCACCAGCATCTCCCGTCTGCTCCAACAGTGATTCAGCAACTCTCTCTAACCACAGCTCCTCCGTGGGAGGCGGAGTCTCAGAGGAAATGCCAAGTGCAACATGGGACCCAGTCAGGATTTCGGGGTGGTCGATTTTCTGGTTACAGGTGCAAGGAGAGTGGTCCTGGCCCCGGCTCGTTGGAGGGACCCTTTGTGCAACATGGGAAAGTCGCTTTCTGACCCACATTAGACCCAATAATCTATCAGCACGCACACACACACACACACACACACACACACACACACACACACACACACACCCCAGCCTAGTCTGCATTAGAAAAGAATGCAAGTCAAAGTGGGAACACCTAGTGAGAGGATGGCGAGAAACCCACTGAATGGCAAACATGAACATTGTCTTTTATTTGCGCATGTGAATTTATCTGACTGAAGAAAGGATGAGAGAGAGTGATAAAGCCAAATAATGAAAAACAAAATTGGGAATGACTCAAATGATAACCCACACAAATGGCTATCAAGAACACTTGGAAGCTGTGGTTTCAACTGAGCAGCTAATCTGTGCAATAGATCGGCTAAGCGTTGACTGATACCTATTGAGCCACTATCTGAAAGACATTGCTGTGACATTTAATGACTTAAGATGTAATGAGTCAAAGTACACCTTTTCACAGAAGAAATATCAGGCTACATCAACCTGACACTGCCTCAACATTTAGATGACATTTCCACCATGGGTTTTATAGTTCCAAGTCATTAATTCATTGAGTTGTGTTGTCAGAATACATTTCCTAGCAAGCTACAGTTTTGAAAATGATAGTTCACACAAAAATGCTCTGTAATCATTTATTCACCCTCATGTTGTTCCAAACCCATATGACTTTCTTCCACAGAACACAAAATAAGATATTGTTTCGAGAATATCGGAGCTGCTTTTGTTCCATAAAATGAATGCATCTTGAGACCAGGAGTTGACAAGCTCCAAAGAGGACAAAAAAAAAACCCATAAAAGACATCCATATAACTTTTGTTCTATATTCCAAGTGTTTATAAGCCATACATTTTAGTCTTAAGTAATTATTCACATAAATCCACACATGTGGACAACCTTCAACACGTTCACAAGATCCAAAACCAAATGGCATCTGGTGTCAATGACGCGTTTTTTGACCAAGTTTGAAAAAAATGCAAGGGCTAATTCAATTTGAGACAGGAATTTCTGTAAATAATGACATGTATTTCAGTCTGTTAATCACGCACAGCTATTGTATGATTTCAGAAGACATGATAGTCATATGGACCACTATTATAGTGTTTTAAGGTGCTTTTTGTCTATTTTGGACAGTAGTAACAAGGTGAGGGTGAGTAACTGATGACAATTTAAAATTTTGGGTGAATTATTTCTTTAACCAATGCTTGATTTCAAAGTAACGGAGTTCCTAAACATCAGATGGAAATGGCATAATTCGGATTTGCATTTCAAAAACTGGGCTGCAGCATATCAAATCAGAGGAAAAAGCTACTCATGACAACACGTTCATGTGAAGTTGTCAAAACCAATCATGGTCACATTTGTTTTCATGAAAGAAAACAAATGACACATCATGAAACAATTTACGTACTTATGCAAAAACTGAATAAGTAATCAAATTTGCTCTAATCTGGAACACATTCAAAAAATGAGCATTTGATTTGAGAATGCGTTATGGATAATGATGTTGGTCAATGCACAGTGCAACTCCCTTGAGTTTCTATAACACAACAAAAACAATTCAGTTATAGTCACATCATCCCAAACACACTTGAGTAGTAAGAGCACATGTATTCTTTCAGAAAAAGACAAGACTCTCTCTGCCTATATTTCTTCAAGCCCAAATCCACCTCTTGTCTCCTGAGGAGGCTAACACCCAAATTTCAAGCAGAGTTCTTGTCAGATTTTATTTCACCCCTGGTAGCAATGTATCAGCAATTTTCTCAAAGGATAAAGAAGTTGTGAAAAATGTTATTGGGTATCATGGTTTTGATGAATGAAACATTTGGGACTGGTTGTCATCATCAATGTATAACATCTAAAAACAATGTGAACATGGCACAATAGCAAATACAAACAATTGAGACGGTTTGTTTACTCTAAAACACACATTCAAGTAGCTGATGTTTTGTGTGTGTGATTTGAGCTAAAGTAGTACAATTTATGATCCCATTGTTGACTTGGTTTTCTCTGAAAGAGGAATCCTGAAACGTCATGTAAACAAGAATGCAGATTTCCTAACGCCGCTTAAATGAATAAGAGAAAGCTGTTTAATGCACCTGGGTGTTAAAAAGATGTAAAAAAAAAAAAAAAAAAAAAAAAGGTGATGCATCAGTCTGGGAAGGGATAAAGCCATTTCAAATGCTCTGGGACTCCAAAGAACCACAGTGAAAGCCATTATAGCCAAATGGAGAAAACTTGGCACAGTAGTGAACCTTCCCAGAAGTGGCCACCTTCCAAAATTCCTCCAAGAGCACAGCAACAACTCATCCAGGAAATCACAAAAAAACCAAGGAAAACATCCAAGGAACTGCAGGCCTCTCTTGCATCAATAAAGCTCACTGTTGATGACTCCACTATCAGAAAGACACAGCCCAAAAATGGCATCCATGGAAGAGTGGCAAGGTGAAAACTACTGCTATCCCAGAAGAACATTAAGGCTCATCTGAATTTTGCCAAAACATACCTTGATGTTCCTCAAACATTGTTGTTTGAAAAATAAATTCTGTGGATTAATGAGTCGAAAGTGGAACTGTTTGGAAGACAGTGGTCCCATTACATCTGACGTAAATCAAACATAGAATTCCACAAAAAGAACATCAATCCTATGGTCAAGCATGGTGGTGTGGGGATGCTTTGCTGCTTCAGGGCCAGGGCGACTTGCAATAATTGAGGGTAACATGAATTCTTCTCTCTACCAGAAAATCCTAAAGGAGAACGTCCGGTCATCAGTCTGTGAGTTGCAGCTCCAGACTGGATAATGCAACAAGACAATGATCAAAAGCATAGGAGTAAGTCCACCTCTGAATGGCTCGAATTAAGCAAAATTTAAGTTTCGGAGTGGCCTAGTAAAAGTCCTAACTTGAGCCCGATTAAGATGGTGTGGCAGGACCTTAAATGGGCAGTTCATGCTCGAAAACCCTCCAATGTGACTGAACAAAAGCAGCTCTGCAAAGAAGAGTGGGACAAAATTCCACCACAGAATTGTGAAAGACTGATCTCCAGTTATCATAAGCATTTGGTTGCAGAAGTTCCTGCAAAGGTGACAACCAGCTATTAAGTTGAAGGGGGCAGTTAGTGTTTCACTTGGGTGATCTAAAACAATTTAGTATGAAAAATATACTAAAATAGAAGAAATCAGAAAGGGACAAATATTTTCAAAAGCACTGGATCTCTAGCAATTTTAACTGCTTACAGGATGCCCCGATCACAGATTTGTTCACCTTCACATTTTCACACAACCAATCACTTATGTAAATACCATGATGAGGAAATTTGAAAATTTGAAAGTTTCAAGGAAAGCTTTTAAAGGGTTTGAAATCCTGTCAGGATTGTAGAGAACATAAACATTCTAACAGGTGATATGGCTTCTCCAGGTGCATGATAAGACAGAATGCTGACTAAACCACAGATAAGCACTGTCAAATGCCTGAATAAAACTATTGGGACAGATAAGTATGGCCTTCTGCCTAATGGAGGTGTATGCAATAGCTGAAACTGCCCTAAAAACCATTAAGCTTGAACATATTTAGGGAGTATCACTATATACAAGTTATAAGAGAAAAGGTTAGAGAGGGCAAAGAGAAACAGGGATTGGACAACAGATAATTGGAAAGGAGTGTTATGGGTCATAACCCTATTGAGCTTTTGTGGGATCAGCTAGAATGTAAGGTGTGTGAGAAGTTCCCGACAAGACAGTCACATCTATGGCAAGTGCTACAGGAAGTGTGGGGTGAAATATCCCCTGAGAATCTGGACAAACTGATAGCTAGAATGCCAAGGATCTGCAAAACTTTCCTTGCTGCACATGGATGATTTTTTTGATGAGAAATATTTGAAGTAGTTTAAGAAATTAAGTAGTTTAAGTAGTTTAAAAAAGTAATAAAGAGCCTACTTAAAGTATCTATGATATACTAGTCCTTTTTAAATTAAAGTCTGAATTTTAAAAAGATCAAACAGGCAAAATCTGGTCACTGAGAAAAGTAATGGCACACTTCCTCAAAAAGCAGCACAATTTGAGGTATCATTCATTAGCACTGCATAAACAATGTGAGATGAGAATGTGCTAAAATGTCATATTTGGGTTAGGGAGTATGAACTAGTGTAGCCATAAAACTATCTTTGTGCATCTCAGGCAATTTAATGACTCTCTTTTGCTATTTTTGCACAATAAAAACACAGTAAAATGGCTGACAGCACAATGGCACTTTATCAGTCCCTGCAATATGTTCATCTCTTACACTCATATGTCCCTGCGGCTGCCTGGCCTACAGTATAGACCTGGCATCTTTTGCAAAGCACAGGGCAGTTTTCCCACTGGGACAGAAGAGAAAACATGGATTATTTCTCCTTTCTCTTTCTTTGTTCATGTAC
Source organism: Xyrauchen texanus (assembly GCF_025860055.1). NCBI lineage: Eukaryota > Metazoa > Chordata > Actinopteri > Cypriniformes > Catostomidae > Xyrauchen > Xyrauchen texanus. The sequence continues at coordinate 15,189,731 of NC_068317.1, read as the reverse complement.
CTTCCCCCATGTGTTGATTCCGATCACATTAGCAAAACTTTTCCACAAATGTGAGTAAACAAATATCATATATCATAATGTAGTGACAAAATAATCCCATGCAATGCCCTACATGAGCACAAAAGGGTTTTTGTCAGGGGGTGAAGACCTCCTGCGTGAGACACAACACAGGAGGGGATATGGAACGGTAACAGGCGTGGGATCAAATCAAAGCCCCCATGAAGAAAGGAAGATTTGTGACATCTTCAGAAAACACTTTCCAATGACATAACAGCACAGGCCCCATTGGGCTTTCCTTTACCAGAATTACTGGCACTTTCTACATATAGAGAACACTTTTGAGGCACAAATCCCATGTTTGTGCTGTGAGAGTTACCCCCTTGAAGAATCACACCTTTAAAATTGTGATTTCGGCCCATCCCATCTTGACCTTCTCCAACTATTAAAATCATAGACAAATAATATTGGAACTTTTTTCTTAAGAGACAAAAATATATATATATTTTTCTCTCTAATTAATGGAAAATTCTGTATACATTTTCAACAATTTCAAACCAACATTTGGTTCCCAACTAGAGTGATTTCAGGTCCTATTTTGTACCCTATTCGTGGAAAATACCTACAGTGTAAACCGCTCTATTACAGGAAACACAATAAAAAAAAGTTGGCTTGTGTCAAAGCATTATGCATTACTTGTTTTGGTACCATGCCATATTTAAAAGCTTTTTTGACGCAAGTATAATAAATCTGCAGGTGGTGTTGACTATAATCCATATTTGAGTGGAAATTTTTACAAAATTAGTTGCACAGCTACATATCCATGGTTCGGCAATAACTGGGCTATAGCAGAGGTTGATGGTCCAAAACAATACTGTTACAGCCAGCCAGGACAGCACATAATCCAGATACCCTTTTAAAATGCCCCTTTAAACCCAAAAGCCTGATCAGCCTTCAGACTTCGGACAACAGTGCAGAACATTAGCATTTTGTAACTTAAATTATAGGTCAGCTAAACCTAAAATTCCTCAGGAATATGTGTTTTGGTTTCACTTGCAAACAAGAGATTATGAAGCTCTTTTCTTTTCTTTTTTTTTTACCAGTGGGTTTCTCCTGTTTGGTCACTTCAAAAATGCAGAGTAGAGTCAAATTCCAAACCTCTCTGATTCTTAACACCTAATTCAAAATGACACACTTGCTTAACAAGACTATTTACACATCTTGGAATTTAACTGGGTCTTTCTCATTTTCAAGGAGAGGTCATGTCTGATATAACAGTTAGAACTAGGAGCACGAAAGGAGTCATCCTTTTTACTGCTAATGAAACAACTTTGGCACTACCGTTTTAGGCTGGACTGATGCCCAGCATAGCTGAATTTGTCCTCATTAATGGTAATAGTTTATACTGTAATATATGCTTGTTTTAATTAGGAATGTTAGCAGCTGCTTTGATCACAACACTGACTTCAAATACAATTTACAGTAGAATGCTTCATCAGCTATTTTAATGCCATTAAAAGGTGTTCGGAGTGGTCTATAGTGCATTGATATGTCATTGCTAGAGTGTTGTTGCTAGGATGTTGCTAGGTGACTGCTTACTGGCACAAGCCAAAAGAGCTCACCTGCAAGTTTCTATGATATTATGGTTCCTAGATATTGCTCGAGACCCTCCTTCAATACAAATCACTATGTTTGTTTTGTTTCAGCCACCAGGCTAAAACCTTAAAGGGTTAGTTCACCTAAAATGTCTTTCATCATTTACTCACCCTCATACCATCCCAGATGTGTATTACTTTCTTTTGTCTGCAAAGCACAAAATAAAGATTTTTAGAAGAATATCTCAGCTCTGTAGGTCCATACAATAAAAGTACTGACAGATGACTATGTCTTCTGAAGCGATATGATCGGTGTGGGTGAGAAACGGATTTTATATTTTTAGACTTAAATATTTAAGCCCTTTTTCCTTCACTTTCTCCTTCTGTTTTTGGTGATTCACATTCTTTGTGCATATCACCCCCTACTGGGCAGGGAGGAGAATTTGTGATCAAAATGACTTAAATATTGATCCGTTTCTCATCCACAACCATCATATCTTGTCTGAATACATGGATTTAACCACTGGATTTATACGAATTCCTTTTATGCCACGTTGGTGTGGATTTTGGAGCTTCAAAATATTAGCACCCATTCACTTGCATTGTATCTTCAAAACATCTGTATAGGCCGGTACACAACATTATCGAACTAACCCCTATTAATAGGACTGCGCTAACAAAAAGCAATTTCTAGCACTAAAACATTTTAAAAGCGGAGCATAATTACAAATATTTGTATTCAATACACTATCCCAATTCTGTGATATTTCCAGGATTTCCGTGACTGTGGGAACCCTGTATAAGTTTGCTCTTAAATTTGCTTAATTGTACATGTTAGACAGCAGCCATGAGAGATCAAAATATAAAGGTCAGACATTGAAAGACACCCTGTGTGAGCCACACCTGTGTGGCACAGTAAGTGGCCAGCACCTGGATCCCAGCACAGTAGAGAAACAAGCTAGCTTTATGACTCAACGGCAAGCAGCTGTCCTCTGACTGCAAGACATAAAAGCATTAATGACTCGCCCAAACAAAACAATGCCACCATCAAAAATAACATTTTCCTCTTCCATGCATAGGGAGGAACAGGGTTTGAGCAACAGGGAGGCATGTCACTGAATCACTGATGAGAACTCCAAACCACACATTTCCAACAAACACCCCTCACCAGTTTTTCACAGGAAGAGTTTCGCTCTGACGCCCCCCGAGATAAGGCTGGAAAGGAATGACTGAATCTATGAAAAAGGTGCTGTTGGTCCAGCCTTTTGAAATGAATGTGAGCTTTGGAATGATTCACACAAACAAACCACAAGTATGAGGCTGGAACACAACAGCTGGGCTGACCGCGAGACCTCCAGAGCTAGCCTGACACTGCTCCAGCTTACACAAAAAAAGACCTCATTTTAACTTGCGGATCCATTACGTGAAGCAGCTCTGCAGCTGGGTTGCGGAGGAAGTTCTTAATTGACTACAAACACGCTAAGAAAATGAGAAGCTACTATTCAAACTTATATGAGCGAAGTGTGTTTCAAATCATTTAAGGATTCAGAGAGGTTATTAGTTCTGTGTAAACTAATCCTATTTTTCACACTTATTGATATATTAACAGGGTTGACCAATGTAAAATTGTTGACTTTTTTTTTTTTATCAATCCAGTCATTTGTTATTACTAGTCACAGAAAAGAAAAAATATTCAGACTGATTTTGCTTATTTTTACAATTTTTTTTTTTTACTCAAATTCATTAAAAAGGACAGACTCAAAGAACTATTCACACAAAAATAAATAAATCGGACATCACTATGAACTGTGATTACGTTTTTCCTCAACCCAAGAAAAATATACAGCTCATGAAATACAGCAGAAAGGTGAAAATAGATAAAAATATATTCCCCTATTACTTTTTCCTGACCTTTAAGATTGAATTAATTCCTCTGACTTCTACAGTCTAGAAAACACAATTTAAAAATTCCCTGATATTTCTAGGTTTTCCTCTCCACGGGATCCATGTACTCATTCCACACTGTTTGTGCAAAGGACATGAATGATACTTCAAATTATGCTATTTACAGTAAAAGTGTGCGATTACTTTAATCAAATGTAAAATTTCTGCCTAGCAAATGATAAAACAAACTAACAAATATCTTAGTGACAATGACATTGACCTGCTACATATTTAGCGACCAGAATACAGTATTAGAGATTTGGGGGTTAACTCTTTTGACTTGGGCCAGTAAGAAACCACCTACAATTTGAAAAGTAACATGCTAAAAAACATTTATAACACAGTAGCAACCACATAGCAACACCCCACAAATACCATGGTGGCTATGTCTTTCACAGGCAAGCACCTCACACTTTTTCATCAGTAAAATATATAGCCATCCAGAAGGTTATTAAGAGCACACAATATTAAAACAAACAGTGCTTTTCTGTAAGTTCCAGATTCATGACCCATTCAACAGTAACCTGAGGGCTTCACATCAAACTCTTACTTTGAGTTAAAGGAATACTTCATTCAAAATTGAAAATTTGCTGAGAATTTACTCACCCTCAGGCCATCCAAGATGTATGACCTTCTTTCTTCAGAAGAACAGGATTTAAGATTTTTAGTAAAGTATCCCAGGTTTTTATCTTCATCCAATGCAAGTGAATGGACACCAGTTTTCAACAGTCCAAAAAGCACACTTAGTCAGCATCAAAATAATCCACACAACTCCAGTCGATTAAGTAATTTAATCGATACATTTGTGTGAAAAACAAATCCCTAATTAAAACGTTTTTAACTTTAAATCAGCGCTTCTGTAGCTCTCTGCCAGCTCTCTGTAGCGGTTTAAATTGACCCCTCTCTCGAGTGAAGTACGTTCCTCTGCGGTAAACAGAGCGTAAATTCTAAATTCTCATGTGAACGTGCCAACGTGATGACGTCACACGACAGTGACGTGAGGCATTCAGTGTTTACAGGAAGCGATTTAATAAAGTTAATAAAGGTTTAATTTGTGATTAGTTTTTCACACAGATGTATCGATTAACTTCAGAAGACATTGCTTAATCGACTGGAGTTGTGTCGTTTACTTTGATGCTGACCAAGTGTGCTTTTTGGACTGTCACAAATTGGTGTCCATTCACGTCCATTAAAAGCCTGGGATACTTTCTTCATCAGAACAGGATTAAAGATTTTTAGGAAAGAAGGTCATCTTGGATGGCCTGAAGATGACTAAAGTAATAGTTCACCCAAAAATGAAAATTTCCTGATAATTTAAAGGAAATTTGCTGCGTTTACACAATTTTCTGCCAGAACCCCTCAAACTGAAGCAGAGCCAGAGTAACTTCTATGTTATATGATTTAATGCAATTGATACTGATATTGGGTAAATAAGTGATTATTCTGGCAGCTGCTATTAAGTGGACATACGGCACCCCTAATATCAGAGCTTTTGCAAGCATCATTTATGAACTGTAGATTCTGGCAGTAGAGGTCTTCACGGGTCCACCCAAACCAGAGGACCAGGACCCATTTTAAACAATCAGCCACGTCCAGGTCAGGTCCCATTCTTGTACTTCGGGTCCCTGGTCCGTTTAACATCTGCAGTGATGCGATGACTTAACCAATTGACGATTGGATCGTTTATTTAGAAGGTGGGACTTATTCCGACATATCGGTGTTTGACAAATGACGAAACCTAAGTGCATTACTGGTGTTGCGCGATTTTTCAGGTTTTGTGGTTAGTTTGTTCGCTTTGTATATCTAAAATCTATGGTCAGACACGTCTCAGAGAGCACAGATGACAACAAATTAGTAATGCTAACATCAGCGGCAGTGGCACTGAACAAGCAATCTCTATTATAGTTCAAAAGGGCAAACAGTGGAAGTTATCATATTATGCGAGATACAAAAAAACTGCAAAGCTGCAAAGTCACGTTTGTCATCAATCACCATGACAGCAAGTGGACTTTTGAAGCTGAAATAATGAGTGGATTATACATGCTCTTTCAATTAACAAGAGAGGAACAACATGGACCTTATTATACCAACTTTCTTGGCAAGGAGGATGGATTGTATGCATCACGGTCAGGTACAGGTGAGAAGGCTACTGACATTACATTAGGTAAGATGCAAAGTTTTATTTTCACAACTTGTAAATTAACTTGTTAATAGCAATTAGCTGTGGAATCTATGCCAATCGGGTTCAATCGGGTCTGTGTGTCCCGGACCGGATTTCAAATAATATACGGGTCCGAGTCAGTTCTGGGTAGTACATTTATGGCATTTCTCAGTTCTACATGGGTCCGGATCCAAACTTTCAAACATAGAAGGGTCTGGGTCTGTTCCAGATAGAACATTTCCGGGTCTCTTCGGGTTCGGGACCATATTTTTGGACCCGTGAACACCTATATCTGGCAGCCCACTGGCCCCTGGATACTGTATATGTCTGGACGCAGACATCATATTGCTGGAATGCTTAATAGACAATCCAAAACACAGTTTGGAAGCCCTTCATAAGACCTGGCCACTGGTTAAAGTGATAGTTCACCAGGTTTACGCTGCTCATTTCATACAATGAAAGGGATTTATGAAAATGGGCTACCAGGCTCCACAAACAACAAAAAAAAGAACCATAGAAGAACTAAAACAGTGGTACACATAGACATTTCACGCCTACTGAAGCCATAAGACCAAAATGCAAGTTGTTATTCACTAAAAAGTTCTCCAATTAATGTCAGCATTGCTTCTCTTTGCATTTTATACTACCATATCAGAATGTTAGCTCTTTATCCTTACAGGTCAATTTGGAATAAAATAGGTCAGCATCATGTTTTTTTTTAACTAAATATTAAAATATCTTGACAGACTGGTCTTAATCACTATAAATCGTGACAAAAGCTGTTGAAACAATTAAGTACACAATTTTAAAGTTGGTTTTGAATTCATCAATACTTGCAAAAGAAAAAATGGCAAAATTCCTCTTTTGCAAGGGCAGAGTAATAAAAATGGGGCAATACTACCTCCTACTGGTAATGAGCAGAAATGTGCTTTAGATTCCCAAAAGCCTTCAGTCCATTTAGGAGTTCTTTAAACTAAAATCACTAAAAATCTCCAAAAGTAGGGGAGAAATGAGACATTCTAAAATCATCTCCTTGGATTCACATGGTAGAAATAACTAGTAAAAAGACAAAAAGGTACAAGATTGTGTACTTGAGGTCTCATGAATAGTTGAATTGCCCCATTGAGCAATAATTATGTTATCCAACATATCCACTTTTGCCATTACATACATTGTACTGTACATAATATACTGTATTCTTGTTCTTTATATAACGGATTTGTAATAGATTCGCACTACGTGTGTGTATGTATGAAGGTGAGTGTATGTACGTATATGTATAATTATTCATTTTTATTATTATTTATTATTTTTTTGTTTTTAATTATCTATGTCTTGCTGCTGTTTTTGTATTGTTGTACACAGGAAGCTCCTGTCACCAAGACAAATTCCTTGCATGTGTAAGCATACTTGTCAATAAAGCCGATTCTGATGAACTACAAACCAATGTTTAGTAAATTTATTCTTAAACTAAGAAAAAAAATACCAGCGGGGTAAGCAAAAAATAAATATATACATTTCCCTTTGAATCAAGTTTTATTTATTTATTTATTTATTTATTGCAGTGTACTTATGTAGCTACATTACTTGGCAACAAACATATTTACCTAAGCCTAAAAGCTACTTGGTGGAAAAAAATAATTCAGATAAGAATTATTAATAAATGTAAATTTTTAATCCTACTGCAATTTCTCCATCCTTCATTAAGCAGAACTTAAACATTACACCATAAAATGTATATTGCATAGTGAAAATATTATTTTCAGAAATGTATATTGTTATACACAACAAGTTATGAAGTGCACATATTATCTGTTGACCTACATATAATGAAGTCTGTCAACTGCTCAGTGGTTGTGGCCCTCTGTGTATCCCACTGTATGTTGGACGCTATATGACACACCACTAGATATCAGTAAAGACCATTCACAACAATCGTTATTACCAGGAGGTTAAAATAAACAAATACTGACATGCTTCAGAGGCATTCAGTTCCTAAAATATTACACCTCTGCAGTTCACAGGACTTACCTCTGATTGAACATTCCTCTAAAGTTGTAATTGGCTCTGTAGTTGGGGACTGGTTTGGGGTCCAGGGGTTTATAGATGGCTGGCTCCCCTCGCTTCATGGCCAGGCCATTCAACTCGACTGTAGGAGTGATGCTGCCTACAAAACAACCCCCTTTAGCCCAAGAACATCTCATTCACTAATGCTTTTATGATTGCAAGACATTGCTTCAACCTAGCCAACAAGGTAAACAAACTGACAGAATTAACTGCAATATTTGTACTATGCAGAGCAGCCGTTACAGACTTCTAAGTGGCTCAACAGAAACTGATCCAAACACAATTCACCCTGGCATCTAACTGCATATTTCATCAGTATTTACTGTATAAAGATAGATGTATTTGTACACTGCAACAGAACTTTTTGCAATATTTGTAGCTCTATTTTGTAAAGCTTTGAGTCGATTCTTGTGTGTAATGGAGATTTTGGTACCTGGGTTGCTGTTCGAGATGTCAGCTTTAGGAGATCTGGGAGGAGGCTGAGGTAGGCTGCTCTCTGTCAGGGCCTTGGTTGCTGTGGAGTGCTGGGCCTTTTTAATGCTGCTGCCTTCTGCCTCCCATAACTGATTCCCCAAGCACAGCTGCACGGTAAAGATCTGCACATGGACAGCAGGGGAGAATTGACTGTGATATCTAAGGCACTTTTTGAATGTCACGGCTTGGTGGTCATGTAATGCAGTTGCCCACACTGTTATTTAGAGTTTACATATGGACTCATAAATATATGGCAGCAAGACATCTTATATTCTGAAAGGATTTGAAAGGACCAATGAAGCGACTATCTTGATTGACATGACTCATGTACCATTTCCCTGACAGTACTAGGTTTTAACAATGAGGAGAGGTTATATTTTACCATTAAGTTACTGCAATGCACTTTTAATAAGTAGAGTTTTGTGCTATTAGCTTTGAAGTAATCTATGCTATGCTACATTCAGTAAAGGGGCCTCGGACACTACACAAATCTATCACTGGCGAGTGAAATGTTACAATTTAACTGCCAGTGGCTAATAACAGGCGTTTTTTGGTCGCATAGTGCAAAATTTACTCGCATATGAGAGTGATTTACTCGCAAAGTAGAGGGCTGCATGGCCGTTAAAGTAAACAGAAAATATAAAATGGCCAAATAACAAAATTAGATGACACATGGTGTGAAGTTACGTTAGCAGCGGTTCAGAAATGACTTTTAACATGGGGGCGATGAGGAAACATTTAGAAAATCTATTTTAAGTGACTACTACTAACAGAAACACGTGTTGTAATACTATATCATGTGTGGGTGGGGACAAAAAGTAAACAGGACTTACGGTGCTGCTGTCTTGACAAGTGCTCCGCGATGCTTTTGCTTCAAGTGTTCGTTCATGGCGGTTGTACGGCTGTGATAAGCCATTTCCAATTTGCATATCTTACACAGCACCACATTGTTGGGTCTCTGGCTAAAATACTCCCACGCTTTAGATCACCATGGGCAAGTTTTTATAGCTGCAGTTTGTTCTTCAGGAAATCCATGCTTAAACCAGGAGATGCCATTTTAATTATTCCAATGCGACGCTCCGACGCATGTTATGCAAATCGACGTATTTCTGTAATCGATGACATCGATTAATCGTCCCATCCCTATGCTACATGTAATGTACTATTAGTAGCAAACAAAATTAATCTTCAGCAAGACTTTCTCTTCTGGGAAAACAGAGCAAAACTAATGATGACATTCTGATGAAAAATACCTGCCACCAACTAGCAAACTGTGGTTCACAGCTGTAATGTATCTAACGCCTATTGACTATTTAAAAAAAGGGACAAGCCCTTTTATACATCCTGACCAAACTTCCTGTTTCAATAGGAAATTGTGCTCATCAAGCAATTTCATGGGGTCTCTACATAACACGTAACCCCACGTAAAATGACCACGAATGTTCCCATACCTTAGCATGTGCAGGCCCTTTCTCATTCAGCAGTTTGTATTGAGGTTGAATCCTGTTGAAACGGGCTAACTCATTCACCAGACACATGGGAGTTTTCTCTTTAGGGTTTGCCATGTTTTCTTCAGGAGGGCCTATCAGAAAGAGACACAATTCAATTGAGTTCAGCTAAAACAAATGATTAAATAAATCAATGGATGAACATATTTGCTCATTTCACCATTTAAACATATTACTCCACTGGAAACAATGTCTATATGACATTCCATGGAATAATTCCCAAAATGAATGCTAACTGTTATGACAGATAAACATTATGACTAACCAGATGTTAACATTACACTGGGTCATCTGATTTATTTTGTTTATATTTGCCAAGTCATCATAGTGTGAAATATATGGTCTTATCTTGAATGATTCAAGATTTTATAAAAAAAAAATGTTTCTCAAAACAAACAATCTGCTTTATAAACTGAAAGCAAACATGTACGTGTTCAGTGGTCAAAACAATTTGGGCATTTGAGCAACAATTAAAAGTATGAATGTCATTGTATTAGTAAACAAGAAAATATAAAAAAAGAAAATTATTTTAAAGCTAAAAAAAAAACCTAGCAAAAGTTAAGTTAGTTTTGAGAAAAAGTCTAGCATAATTTGTGTGCAAATGTCATTGGTTTGGCACAAGTGTTATTTATTGCACTGAAATTCATACATTTCTATGCTTGGCTTAAGTGTCTAAACACTTTTTGTAGGCATAGGACACCTGTTGTAACTTACAAAACATATTACTCATATAAAATGTTTTGTTTTACTAACATTGTTCCTATATGGAAATAAATTGGTACAATAGATGTGATCGATATGCAGGCCGCTTACCTGATGGGCTGGCTGGTACAGTGGAGTCCATAAAGCCAGGGGCAGGGCTGGGGCAGGTGGGCGTTGTGGCTGGCACTGTGCCATTGAAGGTGGGCTGCAGACCCAGAGCTCCTGGGCTGGGCATGGCCACAGGGGGTGCCACAGTGGACAGGCCAGACCCAGACAAGGGGGATGAAGTCTGCACTTTCATTTGAGCCATGCTCTGTCACTGTTAAAAAAAATAACATCATATAAATTTTACAAATCTAAACTTGAAAGCCATTGAGGACTTCATCTTCATTAACATTTCTATAGGCTGAGGTATTGAGTAAGCTGCATTATTTATTAGACTATATTATTTAGCCAAGCAAAATGTCCATTACCAGAGCATTATAAGGAAAACATGGTCAAGGCCATGAAATGAAATCAAACAGGATAAGCCAGAGGGCAGAAGCAACAATACGCATAGACGAGGACTGTCTGTGTGGTGAGTAAATTTGGGCCAGGACAGTCCTCGTCTATGCATATTGTTGCTTCTACCCTCTCGTTTATCCTGTTTCATTTCAGTCTGCGCATACTGTGCTGATGAGTAAATTTGAATCACGCATCCTGTGCGCATTCCAATCAGCAATGTCGACAACCAAAGTATACTTTGGCTTTCATATATTGTAGTCCACAAGTTCACATCAAGTGTGCAATTTGGAGCAGGACCTAAGATGGGCTCTTATCACAAGTTTGGCCTCTTGTGGCTTATTGCTTTATTATTACATGGCGCTCTGGAACACCCAATGCTGATTGGCCAATGTCGCCATCTAGTGGTCTGATATCTCTGCGTAACAACCGTACATTCAAGTATCAGACCACTCAGCTGGGTATTGCAAGTAATTTTTCCTGCTTTTCGAATCACTGTGCGATCTCCACAAGCAAGGTAATAAATAGAATGTTTCATGGACATTTGTTTATTTGGCAAGTAGTCTTGTAATAAGTTGGATGAGTAGTCAGACATTAATTATTAACTAAATTAACACCAACAGAACTCAGACACAAACAGGAGATGGATTTCAGCAGTTTTATTTCTTCACATAATTTCAAAGCAAATCAATATTTTATGTTTATTTATACATTTATTTACTTTTTAGCCATGTAATAAGTTGGACAATGTAAAGTCAGCCTGTTGTTATTGCAAAATAAACCCCTTTAGGATGAAACGACTGCTGATTACCCTTTCTGGGTTTATTTTGCAATAACAATCGAGTGACAGTACATTATCCCAGTGTTTCCCCAACCTTTTTCTGCCACGGCACACTTTTTACGACTAAAAATTCTACGGCACACCACTATGCCACATAGGCTAACCATCATCAATATTTTTTCCTTTTCAAGTACTTGTCCAAGTTTTCTGTCCATCTCAGTATCGTTGACTTGTAATTTTTGAAATTCGACCATGCAAAAAAAGAAAAACAAAATCACATGGTTAGGATACGCTGTGTGGTCACAGGTGGCATAGCGCTAAATGGGTAATGAAAAAACAACAAATTTGCTTCTTTTCTAATTTGTGGATTTGTTATTGCAATGCACAACAAATTAGAGATACAAACTCATGAGGGGTGAAAAATGTAAGAAAATCACTGCTCCACGAAAAATCTTTCTGGGGAGATTTAAAAAAAATAAAATAAATAAGCTTAAAGCATGAATTCTAGCTATTTTAGTGATTCAAGTTTACAACTGTGCAGAATAAGCTGCAAAATAAAGAGTATTTATTTGTATTTTTGCTTCAGTTTCACAAATGTATTACATTTTATTAACCGATCAGTTCAGTGACCCCTTCTGGAAATGTCACTAGGTGGCGACAAATGAGCATCTTATGTGCTATGTGTGAATCAGTGAATCATTTTGAGTCATTCATGACAAAAATCTACCAAGAGACTTTATAGTGTTTAAGCATTAAAAGAACAAAGCAGATCTATAGTCTTCCTTCAGTCTAAGCATTACTTTTCATCCAAAAAGACAACAATAACAGTGAGTTTCAATAACGTCCTAACCTTCTCCTTTATTGAAATTGCATGGCTACAAATCTACTGACTTCAGTATAAGAATTATATACACAAAGCAGATCTATGGTATCATTTTCCTACAGTAGCCTATTTAAACTGATGAGCATGGCTTTTATCAGAAAAGACCACAATAATAAACAAATAATAATTTTGAGTTTCAATAATGTCATTTCGTCATTCAACGGCAGCCTCAAGCACCGCATTGCACTCCACATGACAAGAGTTGCAGAACGCGTCACTTAGGGGCGATTTTACGAGTTTGACATGTAAAAAAGCAGGAGAAGTGCACAATAAACATTGAAAACAAGTATTTGGAAGAGAGAGAAAAGCTTGCTGTTGCTTTGATATCAGAAAGTAATGAAATGACTAATTTATGTTTAGGTCTAAGCATTTTCTTGATGAATTTAAATTAGTTCAATAACTGGGTCTCTTAAATTTGTAAACGATCAGGTAATATTTAATTAAAAGAAATTATGTTACATTCAATGTCTCTTCACAAATTTGGACAGTTTTTTTATATTTCTTGTTGCTTAGTACTCTCAAAGACATTATTGGTGAAGCAAAAACACGTGTGTGAAAAATACTTTGGTGTAAAGTCACTTCATTGACTTCAATGTATTCTGCAGCGCTGACGCGAGTCATGTGGAAGACACTTAACACAAATAAACATCATTCACTTTTGCACATTAATCATTGCTCTTCACAATAACAAAATTGACCAATTATGGTTCCAAAATAGCAATTTCTCCAAAAGGTGAGGAGTTTGGATCCCTGAAATTATCTTTTTTTTTTCATGCATTTATTTATTTTGTGGAATTTCATAATCTTTCACGGCACACTACTGGTTGGGAAACACTGCATTATCCCTTTCTTAGATTTTCCTTTTTAATTACATGTCTAATTTTCATTGAGAACTTTACATTTAAATTTAAAAAAGAATGTAATACATAAAATGTAAATAATGCATCTCTTAAATGTATTAATGATGAAGTGCACAACCCCTGGCAAAAATTATGGAATCACCACACTAAGAGGATGTTCACACAGCTTTTTTACTTTGTAGCAAAAATAAACAAATCACAGATAACACAAAAAAAAATGTCATCCCTCAAATCAAATTACATTATTTTAATTAAATGGAATATTGTTTTCCAGATCAAGTAGAGGAAAAAATTATGGAAAAAAAAAATACTTTTTTGCTCCTCCTCTTGCTTTCATTATGGCCTGAATTCTTTGAGGCATGGACTTCACTAATGAAAAACAATATTCTCGATCAAGCTGGTTCCAACTTTCTCGAATAGCGGTTGACAGATCAGCTTTGCGGGATGGAGCCTTGTCATGGACCAATTTTTTAACTCCACTAAATCCAATTTCTGCCCATTTGTTTTTCATTTGTTTTGTTGTGTAGTTTCTGTATTCAAGGCATATTGCTTTGAGTTTTCTATCCTGATGCTTTGTCTTCTTTGGTCTACCCGTATGTTTTCCTTTTATAACCTTCCTATTTTGTTTGTACTTGCACCAAATTCTAGACACAGCTGACTGGGAGCAACCAACTTCTTTTGCCACTCTCCTTGAAGGAGTTTTATAATCAACTATTGTTGGGGAAATTTTTCCTTTCAATTAGCCAAGTCCAACAGCTTGAGGTCTGTAAGCACTGCAGACTAATTTGCATTTTTAGACTTGTGCTGGTATTTGTTTTAGAAATGCAAATTACAAGGTGATTCCATAATCTTTTCCTCTATTTGATCTGGAAAATATATATGCTATTAATTAAAATAAATGTAATTGAATTTGTTTTATGGATGTTTCACAAAGCCAGAATTTTCAGCTATTAAAAAAAAAAAAAAGGTAATATCTATGATTTGTTTATTTGCTACCAAGTAAAAAAGCTGGATGAACATCCTCCAAGAATGGTGATTTCATAGTTTTTGCCAGGGGTCGTATTTAGTCGGTTCACAAAATGCATTTACTGATCAGCAACTGATGTATTTTTTTACACAATATAGAAGCTGTAATATTGGAACTCATATTGCTGTAAAGGTTAAATTATGTTTACCAGTTTTGTTGGATATGTTGTACAAATTGTAAACAATAAAATATTAATCTTTTTCAATTAATCAAAAAGAGGGCTTAATTGGAACCCATGGGCTTAAGCAGTACATTATTTACCATTTAATCCCATTCTAGACTTTTCGCATATTTCATGACATATTTTTATTTAATATTTTGGAAATTGTTGGAATTGACATAAAACTTCAAGTGAGATATAAATATATCCACATTTTTCCATGTCAACTAAGAAAATATAAAATAAAAAAAACGTCTGAAAACAGATTTTGGTGGGCTTAATGGGAACACATACCCCAATAGTGTTGGCAGGCTGTAATGTCAGTAAGCCATAGCCGTTGATCAAATTAATCTCAACCCACCTAAAAATCTGTGACTGCAATAGTACTGATTAAATCCTTTAAACAGCCACAGACAGCACTGCACTTGTATGAAGTGCAAGAATGCTTTAGTGGCTTTTCTCATCTGTTAAGACTGACTATATTGCGAACCAATAGCACTGGAGTGTGGGCTGCGAAGGAGCACATCATTGGTCCAACCCACTGAACGAAAAAAAACCTTTACTCAATGAGCATGAATCAGCGTCTGTTAGTCAACTCAAGAAGAGGAGGCATGTCGTTCATATAGTTCGGTAATCTCGTTTAACAAGGAGTGGAAGGGGCTGGATGAATTAAGAGTAAAGTGACTTATGGCATTACACTGTCATCAAGATGTAATTAAAACTTGTAATTATTTTAGGCTAATTTTGTTGTCTTTTTTGTATAGTCTGACAGTAATGCACAGCAAATGGAAGATATTTGTTGTCATTTGCGAGGAATTCCTTATGATGCTTAAACACTCAGTTGAAGTCTCTTAATAGATGCACAGATTTTTACTAAATTATAATTAAACTTTCAATAATGAACGACTCTGAGTAATTAAACTACTGATAAAGCACAAAGAAAATAAACCTTGTAGAAAAATGGTCACTGAACTAATAAGTACAATACAAACTTTTTTATTTTTATTTCTATTTCATACCTTTATTTTACCAGGTAGTCTCTTGAGATTCAAAATCTCTTTTCCGAGTGACTTTCTCTTTTTAACAAATTCTAAAGACTTGAGTCACGCATTAATGGCATACTGTACTATATACAGAGAAGCATAATCTTGAAGTTAATTCACTCCACTATATAATGACCAAGATAAATGTGACTTTTATTGTAATATTAGGATTTTGTGGTGTTTGATATAACTTTATAGAAATTACTTTATAGAAATTCTAAAAGTTTTGTTAATAAATGGAGGAAAAAAATGTAATATATTAAATGTGCTCATCTTATAGTGTCATTGGGGCAGAGCCCCCCAAATATTGAAATCCTAGAATCGCCACTGGTGTAAGCCAAAGTCAAATAAAACAACTGCACTGGAAAAAGTGCATGCAATAGAAAAATCTACACTTTGTTGCAGAAAAGTGGCACAGATAAATCTCAGTTTTTACCTGTGTCAAAGGCTTGTGTTCCAATCCAACCACCACTTGAATAAGATCATAGTAAAATATGACTGTGTTTAGGACACACGCGTGGGAGGACCGGTTCTGAATCCATCAACTATTAGATCACAGTGTTTCCTAAAAGCACGGTCTTAATTTAGAACTTTTCAATGGTCTTTTCACCTCATTTGTCCAGGTTTCATTGTTCAGAAATTGGCATCAAATTATCAGCAAGATTCTAAACTACAGGATAACACAACAGAGTTACCACACCTTTTGATTATTGGATAAGGACTTTTAAACATTGTTCAGTAGAGATTACATATACAAAGAGCCATTTTTACCAGATAAAATATTTTCAACTAGATATATTATAGAAATGTTTGTGACCATTCCAAAAACACAAATGTAAAATTACTGCAACGATGTTCCTTCACATCTTCAACTACAAAAGCATCAAAAGCAATGGATAACATTAATCCTAGTAGGTAGTGTAGGCTGGAGGTAGCCTTAAGTGTAATTGACATTTGGCCACCAACCAGATACATCCTGGACACTTGGGCTGAGAAGATAAATTTTATTTGTATACCAAACACACTTTGCAAAATCACAAAAGAGAGGTCACTGTCATTCCCCAGCTGGCTGGATGAACATCTCAACCAGTGTCTCTGCCTTTCCTCTATGTCTATGCATTGAATAACAGTGTCATTTTCTTGTTGCTGAAGATGAAAGAAGTCTGATTAACAAAACGCAAGAGTGAGATGTGTTACTGACCCCTAAACAGTTGTATAAATCAGTCTAGAACTGTGTTTCACAAACTAATCGATGCTTATGACGCCCAAAAACGATGTCTAGGTAGGTTGCACACTATGTTTTGGAATACAGCCTTGAAATCCCTTTCTAGCATGCAGGCCACCGGTCTGAACTCAGCTGGGAATATGTAGACATCATGGCTGAACGACTAAATACCCCCTCACGGCTGAACGATGCACACCGCTTCTCCAGACATTAAACAAACAAATGACATGTCGCAATTTCATCTGTAAATCTGAATATATCACTACTTCAAACGAGTATGCAGTTATTTTGAATGCTTTACCTTCGTCCAGGGCCAGACCCCAGTTACACCTCCAACCTTGGCAAACACTAAAGAGAACTAATGAGACCAGGAGCAAACCATTTTATGCCTAACAGCCTTTACGCAATATATTGCACTCCGAGGACAGTTTACTGTAGTATGTTACATTACACGTACTTGTGTTTAATCATCAAGGATAGAAAAGTTTCTATACTGTTTTTGGCAAGTAATTAGAGTATACCGAAATAAGAGTGCACCCCTCCTCTGTCGCATAGATGGTGCAGTCCGACTTCCTGATACTGACTGGAGATAAATGAATCCACTGTACATTTAAATGCCATGCTTTTCTAAGGTTGACCTTGTTTTTCTAACTTATTGAGCATTTCTCTTATTTATGTTTACTTTGTTTCATTTTTGTATATATATTTTAACTTTATGTATCTTTTATATATATATTATAAATAATATCCCTATTTTTTCTGATACATTGGCTTTTTCCCCTCATGTATTTCCTTTAATACAGTGATCACTGTTCTTTGTTTATGGGATGTGTAAATAAAAATACAAATCCATACTAAATGTGTGTGTAAATGCTAAAATCTTCATGCTTATGCAAAACATATATGTTTACTGGCAGAAAAAAAAGATAGTCTCTTCAATTTCTACTCTGAAATTATTATTCAAGATTCAGGTATGCATTTGATTTATTGAATATTGAGTTTTAAGTGTTTGTATTGTGCAAAAAAAAAAAAATCTTTATTATCACCATCATCATTATTAAAGGTGCATTCAATATTAGTTTTTTTCTTAAAAAATTTAACTCCTAAAGAAATTAATTGTCATTTTTAAACTACATTTAAAATCATGAGCACTGACATGAGATGAGGACTCTTTATCATACCAGTAACCTTAAAGATGTTTATTCAACAGTGCATGGGACAGGGGCCCTCATGGGGCTGCCACTTTAAAATCACATGACCAGCCGAATACTACTTGCTTAATGTTCACTCTTAGATAAAATTAATCATGGCTGATTGTGAACAGAGAATTTCAATAATGGCATCTATAACTGAAAACTTTTGATTTCGAAAGATACAGCACCCACACCACTAGGTGTCACTGTTAGATTATGCAAACAAAAAGTTTCTGAGAGTGCCTTTAACTATTTAAGGCAATGTTATGTCGTCACAAATTTTCTAAAATACAATTTTGTAGATGCAAATATGATTTTCCCATACCATTAATTCTTTAAAAGCTGCATACCAGTTCTTCATCATGTGGTCATGCAATGTGTAAAGTAATAACAATGACTCAAAACCTGTTTTTATTCCTTAAATTAACAGGCACAAATTACATTATTTCTACATAGCAAAAACAATAAAAATATTTTTTTGATTCATTTTCATTACAACTTGCAAACCAAAACTTAAATAGAACCATTCATTAACAAAAAAAAAAGTCTACACTTATTGACCTCTCATGACGACAGGTGTCACAATTATTCTCAGCCACCAATCACACATTTGTTTTAGCCCTGTTGCAATTTGTACACATATTCTTTAGTAGTAATGACAATTATATGTTTAACATATATATTGTGTGCAGAGGTTAAGCTATGGCCATCTCCATTTTTTCCTACACAAACACATTCACTTGGAAGTCGAAGTACACTGTACCACAGCCAATGGAAATGGAGACAAGCCAACCAAGTTTTGAATATTCAAGTACTTATGAATGGATTGCTAAGAAATACATCTTTGGAGTGTATGAAGTTAATTAACAGTGTGAAATCTCACATTAGCAACTAGAGAATGAACATCAAACATATACAATTGTTGGGGACAGAATATCTTACGGGGGCTTTTTTTATCCCAGCAAACACAAAATATATGTAACCAAAGAATCTTTGATCCTAATAACAGTTAATAGGAGAGAAAAAATAATAATTTTGAGGGGCAAAAAAGTGCAGAGGACACAACTATTATCAAATATGTGCTCTGCCATTACATTATTAAAATATTGACCATGCTGCCAAGTTAACAAATTTCACTTGTAATTTTAAGAGCTATACAGTAAGCATCAAATCTGACATATACAGTAAGTATTGTATGTCCCCCTAAACTGTCCTTTAGAAGTAAATATAGGCTAATTAAATGGAAAATACATCTTTTAAAGATGGTTTGATTTGTATTTGAAAAGGTTACCTTAACCAGAGAGACTCAACTGACCAGGAGAATCAACTCTCAATGTTTACCTTGCAGAATGTATAAATCACAATGATTTCCATTATCAGCTATTGGAGGTTATATAGAACAAAATATATAACCTTTGTTCATAACTGGCACCATTTAATAAAAGCACGACAAAAATAATTTAAAGAGTGAAAAAAAGGAATAACGTGGAAGAAAATGGTTTTAAAATTGAACTTTAAAAGAGATTTCAGTTGAGAGGTCAATATTAAAAACAGAACACAACACAGACAGTTCTTGCCCACATTCAATATACTGGGTAACCTTTGATTTAATCTGCCAAAGGCAAAACTATGGAACAAAGGGATGACCCTATTTGACCAAGTAGAGGTAAATATGAGGGCGTGGTTGATCAAGGTTTACTTTGTTAGGATGCTCAAGGACACATTTAGCCCAAACAGCATGAATTATGTAACCATTTGCCATGATGTCAGAACTTAAAAAGATAAATGAGATAAAAAAAAAAAAAGTACCATATTTAAATTAAGCTATTTACAGTGAAGCACCAGAAATCCTACCCCCCGAAGTGGTGTGCTATTTCTGTGAACATATCTTGAATCATTTCACAGTGCATATCATTTCAGTTACAATAAAAAACAAAGAGGAAAGCAAAGCGATTGAGACTAGTTTTAGATTTCTTAATTCTCAACATTTTGATTTGATTTGTCATTGTTGGCCCGGCTATGCACCTTTCATTGTTATTGCATGAGACATTTGGACCTTAAAACTTACCTGCGGTAAAAAACTAACAGGAACACGTGTGGTCCAAGACAGAAATCATCTCACTACAAAGAGTTCCTTCTTGGATAAATCTTTTCTTTTCTCCACACTAACCCATGATGGGTCTAATTCCATCCACTTTAAAATACATTTTACACTCTTCATCTATTGTTTCCCAAACATGCATCCAACTGGCTGGGTAACGCAGATGAGATCCTCTCCCATGATTGTGGTCTGAGTCCATGCTTGTGGTTTGAGGCCAAGGTTGAAGTTCAGAGACCATACGATTTTTAAAAAAAGTGCTTTAATAGGACAGTAGAACTTCTTTCATCCAGTTCTAGAAAGTTCATATTAACAGGTATCATCTGTAAAAAAAAAAAAAAAAAAAGAAAGTAAAAACAAAGTTACATGTAAACATCCACTAAAAAGAAAATTTAATAAATGTTAGATTTATAGCAAACTTATAAACTCAGCAAAAAAGAAACATCCCTTTTCAGGATAATTTTGTAAAAATCCAAATAACTTCACAGATATTTATTGTAAAGGGTTTAAACAATATTTTCCATGCTTGTTCAATGAACCATAAACAATTAATGAACATGCACCTGTGGAACAGTCATTAAGACACTAACAGCTTACAGACGGTAGGCAATTAATGTCACCGTTACAAAAACTTAAGACACTAAAGAAACCTTTCTACAGACTCTGAAAAACACCAAAAGAAAGATGCCCAGGGTCCCTGTTCATCTGCATGAACGTGCCTTAGGCATACTGCATGGAGGCATGAGGACTGCAGATGTGGCCAGGGCAATAAATTGCAATTTCCATACTGTGAGACGCCTAAGAGAGCGCTACAGGGAGACAGGAAGGACAGCTGATCATCCTCACAGTGGCAGACTATGTGTAACAACACCTGCACAGGATCAGTACATCCGAATATCACATCTGCAGGACAGGTACAGGATGGCAACAACAACTGCCCGAGTTACACCAGGAATGCACAATCCCTCCATCAGTGCTCAGACTGTCTGAGAGGCTGAGAGAAGCTGGACTGAAGGCTTGTAGACCTGTTGTAAGGCAGGTCTTTACCAAACATCACCAGCAGCATCGCCTATGACCACAAACCCACCTTCGCTGGACCAGAAAGGCAAACTGATGAGTCACGGTTTTGTCTCACCAGGGGTGATGGTCAGACTCACGTATATTGTCAAAGGAATGAGCGTTACACCGAGGCCTGTACTCTGGAGCGGGATCGATTAAGAGGTGGTGGGTCCATCATGGTCTGAGGCGGTGTGCCACAGCTATCATCAGACTGAGCTTGTTGTCATTGCAGCCAATCTCATTGCTGTGCATTACAGGGAAGACATCCTCCTCCCTCATGTGGTACCCTTCCTGCAGGCTCATCCTGCCATGACCCTGACAATGTTGGATCAGAAGGTGAGGGCTAGGGCTATTGTCTTGGTGGAAGAGTGGGGTAACATCTCACAGAAAGAACTGGCAAATCTAGTGCAGTCCATAAGGAGGCGATGCACTGCAGTACTTAATGCAGCTGGTGGCCACACCAGATACTGACTGTTACTTTTGATTTTGACACCCCTCCCTCATTTTGTTCAGGGACACATTATTCCATTTCTGTTAGTCACATGTCTGTGAAACTTGTTCAGTTTATGTCTTAGTTGTTGAATCTTTTTATGTTCATACAAATATTTACACATGTTAACTTTGCTGAAAAGAAAAGAGGTTGAAAGTGAGAGGACGTTTCTTTTTTGCTGAGATTATATCAGTTCTCACCATGATACCACCACTTTGTCTTCTTTGGATTTTTATTACACGTCCGTACGTAAAAGGAGTTATCAGGAGGCCGTCTCTGTAAAAAACAAAATAATAGTAATTCAAATAAACTTTTTGGGGGCTGATGTTTGCAAAATTCATGACTATTAATAACTAGATTTTTTGTCACAGATGTGGTAGTGCAAAACATGTACCATGTGCTTCCATGGAACACCAAAGGAGATGTTAGGCAAATGCTAGTCTCAGTCGCCATTCACTGACATTATATGGAAAAAAGATGCAATGAAAGTAAATGATGACTGAGATTAACATTCTGTTTAACATCTCCATTTGTGTTCCATGGAATAACAAAAATGTCAAACAACATGTTTGGAAAAACGTGATGGTGAGTACATGACAGAATATTTATTTTGAGGTGAACTACTCCTTTAAAGAGCACCACTTAATTAACTGCTGTAGATATCATGTAACTTTCATAAAACTATTTTTCAGCCAACATTCAAAGAGCACTGTAGTGTTTGACCATCTACAATACGTTTTACATGTTGTGTGAGTGAAAAAGATGATTTTTTTTCTCCCCAATTTGGAATGCCCAATTCCAATGCGCTCTAAGTCCTCGTGGTGGCATAGTAACTCGCCTCAATTCGGGTGGCAGAGGACGCAGTTCCCTCCGCATCTGGGACGTCATCCGTGCATCTTATCACGTGGCTTGTTGTTACTGCGAAGACCTAGCGCATGTGGAGGCTTCACTCTATTCTCTGCGGCATCCACGTACATCTCACCACGCGCCCCACCAAGAGCGAGAACCACATTATAGCGACGACAAGGAGGTTAACCCAACATGACTCCACCCACCCTTTAGCAACCGGTGCCGCTTAGGAAGCCTGACTGGAGTCACTCAGGATGCCCTGTATTTGAACTTGTGACTCCAGGTGTGGTAGTCAGCATCTTTACTTGCTGAGCTACCCAGACCCCCCAGTGAAAAAGATGATTAATTTTTCAGGTTCAGCTGACTTCCTTTCCTGTCTCATAAGGTCCGAGATTGTCAATTATTAAAAGTCAGCGCTATGACTTTTATGCGATTTGTGTAATTAGTAAGCCTTTGGTTTTCAGAGGAACAAGATACAGCTGCATGAAGCAATGTAAGAACTGTTTCACACATCTTGCAGCTGTAACGAATACGCAAAGCAGCAGCAAAACATCAACAGCAGGCATGCCTTGAGCTTTTACACTGACAGAATTTCTGCTATACTGTATAACAAAGCTTCGGCTTTCTACAGAATATAAAGATATTTATGGATTACCACAGTGAGTATTGGCTTTGACAATGGCCATAAATTAAAAAAGGTTATTGAGAGTGGGCCACTGAAAACTATATGTCTAATGTGTTCCATATTAGAACTCTCTACCTAGCAATATCTTGAAAATATTTTAAAGGTGCACTCATTTAATATTTGTCTTTTTATTTATATATTGATTAAAATTGAACATTTAAAATGTTTTATAGTGTTTATTTTTATGTTGCACAGACACCAAGCGGCATAGATGCAGCAACATGCAAAACCAGACATTCTCAGTTAATGATTATATTGTAAAAATGTGCTATTTGAGTAAAGATACTGACTACCACACCTGGAGTCACAAGTTTGAATCCATGGCGTGCCGAGTGACCCCAGACAGGCTTCCTAAGCAACCAATTGGCCTAGTTGCTAGGGTGGGTAGAGTCACATTGGGTTAACCTCCTTGTGGTCACTATAATGTGGTTCTCGCTCTCAGTGGGCCGTGTGGTGAGTTGTGTGTGGATGCTGCGGTAAATAGCATGAAGCCTCCACACGCACTATGTCTCAGTAGTAACGCTCTCAACAACCACGTTAAAAGATGCACGGATTGACTGTCTCAGACGCAACTGAGACTCATCCTCCATCACCCGGATTGAGGCGAGTCACTACACCACCACGAGGACCTAGAGGGCATTGCAGTCAGCCATGATTAATTTATTCCAAGAGTGAAAGAATCCAACTACAAGCGATTACTGAGAAAAGCAAGTCATATTCGGCTGGTCATTTTATCTCAACATGGTAGAGCTGAATATGTGCCATGAATGTGTGGCCAGCATCATAAATCAAATGAAAAGCATCAAATAAAGTAGCTTTTTCTCCAAGACTGGTATGACTTGGTAAGTCTTCATCTTAAGTAAGTGTGAAATGTAATCATTATTATGTTTAAAAAGCCAACAACATGTATAATAAGGTCAAAAACAGTTTAAGCTAAAACTGTTCGGCCCACATACATTGATATTGAGATATATATATATATATATAAATATTCAGATAATTAAAATGCTTTACATTCTTGTAGCAGAAGAGTTAATCATTGATAAGGCCATACAAAAAGCGGCTTTAGAATACAATGCATTGTATACTATCATATTATTGATCAGAAGTCAATCATTGGCACACAGTTCACAGCAGTCCATTTCACAAGTGAATTTGTCAATCATTTGGAGATTTATTATGAGGGCTTGTTTAAGGACCCATCAATGTACACCTACGTCAGATGTCTCGGGTGTGTTGCGTCATAAACATAAAATGTTTAGGTCACTGTGTCAAGTTAAATATAGTTTCATACTCGACTCTTTAAACACATCTTGAGATCCCTTAGTTCACATTTGCGCTCCGAGTGTTTTGAACGCAAGAAAATAATGCATGTTTGTGTTGTTCTGCCTACTGAAGTGTTTTCTTCACTGTATGAACTGCGCGTTGCTCATACAGCTGGAATTTCACTTACTGCCCTCTGGAGTAAACAGGTGGTACTACAAGCTTGCATTTCTCAGGAATATTCCTTATTATGGTCCGTGGGCATGCAATTAATTGCGTAATTTTTTTAACGTGTTATTTTTTGTAAAATTAAATCGCACTGAATTAACATGTCAAATTGACAGCCCTAATATAAATATGTATAATCATTATATATTGAGTTATTGTTATATGAGGGGCTTTTTCAGCAAATATTTGTAAATGTGATTAATCGCAATTAATTAATCGGGATACCATGTAATTAATTCGATTAACATTTTTAATTGATTGACAGCCCTAATTTTTACCCATTAATCTGATTTCACTCTGTATGTAAACTCCTTTATCAATGTTTACCAATGTGCACAATTAATGTGTGTATGACTGTTTACGTTTTGACATCAAAAGCTGAAAACAAACTGATGATTTCATATCGCACGTACACACGTTTTTCTTGTGTTGTCAGATTGTGTATGTACTGCAAATGTATCTTAGTGCACCTTAACCACTTTTACATTAATCAGAAGTGTAACTTCAGAAACAAAAGATATTAAGTATCTATAACCAAATGCCCATCTACCTTTTTGAATTATTTTTTAACCACAAGAGAACAAGCATTGTAGTGTGAGACACTTACCTTCTCTTTGCAGCTAGACAGCATGCTAATAATGCTAAGACAGACAGATTGCACTGAAAGAGCCGGTGACCAGTCTTCTGTTAAGATGGACAGGCAGATGTGGCCATTGCTATAAATGTGAGGATGGACAGGTATGTTGTCTCCTGTGAACATTACCTGCCAAAACAGAATACGTGCATACACATAAGTGTTTTCATCTCTTTCAGACAAATATGGTATTTAGCATCAATCAGAACAAAAACACTCATACACTGAGCTGAATTGAAGGAACTGGGGAAAAGTAGCCTTTTGGAACAATACCACGTTCCTGCATTAATACAGACAAAAAGAAACTTATGCATAAGCCAGTGCTTAGTCCTCACAATTGGCATGAATCCGCTAGATTAGGAGTTGGAGACAGAGACAGCAGTTTGTATGAGAGGCCAGCACCAGAGCCGGACTTTGGCGCTCTCAGTCAGAGGGGAACAAATACAGCCTGTGCCTCACTTCCGATTAAATGCATTTAAAGCACAAACTCCACTAGGGCAGCACCAAAAAAAAGTTGTCAAGTTCATCTGTCACCTTTACTCTAAAGTGCAGTTTAAGAGCATTTAAAATCCCAGCGGCTAAGAATATATACAAAGAATAAATTCTAATCAGCTCTAAGTCATCAAGAGTGTTTCCATTAATGGATGTCAAGTCTCTGTATCCATACAGTCATGCTTTTCTTATCCCTAAAAAGCCTTTGTGGGGTGTGTGAGCTTGTTCATCTAACTTGCTCTATACAGGTCTGCTATTTATAATGGAACTGATTTGTAAAACACGATTGGATCTAATGCCCTTAAATGTGGCCTCTAAATCTTCATGCTACAAGTTCAAAAGTGCCCTTCCCATGCAGGTGCAAAAGATTGATCCCACGCAGGTGCATTTGGGCTCAGTGGCACAGGTAGTTGAACCGTAAGAAAAGATTAGGGGACTGTAGTTGTCTCTTTCACTAATTATTTGAAACAGCACAGTGAAGGGGAATGTAGGACTATTTAGCAATTGTTTGATTCAAAATATACAGTATTTGAGGAACAATTCTTCAATTAGCAAACACTTTTGTCTAAAGCAATTAAAGAAATAGCTTTTTCCTCCATTTAGTAAAGGTTGTCTATGTTGTCTGAGACAATTGCATAATAAATAAATAATGTTTTAATAAAGATCCCATGAAAAGGCTGCAGTTTTCTTTTCCTATGTTGACATGTTGAAAGAAAATTACACTGATCAGCCATAACATTAAAACCACTGACAGGTGAAGAGAATAACATTTACTATCTCATTACAATGGCACCTGTCAAGGGGTGGGATATATTAGCCAGCAACTGAACAGTCAGTTGTTGGAAGCAGGAAAAAGTGACACGCGTAAGGATCTGAGCGACTCTGACAAGGGCCAAATTGTGATGGCTAGACGACTGGGTCAGAGCATCTCCAAAACGGCAGGTCTTGTGGGGTGTTCCCGGTATTCAGTGGTTAGTACCTACCAAAAGTGGTCCAAGGAAAGAACACAAGTGAACCGGCAACAGGGTCATGGGCACCCAGGGCTCAATGATGCACATGGGGAGCGAAGGCTAGCCTGTCTGGTCCGCTCCCACAGATGAGCTACTGTAGCACAAATTGCTGAAAAACTTAATGCTGGCCATGATAGAAAGGTGTCAGAATTGCAGCTTGCTGCATATGGGGATGCGTAGCCGTAGATAGGTCAGAGTGCCCGTGCTGACCCTTGTCCACTGCCAAAAGTGCCTACAATGAGCACGTCAGCATCATAACTGGACCATGGAGCAATGGAAGAAGGTGGCCTGGTCTGATGAATCACATTTTCTTTTAGATCATGTGGAAGCCCGGGTGCATGTGCACAGTTTACCGGGGGAAGAGATGGCAGCAGGATGCAACATGGTAAGAAGGCAGGCCGGCGGAAGCAGTGTGATGCTCTGGGTAATGTTCTACTGGGAAACCTTTGGTCCTGGCATTCATGTGGACTTTGACTTTGACACGTACTTTTGACTTTGACACGTACCACCTACCTAAAGATTGTTGTAGACCACGTACCTCTCTTCATGGCAACGGTATTCCCTGATGGTAGTGGCCTCTTTCAGTAGGATAATGCGCCCTGCCACACTGCAAAAATTGTTCAGGAATGGTTTGAGGAACATGACAAAGAGTTCAAGGTGTTGACTTGGCCTCCAAATTCCCCAGATCTCAATCAGATTGAGCATCTATTGGATGTGCTGGACCAACAAGTCGGATCAATGGATGCCCCAGCTCGCAACTTACAGGACTTAAAGAATCTGCTGCAAACGTCTTGGTGCGAGATACCACAAGACAGCTTCAGAGGTCTTGTGGAGTCCATTATTTGATGGGTCAGAGCTGTTTTGGCAGCATGAGTGGGACCTAAATGATATTAGGCAGGTGGTTTTAATGTTGTGGCTGATCGGTGTAGGTTGGGATATGTAGAATAAAATATTTTTGACTTTTATTTTAAATAGCCCATATACTTTAGTTTATGTCTTGGCCAGGAACCTTGATTTGCTACATGCAAGTCATAGGCAGATGGGGTGGGGTGTTTTTTTCTAATTCTAGAGAGCATTGTATTGAAAAAACATTGGTATATACAGATGATAAGTGATCAATATTTTTGGTCTGTTCCCCCGGAAAGCATGCCTGTACATTATAAATGCATTTATCTGATGAAAATGTATTTAGTCACCTTTTAAGGGTATATTCACATATAGATGGCCTCAAAGCTAATAAACATAGACATTTTGATTTCATGGGGACTTTAATTTAATTATTAAGCTTCAATTGACTAAATAATTTCTAGTTCTACTACACAGAAAGCACTGTTGCCTACCTGAGGTGAGTCAAAGGGATAACGACTACTAAATTTAAAAAGAAGCTGAAATTTCTCCCCCTCGTAGATAGTACCGGGGGCTCCTTCCATATCCACAATCCATCTGTAAACACAAACAGAGAGCCATTAATAATGTTGCTTTTTGATTGACTGAATAGTCTCTTAAACTAACCACCTTCCTATTTATAAGCTCCATAAAAATGACCAACAAGTGCAATAGTGAAGAAAAACTGGACTTTCATGAAGCTTGGAGGGCTGGAAAGTACAAGCATGGCTTTACAATGAGCACTCTCTTTGCTATGACAAGTTCCACACAACCAATCAGTAGAGTTTCGTTTTCATTTAAGGAGAGGGACAAAACGTGGCAAGACTACAGCAAAGGTGATAAAAGACAAGACAAGCATAACATTCCCAGAACTATGTTTGAAAAAAGCTTGTATAGGAAGAGGCACCACATAAGGGGTCAAACTCTTTAGCATGACCAATCCCTGACCTGAGCGCTCTGGGATAATCCAGTAAATTTTTAGCCATTTGGGGAACAGCTAACCAATGGAGAGCAAGTTGACCTTTTCCAAATAGCATAAAAGTACTCAACAGTCAGTGAGAAAGAATGAGGTGAGGTGATATTCCTGACTCGACAGAAACACACTGACTCAACGGGATTTGTCACTGTGTGCTTGTGTGTTCCAGTCCTCGTGTGTCCTTCTCTAATTCTGTGTCTGCAGAACCCCAGAAATTTATACAGAATTGCATTATCATTTATTAAAGCTGAAGTATGTAACTTCTGTGTAATCATACTTTGTCCTATCCAATCTTAATATGCAGACACAACTATAAATAAGCCATAGGTTAATTTTCTAAAAATAAAAAAAAGACTGCAAGCACTCTTTCCGTGGCACTTTGAAAATGTCTCCGTTTGTTTTGAGGGACCCACTGAGACCCACCCCAACAATGTGACTCAACCACGGCATTGCAGTTGGGGCAGAAATATCTCTTTGTTTGACCAACAGCAGACCAGGGGCATATTCAGAAAACTGTATTGAAAACAAAGTTTGTTTTTGCAATTCCTTTTGGAGGCGCAGAAATTACATACAGAACTTCAGTTTAAAATATTTAGATGAACTGGATTTTGATCAGCTACCAATAAGAGTGCAGTATTGGATACCAAAAAGAGTAGCACACATTTCACCATATTTAAATCCATTCCACGAAGGCTAACTACCCGCATTTCCCCCTTAAATCAAGGCAGACAATGCAGAATCCATCTTGGTCTGCAAATAACTAAAGCTTCCATTTTAAAACCTAAAACCCAAATGTGAAATCTCTGCCCTAACAATACAAGTTACCACAAAGCTCTCCCAGTTCATGTGAAGAAACCAGTCTGGCTCGAATACAAAACAAATATGCAACTCTTGCAGCATTCCACAATTACACAAAGTGACATCAGCCATGCCATTTTCCTGCCACAACATTATCACATATCTACAGCAGCAGTTGTTTTCAGAAAATTGAGAATGTTCCAGAGATGGAGCGGAAATATTGGACTACCAGTGCTGCGTGTAGAAGAGCTCACGTTTCTACTTTAGTTTGTATGTGAGACTATTCTGGTTTACCTCATAATATTCCTTCAGATGACAGAAAGGCACAAAAATATTTGAAAAAGAACAGCATGATCTGTTCAGATGCATCTTAAATGGACAGTTCTCCCCAAAGATGTAATTCTATCAGTATCATCATTTATTTATTTTGTTCCAAATACATACGACTTTCTTTCTTTCCTTATGCCTTTCTGTGGAACACAAGAAGAGAAATGTATAAATATTGATTGGGCTGCTCTTTTCCCACAAATTTAAAGTGAATGGGGACTGAGACTGTAAGTCCCTAACATTGTGCCTGACATTCTGCCTAACATCTCCTTTTCGTTTTCCACAATGGAGATAAAATCATAAGGTTTGGAACAACATGAGGATAAATAAATTATGACAATTTTCATTTTGGCTGAACTTTGCTTTTAAGTTTATCCCATTATAACATGGCCCCCTAAGGCTAGATTTTTCAAAACTGAGCTCTACATCAATTGTTTATTTTCATCACTGCCATGCAGAGAATGAGAAAAACATATTTGAGAAGACAATAGTAAATCACTTCTATTTTCCCACTTCTGATGTAATATCAATGAAATAATTTATTAATCATGACACTGAACATAAGAGTGGTTATACAATGTAGTGAATATTCAGATTCTGTTGATAATCCTTTATAGTTATTCACAACATTCTTGCCCTGTTTTTTCTAGGGACATTTTCCATAAAAGACAAACAGATATTTCTGGACACATTCTTACAGACACAGGCCAAAAAGAGGCCAGAAAGGTATGTTACAGCAATACTACCCTCTCATGCTGACAGCTTAACTCTTTCATTTTTTATTAGACTGAGCAGACATACTATACATTGACTGGGCAGGTGATAAACTGAAGCAGCCTTACAAGTGACACCAAATGAAAACTGTGACAAACACTTTTTGTCAGGTTTTTCAGACCGGAGGACATTTTTAGCATAATATAAAAATTTAAATTGATGTATGTAAGCGTAATCGATACAACACAGCCCATTAAAGGGGTCATGACATGAGAAACCAAATTTGCCTTGATCTTTTGGTATATAAGAGGTCTTTGTATCATTAAAACGTCCTGCAAGTTTAATATTTTAAGACGTCCTCCCCATTCTAAACGAATCATTTATTTAATCAAGCTCAAAATACAGCTCGTTCTGGATTCATGGTTAGAAGTGACGTGACGGTTAGAAGTGACGTACCAGCGTTTGCATATGACCGCCTCCAGCACAAGATAACTACGCTTTAAGCGCAAGACAACTACGCTCATTTCAGTATCGCCGTCGCCTCACAAGTGTTCAGTCGATGGACAGCGAGCTCTGACAGAGACTACTTGTGCACAGGAAAATTACGATGCCACACAGATGTGCTGTTCCTGGCTGTGGTCAAACAAAACCTCTGAATAAGCTGCCGAAAGATCCAGACGTCAGGGAAAAATGGATGCAGTTTATTTTTTGCGGACGCTCCAGTCACGGCAGTGTTAACTTAAGCGCTTGTTCTGTACATTTTAAGGATGACTGTTTTGAGAACAAATCTCAATATGATGCTGGCTTTGCCAGAAAACTGTTGCTCAAAGATAAGTCCGTGCCGACTATTCTGGGAACAACGACGACGCAAACTGTAAGTAATCTATTTTAAACTTTAAACTACTTTTTAAAGCGCAATTTCATTCATTATGAATAATCACAGTGTTTTTACTTAGTTTACTTGCATATTGTTCTGGCTGGGGCGTCAATAATTGATACATAGGCACTGACGTTAGCCAATCATAACAGTGGGCGTTAACACTGAAGTCTTAAATGGAAAACGCCCCCAAAACAGACTGTTTGAATCAGAGGATGAGAAACAGGGTGGGAAAAGGTCATAAATCACTAGATTTTAAAAGTTTTTCTTAAAAAATAATATATTAATACTATAATTGCACCTAAGGGAACATAATAATACAATAAAAAACCCATGTCATGACCCCTTTAATGCTTCAAATTACAATTCAATTAAATATATATATATATATACACACACACACACACACACACAGTATATATGACAAAATGCAATATAATGACAAACTATATACACAGAAGAAAATATGAGCCATATTGCACTATCACAGGTTTCTCATATGAGTGTCCTCATGAAAAATACAGCATATCAGTGAGTAGACAGTTATTACACACTTGGATATAAGATTAAATATTGAGTCAGCAAGTGAAGTTCTTACTGTGTGATGGTGTTCTGTACACTCTTCTCATTCAAAGTCATTCCAGGGGGCGGATCATTCTGCAAGGCTAACAGTTCCTTCTGTAATCTCTTCTGTTGAGAATAAGAGAGAACAAATAGAAGGAAAAGAAAATCATATCTAGGAACTATCTATAGAATATAAACCAGAGTCTTCATCATTGTTTTTGAATCACTACAGCACTGAAACATTTCAGCTGGTATCCTTAAAAGACTGGCTGTCAAAATAGCGGTCTACCTTAATAGCCCCTTATGTATTTATGACTACTAATGTCATTTTCTTTTACACGTGTCATTATACTTATTTTTGCAGTACTTTATCTTGCTACTTTGTATTTTTTACAATTATTTATACAGTCATTTTTAAAGATACAGTACAACATTCCATACATGCAATGTCTAAACTTATGTTACTGTTCTATTATAAAAATGTATAGATAAAAAATAAAAAGGAGTTGTTTGTGGGCATCTCACTAAGTTTTAAAACACAACCTGTGTTGTGACTGACCCATTTAAACCTACATTTTCATTCTGAAATCTGTATTCATAAGCAAATCTAAAAAGCTAACATTTTCTACAGTCCTAAAAAAAACTTACGTATTTCATTCGTTTATGGGGTATACAGTTATATATATATATATATACAGTACAAGTTTAGGAACAAAAAATGTAAGTTCAAACATCCCATGATTTCCTCAGCAACCTTGCAATGTTGTATAAAATAAGTGGGGAAATCAAGGTTTAACGCCATGGGAAAATAAAGAATATTTTGAGAAATACTATATTTATTCTTTCTATTATATTGACTGTTTTTGTGAATCTTCATCGCCAGCTGTTGCTTTTAAAGCACCGACAATCTCACCCTGACAGCTCAGGCACCTCGATGAGGACAAGTTATTGTTTAACAAATAACACACCACAACTCGTTTGCCTTGTTAGGCCTATCTATAAAACACCATCTACACTATCAGAGACGATACGCTCGGCAGTTGATCAAGGCTTGATATATAAATTAAACAGAGCTAGATGTCAGATGTGATCTTACCTGCATCGACGCCATGATGGATCCCCCTGCATCAGTGGCGCACAGTAACGCAGAGCGACTGACGTCACCATCACGTGACATCCGAGTACACTGCGATCTGTCAACACTCAACACGGTCCCAAAAATCAAATCCACCCCTTCCCTGCACATATAACTTACTTTGTTGCATGTGCAGATAATATTTTGATGCTTTATATTTTTATATGCTATTATTATAATTTATATTATTGTAAATAGGCCTATTATTATAGAAAAAGAATGTAAATACCAATAATTCGAGATCCACTGTTTTTATATAGTTAAAAATAATAGAATTAACTTAAAGTATTATCTTTAGCTTTTTATCATTGCATTTATCATTTCATTTAGCCTTTTTTTTTCTTGAACTGTAACTCCAATGTTTATGTTCCTTGATATGTATGTATTTGGATTTTATGTTTTTATTCTTCAATAAAAATAATATTAACTTCCTGAGATCTATTTGTTCCAATTTCAAGTTTTGAAGAACTGACAAAGAGGTACGATTGAACTATAATTAACAGTAATTTTTGCACAAACTTTATATTATACACATTGAAAAAGTTTGGAATAATGTACAGATTTTGCTCTTATGGAAAGAAATTGGTACTTTTATTCACCAAAATGACATTCAACTGATCACATTGTATAGTCGGGACATTAATAACATGAAAAATTACTATTACAACTTGAAATAAATGTTCAGAACTTCTTAAACTACTTCAAAGAGTTCTCATCAAAAAAATCATCCACGTGCAGCAATGACAGCTTTGCAGATCCTTGGCATTCTAGCTGTCATTTTATCCAGATACTCAGGTGACATTTCACCCCACACTTCCTGTAGCACTTGCCATAGATGTGTCTGTCTTGTTGGGAACTTCTCACACACCTTACATTCTAGCTGATCCCACAAAAGCTCAATGGAGTTAAGATCCATAACACTCTTTTCCAATTATCTGTTGTCCAATGTCTGTTTCTTTGCCCTCTCTAACCTTTTCTTTTTGTTTTTCTGTTTCAAAAGTGACTTTTCTTTGCAATTCTTCCCATAAGGCTGTACCCCTGAGTCTTCTCTTTACTGTTGTTCATGAAACTGGTGTTGAGCAGGTAGAATTCAATGAAGCTGTCAGCTGAGGACATGTGATGCATCTATTTCTCAAACTAGAGACTCTGATGTACTTATCCTCTTGTTTAGTTGTACATCTGGCCTACCACATCTCTTTCTGTCCTTGTTAGAGACAGTTGTCCTTTGTCTTTGAAGACTGTAGTTTACACCTTTGTATGAAATCTTAATGTTTTTGGGCAATTTCTTGCATTTTATAGCCTTCATTCCTCAACACAATGATTGACTGATGAGTTTCTAGAGAATGCGGTTTCTTTTTTGCCATTTTTGACCTAATATTGATCTTAAGACATGCCAGTCTATTGCATTCTGTGGCAACTCCAAAACAAAGACAATGTTAAGCTTCATTTAATGAACCAAATAGCTTTCAGCTGTGTTTGATATAAAGGCAAGTGATTTTCTAGTACCAAATTAGCAATTTTGTATGATTACTCAAGGATAAGGTGTTGGAGTGATGGCTGCTGTAATTGGTCCTGTCTCGATTTGACCAAAAATGACTTTTTTTCAAATAGTGATGGTGCTCTAGCTGACTATACTTTGTGATCAGCTGAATGCCCCTTTAGTGAATTAAATTACCAATTTCCTTCCGAAACAGCAAAATCTGTACATTATTCCAAACTTTTGTACTGCAGTGTAAATTATTATAGAATTAAGCCATTTTGTTTATTCCTTATAGTCATGCGTTTGCAGAAAATCTCCCACAAAAGACATGTTAACAATCTGGAAATTGATAAACTGGCCAAAATACAATGAGGTATTGGTGAGAAAGTGATATATTTCTTTCTTCCATATTTATTCCTAGTGCAGACTTCACTAAGACAATTGCAAAAGACTAGTCAATACAAAATCGTTAAGACATAAAATATTTTTAAAACATTGCATACAAAACACAAATGATCAACTCATAACGATGTTAAACCTACAGTCAAGACTGTTCTCATCACAGAAAACAAACTCCTTAATGGTTCAAAATAACAAAATATTTATATAAATACACAATCAGTGACATAAATATAATGGCAAATAAATGGCATGTAAGTAGGTCACAGTCAACACATACTCCATTCCAATCTACCTCTAAGTTTGAAGCTACACTGTAAAAAAAAAGTTGATTCAACTTTAAATTATAAGGCAACTTATCGCAAGCGCTTTTTTGAGTAAACTTGACAATCAGGGACTAAAGTCCACCCAACTTAAAATATTACATTAACATCACAAGTTGTCACAACATAAATTGTCATGTTTACCTAATAAATAACAGAACTAAATATTTTTGGTTTACTGAACACAAATAGGCCTATTATCTATAGGCATATAGACGGATTAATTACTTAAGTAGTCTAATTAAATTAAAGACAGACCATAACACGGGTCAAATAACTTTTTATTATTTAAACACTTTGTGTCAATGCACAACAACAACATTACAGTACCAAGTCTGTATGGCAGACTTTGCATTTTAAATTCTTTACTCTATGCATTTTACACTTAACTCCATGCATGGTACAAATGCATGTTAGAGAAATCCACAGTGTTAAGTACACCATAATACGTTAGCTGTCTTGTGGCATGAGGCACATTTTCACATGTATTTAACATTTTTGGTTGATTTTTAAAGGAACAATTATGTGAAAACTAATTTACACATAATGTATTGCATAATTTAACATCAACCTAAGAGTTCCTCAAAACCAAGTTACTATTGTGTCCAAGAACCCAAAACAATTGAAAGCATCTGAGTAAACCACAAACATTACTCAGCTGTTATAAATGCACAGCACTTTTTTGTCAGAACAACACTGAAAATTGCAATGATATGCCTGTAATCCACTGACCTAGATCCTTGGACGTACCAGTGTCTACATAGAAATCAAACACAATTAATTCAACCCAAAAAAAAAAAAAAAACTCTAGGAGAAACTCCAGCCTCAAGGGATAGTTCCCACAAAAACGACTAAAAAAACAATACTATTTTCTTTCAATGCATTCATTAATGTTAAGCATTCACTTGTTACAACCTTTGCCTTAAAGCGATAGTTCACACAAAAATGAAAGTTCTTTTATCATTTACTCACCCCCAAATTGTTCTAAACCTGTGTGAATTTGGGGGTGAGTAAATGATGAAAGAACTTTCATTTTGTGTGAACTATCTCTTTAAGGCAAAGGTTGTAACAAGTGAATACTTAACATTAATGAATGCATTGAAAGAAAACAGTATTGTTTTTTAGTCATTAACTATGAAAGTATAAAATAAACAATGGCCACTGGAAGAACGTCATTCAGATGCATTTGTCCATTTAGCAAAGTTTAGACTTCAATGACTGCACTCTTGCAGAGCAGATGCCACCAAGATCCATGAAGATTTTTTGTATTACTTCAAAAGTATACTTAAGTTCTTTTGGATACTCCATGTTGAGTGCATACATGAGACCAAACAAGTATGCGAATGCTGCTGGCAGATCTGGAATGTCATCAAGCACAATGGCCTCTTCCAGGATTATGGCCAGGTTGATCACATTTGGCAGTGATGTGACGGCAGCAACATCATCTTTGACCACAGTAAGAATTCCAATCTTTACACCTTTGGTGCAGTGGTCCACAGGATCAGTATCCTGGGAGAATAATGGGGGGTTATTAATGGAAATGTACATTTACATATAACAATAATTATTATCATCATCGTTGTTGTGTAAGTAACCTGAATACATGTAAAATATAGTATAAAAAAAGGATTTAGAAATGGAAATGGTAATTTACCAGGCACATCTTGAGTAAACATGCTGGCTTCTCACGCAGAAAAATTGGCAATCCCTTAAGAGCTGTTCTTTACCGATGTGAGGTAATGTCAGTCACCTAAAAATAAAAAAAATATATATTTTGTTTATAAAATCTGCAGATGCTCTATGACCTTATTATTAAAACGATTGAAACATTTCCCGTGTGCGAAATCAGTAACAAACACTGCTAAATTAGAGTAACTTTAGGCCGTCTATTTGGGAACAGCGCAAAATCACATGACAAATAACATACAGTCGATTATAAAAATGATTAATACCCACCGGTTATTTTAAAGAAAAGCTGGATTGATCAGGCACGACGACACCACTCCTTCACATCAGCATCGAAAAGGACCAAAAAGTGCGCGAAATCAGTAACACACTGTGAAATGAAATTAGGCCGTCAGTTTGTGAAGAACACAATATTCGTTAAATATTTCAAATAACATACAGACGATTACAAAAATGATTAATTCACAGCGGTTATTTTAAAGAAAAGCTGGATTGATCAGACGACACCACTCCTTCACATCTGGAGTGATTACGTTACACCATCAGTTTGTAAAGAGCACAATACCTCTATATGACAAATAACATAGGCGATTATGATTTAATACATACTAGTTATTGTGCAGGAAACAATCGGATTGATTAGGCAGGACGCTGTCATCCACTTTTCACCAGCATCAACTTCTGGAAACCGCTGGCGCTGTCGTCGTCTTCTCACCTCCTGCATCAACTTTTTGAAACTTTTTGAAGTAGCTTATGTCTCAAACTGCGCATGCGTTCAATGTACAAACTTCGCACGTGCTGACAAGAATCGCGAGATTCAATGAAAACGAAAAGAACTTAGTAAGATCAACAAAACATTGCACATTTTTAACATTCAAGGAACTAATTTGTTGAATGAACTTAGTATCATGCATGAACACTTCCAATCAAAATATCTAAGTTCAATTTACTGTTTTATGTTTATTGGGAGGACTTTTTGTAAGTTGGCTTTTTTACAGTGTATGAGCTGGTCCAGTGCAATCTCAGGAGCAGGGGAATTCTTTCATTTCTGTTGATCTGTTGGTGTAAGCAAGCTTTGTAGGTGAAATACATGCACACTTCAGAGAGAAGGTGAGAGGGTATCTTCCAGAAGTTTACCTCATTGGTTTAATTTTGCGCAAACTAACCTATAGGCAAAAAAAAAAAACAAAACATAGAATTCAAATATTGATAAGATTTGAATCATAAGAAAAAAATTTGAGATGAAGTGAGCGGGATAGACTTTGCATTTAAGAGTAAAATAGTTAAAAACCCCATAAACAGTCAAAATAGCTTAATAATTTAGATCATGAAAATGTTATATTAATTTCACTTGGCAGACACATTTATCCAAAGCAACTTGCACTACATTCAAGGTGTCCCTTTAATCAATTTGAGGTCCCTAGAAATTGAACCCATGCTGTTATTGTTGACAGCGGCATGCATGTTTTGAAATCTAGACTTTGAACATGTACTCACAGGGTCCACTCAGCAGCTTTGATGGTGCCAGAGGGTGAAACATGTTCCCTATTCACAATAAACTCATGACCATCTGAGGAGATTAGTTTTACAACCACCATATGTCCTCTCTTCAACATCTGCTGGAATATAGAATCATGTGAAAACATCCAGGAAAACAAGCCACAGCAGTGGCTTGGACAGTCCTATGCATCTGATTACATTTACAAGAAAGGAATCAAAGTTTAACATCAATTATGTTCTACGGAAATCTAAATGATCTCCTAAAGGATCAAATGTATTTACAAAAAGCATTTAAGAGATGATCGAGACATTCCAATTATCCATTTGCAGATCAATAAGTCCAATACAAACCCACTGTTTCACAAGTACTATATCACTCCTGTATACAACAGAACAACAACATTAGGCTATATAACAGCATTGCTTTGGAAAATAATTGTATTATTATGAGGCAGCATCTGAGAGGGAGAGAGAAATAGAGAGGCAGCTTAGACATATACCACAACTGTAATTTTAATACAGTCTGGCTAAATTAATTAGGTAATAATGTGACAGACACACACTTAAATTCTGAATTGAGCAGGTAAACACAACCAAAAAATGTGTTTGTATTTGCATTAATTGTCTTTTTCTGTACTATGTCAATAGTTTAATTATGAAATCATAAAATTTAATTCTGTGTTCTGAGACTGTCTGAAACCATCTTATAAAAGCACATTGTCACGGTAATGTCACAGAGTAGTTTGTTAAAGCAGTTTGTTTTTTAGATATTGCTGTCAAACAAACTGTGTTTTGAAAATAATACATCACAATATTGTCTATTTTCTTCTCTTGATGGATCTGTTAACCATATATCCAATTCTAATAACTTTACCACAAAACAAGTTTATTGAGAAACACGTACTGGATACAACCAAATTCTTCTGATTCAGTAAGTCCTGTCAGTCCCATCACTGACCTGACTGATCTCTTTTTACAGTTTACACTACACATGAAGTTTGATTTCACATAAAGAAGAATGAGCTTCATAAAACAATGAAAAATAATAATAAATAAAATGAAGTATCACATTTTGTTTAAATTAACATGCATAATTCTGAGCTCTAAAAAAAGTTTAACTCATATTTTGTTATAACTTTAGTCTATAACTATATGTAAATATATATTTATTTTAGTTCATGGCCTAATTTATTTATGTTGAGGTTATATTTATTTGTGCTGTGGTTTTATTTATTTGTGTTGTAGTTTTATTTATTTGTGATGTGGTTTAATTTATTTGTATTGTTTTGTGGTTTAATTTATTATTTTTGTGGTTTTATTTATTTGTGTTGTGGTTTTATTTATTTGTGATGTGGTTTAATTTATTTGTATTGTTTTGTGGTTTAATGTATTATTTTTGTGGTTTAATTCATTTGTGTTGTTGTTTAATTGAGTTGTGGTTTAATTTAGTTGTGTCGTGGTTTAATTTATTTGTGTTGTGGTTTAATTTAGTTGTGTCGTGGTTTAATTTATTTGTGTTGTGGTTTAATTTAGTTGTGTCGTGGTTAATTTATTTGTGTTGTGTTGTGGTTTAATTTAGTTGTGTCATGGTTAATTTATTTGTGTTGTGTTGTGGTTTAATTTAGTTGTGTCATGGTTAATTTATTTGTGTTGTGTTGTGGTTTAATTTAGTTGTGTCGTGGTTAATTTATTTGTATTGTTTTGTGGTTTAATTTATTATTTTTGTGGTTTAATTCATGTGTTGTGGTTTAATTTGATTGTGGTTTAATTTATTTGTGTCGTGGCTCAATTTATTTGTGTTGTGCTGTGGTTTAATTCATTTGTTTTGTGGTTTAATTCATTTGTGTTGTAGTTTTTAAATTTTTAATTTTTTTTGTGAACTTTTTGTTTGCTTTTTACATTTCATTGAGATGTGCACTTGTGAGCCACCGTAGTGAGTCACGTGACTAGAGGAAGGAGAGTCCCGAGAGTCGAGACCGTAAACAACATGGCGCGTCACGAACCTGAGGAGTCTTAAAAACACCTCAGGGAAGAACTGAAGCGTACAACAAACTTAACTAACACATTAAAATAATTTTTACTACATAGTTTCCTAGTTATTGACCGAAGTCTGCAGGAAGTCATAAAATCAGTTAAAGAGCTGTCAGAGCACTGCTATCATATAACTGGTAGGTGTCTCTTTTGTAGGTCGCTTGCTTGCTATCTCCTAGCTTGTGCGCCAATTCAGGGTTGTGTAGATGTAAATTAAAAGTAATATATAGAATTGGTGCATTTTGTTATGTTAAACGTACAGTTTCTGCATCTAAAACAGTTATTTTAAATGTTTCCCCATGCCGTTTGCAGTTTTCAGTTGTCATTTAAGCATTGTCGCCTGTCAGTTACATCATCACAGCCTTTTGTCAGCTTAATGTCAACATTTTCTGTCCTAATTTAAATAATCTCTTTGAGTTTGAGCCCATAATTTATCTGAGACATGTAAGTATAGTGATGTCAATAACACTGACATCACCCACACTAAATGCACGACCTCAGTGTTGATTTTATTTTTTTTCCTATTATGGATTTTTGCATGGAGATATGCAATAAGACGTTAATGTATAAAATAATATCTCCATATTTGGTTGTATTTCATGTTATTCACAAGTATTAGTCTACCAAAGGATTGTTGTGACAGTTTAAAGTCTTTGAAGAAGGGCTTAAATTAGATTTTGATTCTTTTTTTTTATAGATTGTATAATATACTTTGCTTTTTACAATGATAAACACCTAATTTTGAGTGTGATTGCTTGGCTGACAATCCATTATTTTGCAGACAATCGGTCTATGGGCTCTCAGTCCAGTTCTGGGATGTCCGGCCGGGGCTCTGATAACCCAGACCAGTCAGAACCAGAAACCAACCAGAATTCTAACCAGACGGACCACACACAGGCAGAGAGGCAGTCAGAGAGACAGTCAGGATCAGAAGAGGACGTTGACTTGGCACAAGTCCTGGCATACCTACTGCGGAGGTAAATAAATATAAAACCCACATGAGATTCATTTAGGAGATACATCCCCCCTTTTGTTTGCCTTTCGTTTCATTTTGAATGAAGTTAAGTGTTCTGCATTATATCCGCCATAGGGGCCAGGTGCGCCTGGTCCATGGAAGTGGAGCGACAGGCCTACAGCTCGTGCAGTCGTATTCAGACTCTGATGAGGACAGCGATGGGGCCTGGGATGGGCGTTTAGGACATCGATATGACCCTCCTGGTGAGTATTATGCAGACCTTTATAGTCTTTTTCAAAGTTGAGAAAAGATTTCATAGACACTGAATACAGTTCCATTAAGAATAAATATTATAAACACGTATACACATAATAAACACTGCAGTTATGTGTGTGTATTACACTTATCGTGTATTATGTCTTTTTTTTTTTTTTCTCCTTTCTCTCAGTGGATGCCCAACCAGACACACAGGAAGTGGACCGTAGTGAGATCCGCACTCAGATCCTGCTCGCCACTGCTTCCTCAGGACTAAAGGGCAGACACAGTTTCACACATATGCTGGCAGAGGTAAGATAATTCTGTACTTACATTCTTGTTGTACTGGAAAAAATATTTTTTTGTGTTTAAGGAAGCTATATTTTTGCAGCCTATTGTTCATAGAGTATGCAATTATAAATATTAAAAGAGATTGGGATAATTCAAAAGTGTGTTTTGGAAACTTCCTATAAACTAACTGTTTGTATTGTATGCTGAAGCGGGAACAGGGACGGTGTCGAGGATCAAGTTTCTCTCATGGAGAGTGTAGCCTTATTCGCTCGCAGTGAGTGTAACACACACATGCAAACGCTATGCTATAATAATAATGTAATAAGGTTCCATTTGTTAACATTAGTTAAGACATTAGTTAACATGAACTAACAATTAACTATATATTTTTTACAGCTTTTATACATTTTTGTTAATTTATTTAATACAAATACAATTGTTTATTGTTAGTTCATGTTTACAAATGTATTAGTATATGTTTTAATTAACATTAACTAAGATTAACAAATGATGTAACAGTTTCGTTCATTGTTAATTCATGTTAAATAATGTTGTTAACTTATTTTAACAAATGTAACCTTATTGTAAAGTGTTAACATAATGCATATTGGGCACATAGAGCTGTATGCTGTATCCTTTTTCTGCTTCTTAAACGAATTAGTCTTTTTCATATGTCTCATAACAACAATTCATACACTTTTCCTCATAGTTTCCTGCCAAATCATGTGGTTTATAAGGACACTTATCAACAGAAAGTATTTTGTGGAGTCTACAGTGATGATGGAAACATGTTCCTGTCTGCATGCCAAGGTAAAACAAAGATTCTTGAACTGTAAATCAAAGGCTTTGCCTTTACCGTTTATTTTCTCTGCTTACTAATTTTCCGAATCCACATGAGACACAAAAATGTATAATAAAAGACTATCACAGCTAGCTTTGCATTTCCTGAAGGAAATGCCAGTGCTTGCAAAGCAGCAAAATTATTGTGTTAACGTTTTAATGTAGATAAGCTTAGTTATTTTGTAAGCTTGGGTTTTACATAAATGAAATGCTAGATCAGAGCTGCTTTGACATTGTGATGACACTCAGCAGTCTTGCTTTCAGTCGGTGGCACAGAAGTCACTGTGCTGTGTTAAGGCATCTACAGTATATATGGTTAAAGAAATGTAGGGAACACAAGACCAATCATTATTCAGTGTGCAAAAAGTGAATATATTTTTATTTACAAAACAACGTTTTAAAGGAGTATGTACATTAAGTAGTTAGTGGTGAATTAGATTAGGCATATAAAACTTCTCTCAAAAAGTCTCTCATCTTTTACTCTCCCTCATGCCATCCCAGATGTGTATGGCTTTCTTTTTTCTGCTGAACACAAATGACGATTTTTAGAAGAATATCTCAGCTCTGTAGGTCCATACAATGCAAGTGAATGGTGACCAGAACTCAGAAGGTCCAAAAAGCACAAAATGGCAGCATAAAAGTAAT
This sequence comes from Xyrauchen texanus, assembly GCF_025860055.1. NCBI lineage: Eukaryota > Metazoa > Chordata > Actinopteri > Cypriniformes > Catostomidae > Xyrauchen > Xyrauchen texanus. The sequence continues at coordinate 15,146,121 of NC_068317.1, read as the reverse complement.
CACCGACTCTTACTCTCTGACTCCAGTGATTAAATCCATGTCTTCAAAAGTGATATGATAGGTGATCAATATTGAAGTCTTTTTTACGACTTATTTTGTTTTAGGCAATTCACATTCTTCTTGCATAACACCACCAACTTGTCAGGCAGGAGAATTTATAGTAAAAAGGGACTCCAATATTGATCTGTTTCTCACCCACACCTGTCATATCACTTCTGAATATATAAGTTTAAACACTGGAGTCATATGGCTCACTTTTATGCTGCCCTTCAAAGTTTTGATCACCGTTCACTTGCATTGTATGGACCCACAGAGCTAAAATATTATTTAAATTAAAATCTTAATTTGTGTTCTTCAGAAGAAAGAAAGAAAAGTCAAACACATCTGGGATACGCTAGAGAGGATGGTTCACTCTCCGTCTCTGTTGCGGATGTAACCTGATCCTTCCAAAGGGTGAAGATCCATAAAGCCGCGGGTCCAGACGGCATTCCGGGCCGTGTCATCAGAGCGTGCGCGAACCAACTGGCTGGTGTTTTTACGGACATTTTCAAGCTGTCCCTCTCCCTGTCTGTAGTCCCCACATGCTTTAAATGTCCACCATTGTGCCTGAATAAAAGCAATCAAAAATCACTTGTCTGGCATCCTGTTGCTCTGACCCCCATCATCAGCAAATGCTTGAGAGGCTAATCAGAGATCACATCTGCTCTGTGCTGCCCACCTCACTGGACCCATTGCAGTTTGCTTACCCCAACAACCGCTCCGCTGATGATGCCATTGCATCTACAATACACACTGCTCTCTCCCACCTGGAAAAAAGGAACACATGTGAGAATGCTGTTTGTAGACCACAGCTCAGCATTCAACACCATAGTGCCCTCCAAGCTTGATGAGAAACTCCGGGCTCCGGGCTCTGGGCTTAAACGGCTTGCTGTGCAGCTGGATCCTGGAATTCCTGTCAGGCAGATGGTGGTTAGAATGGGCAGCAACATCTCCTCATCACTGACCCTCAACACTGGAGCCCCACAGGGCTGTGTACTCAGCCCACTCCTGTATTCACTGTACACACATGACTGTGTGGCAACACATAACTCCAATGCCATCATTAAGTTTGCTGACGATACAACGGTGGTAGGTCTGATCACTGACAATGATGGAACAGCCTACAGAGAGGAGGTGCACACTCTGACACGCTGGCGTCAGGACCACAACCTCTCCCTCAATGTCAGTAAGACCAAGGAGCTTGTAGTGGACTTCAGGAGGAAAGACAGAGAACACAGCCCCATCACCATTAATGGAGCACCGTTGGAGAGAGTCAGCAGCTTCAAGTTCCTCGGTGTCCACATCACTGAGGAACTCGCATGGTCCATCCACACTGAAGCCGTTGTGAAGAAGGCTCACCAGCGCCTCTTCTTCCTGAGTTGGCTGAGGAAGTTTGGAATGAACCCCCACATCCTCATACGGTTCTACACCAGCACTGTAGAGAGTATCCTGACTGGCTCCATCACCGCCTGGTACGGCAATAGCACCACCCACAACCGCAAAGCCCAGCAAAGGGTGGTGTGAACTGCCAGACACATCATCGGAGGTGAGCTTCCCTCCCTCCAGGACATATATAACAGGCGGTGTGTGAAAAAAGCTTAGAGGATCATCAGAGACTCCAGCCACCCGAGCCATGGGCTGCTTTCACTGCAACCATCAGGCAGGCGGTATCGCGGCATCAGGACCTGCACCAGCTGACTACATGACAGCTTCTTCCCCAAGCAATCAGACTTTTGAACACTTGATCTCTCACGATCAATATATTGTATCCACAATACAACTACAGTATATATATTTTTTATTTTTATTGTATGTGCATTCTATATTGTGTGTATTGTTTACTGTACATTGTATATTATTATTGTGTTGCGTAATTATGTGTACATTTAATATGTAAATTGTGTTGTGTAAATATGTTGTTTATTGTAAATTGGTATATGTCTCGTCACTGTCATGACTGCTATGTTGCTCGGAACTGCACACAAGACTTTCACCCACTGTTGCACTTGTGTATATGGTCGTGTGACAATAAAGTGATTGGATTTGTTTTGATATCATGATGGCGAGTAAACGATGAGAGAATTTTCATTTTTGGGGAACTGTTCCTTTAAGGTTTGGGAATTCAATTAAATTTCAGAATATCAGTAATATCAGTACAGTGCAAGTCTCACTAAAATCATGTTGTATAAAGGTTATTATCATTTTAGGCAGTAATTTAATTACACGTGCATGTTATACTTTTTTAATGTAATCTTAAACATTATAATTGAATCACGGTAAGTGAAACTCTTTGATAATCAGATATTTCTGCTTCTATTTTAGATCAGAATATCAGGTTATATGACACTAGTAGAGGCCGTTTTGCTCTGAAGAAGACTGTGAAGGCCAGAGACGTGGGATGGAGCGTTTTGGATGTGTGTTTTACCCCTGACGCTCGTTGTGTGCTCTACTCCAGCTGGTCTGACTATAGTAAGACAGAGACAACTCATCCGTAATATTTTGTTGAGAGTACTGATTCTTCTGATGCACGTATGTCTGTGTCTTCCCTCCGTAGTTCATGTGTGCAGTGTAGATGGGGACAATGAAACGCACACCGCTCTGGACCTCAAGTTAGTGTTTCCCCTCATAGTACATTATAGCATTACAACTCAGGTAAACACCCAGGAGCTTTTTTTCTCATGTGGATGACAGATAGAACATCAGAACCATTCATTACTGCATCCATAACATGACTGTGAGCTAACCAAGCTGAAACATGTTGGCAAAGTGAGGTTTGTGTTTATTTTGGTGGATTTATTATATAACCCATATTTATTATAAGGGAGGAAAATATATATAAACAAATAAAGCATTAATATGAAAAATAAACATTCGGTTTTTTTTATTAAATGTTAGGACAGCAACATTTCTTGTCTGTTCTCTTTTGCCTTAGATATGCAAATAATGCCAGCAGCTGACTTTGCCAACGTGTCTTTCAAGACCAAGCTTCTTCTCCCATTAAATTCACATCACTGTCTACACAGCTGCTCTTCGTTGCAAAATATTTAGTGATCATGCTGCATTGTGATAACAAACAGTAATATTTAGCTTTTAGTGATTTTGTCTTGCACTGTTCCACAAGTAAGGTAGTGCTTTGCACATGGAAATTGGTTCATGCTCAAAGGTTTATGTTACCCAAAAATGAAAATTCTCTCATCATTTACTCACCCTCATGGCATCACTGATGTGTATGATTTTTTTCTTCAACCTAACATATTTAAAAAATATCTTCGCTCAATAGGTCCTTAAAATGCAAGTGAATGGTGTTCCGACTTTTGAAGCTTCAAAAATCACAGACAGTAAGTATAAATGTCATCCAAACAACTTCAGCAGTTAATGTCTTCTAAAGCAATATGGTCAATTTTGTCACGCTCAATATTTAAGTACTTTTAACTATAAATCATTGCTTCCGGTCAGCAGCAATATGTGCGTGTGATGTAATCACGTTGGCATTTGAGACATGCGAGAACTGAGGCACGTGCGACACTCCCGGAAGAGCAGTGCTGTTTACAACTGATTAGGAGGAACGCTGTACAGAAGATTTGTTGATTTTGGTTTAGATCTGTGTTTTTATCTGTTTTTAACTCACAATGGTGTGTTTGTGTGCTCATCTTGGATGTCTCAACCGAGAGAAGAGCGTAAGATTACATCTGTAACCTGCAGATGCAAATTCTGACAGGAAGCGATGTTAAAAAGTTTTTCTAGTTAAAAAGACATTTTGTATAAATTTTTTTCACCAAAAGCAATCTTATCAAGTTAGAAGGCATTAATTTGACCGCTGCATGTCTATGGATGACGTTAATGGTGACTGTCTGTGATTTTTGGAGTTTCAAAAGTTGGATCACCATTCACTTGCATTTTAAGGACCTACTGAGCTGAGATATTTTTCTATTTTCCTTCAAATGTGTTCTTCTGAAGAAATAATGTACACACCTGGGATATCATGAGGGTGAGTAAATGATGAGAGAATTTACATTTTTTGGGTGAACTATACCTTTAAGTATTTTAATGTTATTGCCATGGACTGTAGTGATTTCTGTTTAGAGTGTTACTGATGCTGACAGTTGTCTTTTCTTCTTTCAGTCCAGATGAACGGAGGTTCTGTGTTTTCTCACTGGCTGCATCCACAGATGGAAAAGAGATTTTAGGCGGGTCAGTATCTTATTCTGTGTTCTACATTCCAAGAAAAGTCCTTTACTAACCCAGCATTTGTGTACATTAGGATTTTTTTAAATGTATGTGGACGTTTTTTTTCTGTTTCCAATTATTGGTGCACTATTGATTGATTGGTTGAATTCCTCCAATCCATACATAAGTGATTCTCACGAAACCTGTTATCTGAAATTTTTTGTCCTATTTTACTCCAAAATAAACACACGCACAAAATATATATGTATTAAATTGTATTTTGAAAATAAAAGATGAATCTTATTTTTAGGGCCATTTAGATTTTTTTACATTGTGATATTTTCATGACCATTATGCACATTTTAACCTGAAATTATTTTAACCTGAAATTGTTTTTACCTCAATGCAAAAAAAGTTTAGAAGTCATTCTGGTATTCTCATTAGTGCAGTGTGAAAAACAAATGATCATTTAAACATCATAGTAGTACTACCTTGGTACTGCTTTTCATTTTTGCTGATTTTAATTGTAAAATATTTTACAACTGCAAATTTTGTACTGTAATACAGTAAAAAATGACTGTTAAGGTAATGAGAATCATCATTAAAACAATGGGAAGGGAAAAAACAAATCAGCCAGATGCTTTACAATAATTAGAATTGGGGGGCAAATGTGCTTAACTGCCTTAAATTAATGTCACAATGTAAAATGTCTTAATAGTCCTAAATGTTGGTTTCATTTTCTTTATACAAAATATAATTTCATATTTTTTGTATTGATTTTGGCTTAAATATGAACAGGACATTTTCTTGACAGGTTTCATGAGCATCACCCAAATGGCAGGGTCAGAAAGTATCTGGCGCTTGGGGCAATAATGCCACTGAAAGTGACAAAAACGTCCCCAAAATTGTCAATGTGGGGGTTAAACAAATGCCCACATAACACATTTTTTCTAATTCTTTTCTAGGCCTCGGTATCCATAAGATTTCATGAAATGTACAATATAATGACTCAAATAGAGAATTTATCTTAATAAATAGATACAATTGAATTTTATATTTTTTAAATGATTAGAAAACACATTCCCTCATGAAGTTAAGAAATGCCCCTGTAAATCAAATCCAAATCAAATCTAAATCAAAACTTAAATAAAATTGACCATGAATGGAAAAGTTCATTTCTGACACTGCTGTATGGTAAAAAAGTGGATGTTTAAGATAATTTTTAACTGTTCCTGACATTGCTTTATCTCTATTAAACAGTGCAAACGATGGATGCCTGTACGTGTTTGATCGTGAACAAAACAAGAGAACTCTAAAGGTATGGATCACATGTTGAGGAAAGTGTGAACTAGATACTGTGACTTTAGATACTTCTTTTTAAAGGAATAGTTAATGCAGAAATGAACATTTTATAATAATTTACTCACCCTTACAAACCCATATGACTTGTGAAGGACTGACAGCATTAGTCACCATTCAATTTCATTTCATGGAAAAAAGATGCAATTGCAGTAAATGGTAAGTGAAGCCAACAGTCTGTCAAAACATCTCCTTTTGTATTGATCAAGTGAAAGAAAATCATACAGGTTTGGAAAAAAATTGTTGGGGGAGTAAATGATGACTGTTTTTTGTTTAGGAGAAAACTATCCCTTTAACTACTACAGCAGGGGTACTCAGTAGGGCAATTCAGTCCGGACCAAGATCTAAATCTTTGTGCTAGTTATCCGACACCTGGCCATCTAAATTTAGCTTTATTAATCAGCATGTTAGAGCCTTCCACAAACAGATTTGTGTTCTAATTTAGTGAAAATGAATCATGGCATGAAATGCAAGGAAAGCCTTTTTAAGCTTAAAGTAAGCAAACTTACAAACATGCTTCACTGTTATGTAATTTTGTATTTATTTTTTGCAAGTAATGAAATTCTCAAAAATGGTCCATTCAGACTTTTACATTTCTCTCAGGGGACACCCCTGAACCCCCATGCAGTGTTTTTTTATTTATCTCTCAAAAGGTCTCTTATGTCCCATACATATATATATTCTGAATTTCTATTTCAACACAAAATCTGGACTGCTGTCATTCAGTTTCATGTCATTCAAGTCTTGATGAAATATTTAAATCTTTTGGTAGAACGATCCCTCAGACCCCACTAATTTGGCTGTCTCTGGGCCCCCAATTTCCTCATCCCTGCCCAGTTTTGAAGAGACTATTTTGACTGTTTAGGATTTGCTTTTATTTTAATTTTATAATTTATTTTACAAAGTACAAGTTATAATGCATGTAAGCTACCGATTACGATGATTACTTTTCTGGGAAGCAAATGTAGAGACTGGACCTCTTGGACTACAGTTTCCTGGTTACAGTAGATCAGAAGATCACTCTGAATTAAATGAGCTCTTTGAGATCATTGATAAGCTATATATAGTGAGAACATTATTCAGTCATTTAAGAAGCATAACTGTTCTCTCTCTTTCTCTCAGATTGATGCTCATGAGGATGATGTGAATGCTGTAGCATTTGCAGACAGTTCATCACAGCTGCTGTTCTCAGGGAGTGATGATGCTGTCTGTAAGGTATGGGACAGGCGTACACTCAGAGAAGACAGACCACAGCCTGTGGGTCAGCTGGCAGGACACAGAGATGGAATCACCTTCATACACAGCAAGGTATATTAACAATCCATACTGTCCAGATTATATATAGTGGATTCATGCCAAGACGCAATGATTTACATCACTTATGATTTACATTAATAAACTTCCTCACAATAATACAACAATATTATTATTTTAAATAAACATGGCAAAATGTACACCCAAGATTGCAGAACAGCCTTTTACGTAATTAAATAAAAACCTTATATAAGGTACACTAAATGGCCAAAAGTATGTGTACACCCTCTTCTAATTTACGGGTTTGGCTTGTTCAGATCCACCGATTACTAGCAGGTGCATAAATTGAAGCATTTAGCCACGCAATATCCTTTTAAAAAAAAACATTTTCAGTAGTATGAGGCAAATAGGACCAAAGAGCTCAGTGACTTTCAACTTGTCACTGTCATGCCAATGTTAAATGTAATTAGTTGCTCTAGTTTAAAAATTGAGTTAACTGATACATAACTAAACATGTAGTGCACTGAGCAGTAATTGTATGTTGTTCTGAAGGGCGATGCTCGGTATTTGATCAGTAACTCCAAAGATCAATCCATTAAGCTGTGGGATGTGAGGAAGTTCTCCCCCAAAGAGGGACTTGCTGCTTCACGACTTGCCGTCACACAACAGAACTGGGACTACCGCTGGCAGCAGGTTCCCCAGAGAGGTTTGTGTTGCTTACTTAGGATGTCTATGTATAGTAAACCTGTCAGACATATTTTACACATGAACACAATGGGCCTGTTTAATGTTTTTATTTCATCTCTTCTTGTTGCCCTGCAGCACTGAAGAGGCACAAGCTGACTGGTGACACTTCTGTAATGACATACAGGGGTCACGGGGTTCTACACACGCTCATTCGGTGTCGCTTTTCTCCTGAATTCAGTACTGGACAAAAGTTCATTTACACGGGCTGTTCAACAGGCAAAATTGTCAGTAAGTGTGTCCACATAAACCTGACCGAGCAGAGGAGTGGTTTAATTAGCTTTGCAATTAAGAGATATCATTGACATATTAAAGAAGAATCAAAAGTGAATCGTGCCTTCAAGGTGAAGTGTTTCATTTTAATCTGCCTAATTTCCTTGTTTTCCTTCAACTCCTTATGTAGTCTATGATGTATTGACGGGAAGCGTTGTGACCAAATTGTCTAATCATGACGCATGTGTGAGAGATGTCAGTTGGCACCCGTATCAAGTCAAAATGGTTAGCAGTTCGGTGAGTAAACATCGTTTTAATTCTCTTCAATCCAGATCTAATAAACTATATCAGTATTTTTAACAGACTGGATGAATTTTGGTCTGTTGATACTGAACTATAGCTCCTCTTGGCTGTTTTTTCTTCTTTACATTTCTTCTTCCTGCCATGTGTCCTCAGTGGGATGGTGCCATACGTTTGTGGGAACACACACAGAATCACCCTCTGGACAAAGACAGAGAATAAAGGAGCGTGGAAGTGGTGGAGATGACAGCGAAATGTTGATGATGCCAGAGATGGATGGATTTTGGTGCTGTCTCAGCTGATTTAAGAAGAGAAATCTGAAAAAAAAAATCAGAAGAGAACAAATTTTGTGGAGAGAGTTGTAAAATCACATTGATGTTGTATACGGCAGGGTTTTTCAGAAGTATTTTTGTCCGATTCCACGTTGCTCTGTCTGCCTGCAAAACGAAATTCACCATACAAATATTGAAGTTTCAACATAAAGGTGCAGTGACATACAGGAAATGGAGACTTGGAGGTTTATGATTTCTCTTTTATGTCTACTTTATCACCTTTTTCTAAACTCCATGGTGATGGTTTAAAGAAGGTTTAAGCTGAAGTGAAAGATTTACATTTCACAAATCAGAAGAACGCATTATTTCAGAAAGGCTGGACACAAATGCGTTGCTTGAAATCTTACTGTATGTTAACAAAGTTGCTTTACCAAAAAAGCAGTACTTGCTTTAAGTAAATATAGCAAAACAATTTAGATATGATGGATAATTTTCTAAAATTTCAGGAATAATTCTAAATATTGTAAGATATTTTATTGCTGTTAATGTCCAGGATTTGATTTTGTAGTTCAATGTAAAGAAAAAACTTTTCTTTGTGAAAAATCTGGATGTGTGGTGTAAGTGTGGCTGGACACTTTGTCATGTTTCATGGGTGCGGAAGTGAGTTTCTTTATGTGTATGTGTGAGAGTGTTTGCAAATATGTTTCTATTGACACAGATTTGATTTGTGTGTGATTAAGTGTATTTAGAATTCTTTAAGATACTCACTAAATTGTTTTACAAGAAGAATTAAACTTATGCTCACAACTTTATATTTGTTTTAACTCTAAATCAAGTCCATTTGTATTTTAAAGGAATATCCCGTGTTTATTACAAATTAAGCCGAATCAACATCATTTGTGGCATAATTTTGATTACCAAAAACATTAATTTAGACTCATCCCTCCTTATCTTAAAAAAAAACAAAAAAAGCAAATATCTGGATTGTAGTGAGGCACTTTCAATGGAAGTAAATGGGGACCAATATTTTGGAGGGTTTAAAGGCAGAATAAGAAGGTTATAATAAATAAAAGCACTAACATGAATTCTTTTAAAACTATTATCTAAGCTGTAAAGTTGTTTAAATCATAATTTTTTTTACAGTTGTTTTAGTGTTTGTTGACTTTACATCATCATATCAATGAAGTAGTAAATTCACACAGAAAAGGTTAGTAAGTGTAATTATCACATTAATTCATGTTAACACTGATATTGTTTATGACTTTTGAAACAGTGAGTATTTTAACATACAAATTGGCCCCCATTCACTTCCATTGAAAGTGCCTCACTATAATCAATATTTTGTTTTGTTTTAAGAAAAGGGGGAGCAAGTCAAAATACATTTTTGTGGTAGTCAACATTTTGCCACAAATGCTGTCGATTGAGCTTAACTTGCATTGAACCCAGATCATTCCTTTAAGGTGAATTGAAAATTGCAATTGACAGTGTTTGTCAAGCAATTCGTGACAAGATCAAAGTTTATATACATTTTGTTTATTACATGGACAAGATAAAAGGTTGAGAAAAAAAAAAAACACCCTAAAAGAGAAAAGCATGTTTATTACTGTAACTGTAGGTCAAAATGGGGTGAAAGTACATATTTGAATTGATCATGTTATAAATATTGGGGAGGGGCCCCATCCTCCCTGGAATCTACACCCCTGCATGACTAAAAGAGCCAACCTCTCATAACCTGAACAATGTCAAAGAAACAATTAGAAAAAACAACAACAATGCATTCACTAAATAGTGGAAATCCATGGTTTTAAAATGTGTATTTCTTTTTTTCTTTTTCTTTTTTGTTAGATTTATTTAAAAGAAAACCTGTTGGTAATACAGACGCATCATTTATATGCATCTTAAGAGACTTTATAATTAAACAAACCATTTTAACCACAAGGGGAATGCTGCTGCTCTGTTTTATATCAGAAACACGGGCATGGGGTAGAGCAAGCTGATAAGAAGGGAATGTGTTGAGCTGTTTGGAGCCAAAATGTTGTCAGGGACCCTGGGTGAGAGGGTAAATGATGAAAACTGACAATCCAGCAGGTCGTTCTCAGCTGTAAAAACAACAGGGCCAATAACAGACCCCTAGAGCAGAGCAATCTAATTGGTCTTTTTCTGAATTTATACTGTTAGTCTATTTGTTGGAAATGCATTGGAAGTACTGCCCAAAGCAAAAACAGATGGATCTTTGTGGGCTGATGGAGATACTATGGAGGATTCAAAACTCAAGCATCAAACTTCTACACTCAGCTCTGGTGGTGGTTACTGATCTCACAGCTGGAGTACTTGGTCATTTGTTATTCAGACAGCATTTTCATTTCCTTCTTTCTGTGATAGTGTTGTTTGGACCTGTTCTGAGTCTCTGGGTCTCCAAGTACAGCATATTTGGCAACAGGAACCACTACCTGTACAGGCAAGATACAACTCTTATTTTAACAGTTACTGCAACTTTATACCTGAGTTGCTTCTTATAAAGATGTTATTACATTTGTTGAATGTGAAGTTGATCTTTTTATTTCCATCAACTGTTACATTCATGTATTGTAAAATATCCTATTTTATATAAAATTGTGTTCAGTGCATGTGCCTTTGCAATCTGATTGATTTCTTGTTCATTATGATTGTTGTGATATTTAGGGTATTCCTGCATTCATGCTGGGGCTGGACCTGTGTATTTTGTGGCTCCTTCGTCTTTCTTCTGTCATACTGCATCAGTAACTCCCTAATTCAATCTATTCGTCATCTCTCTCGGCTTGCTGTGGCTGGCATTCTCTGGTCTCTGTTACGCAGTGTACTCTCCTTTCTAGTGGATGCCTCAGGAAGCTGCTTTGAGACACTCCATACCACCACAAAAGTCCATGGGAACCCCATGCAGCTCCTAGAGTCAGAAACAGTCATTAGAGGCCCTTTGTTGCTACTCAGACAGGAAAAGGGCAAAGCAGCCTGCCTTAAAGCAGGGCTACAGTGGCAGGGATGTGAGGTATCTGATGATATCTTGATTCTGTGCTTGTGTTGTTTGATTCTTGCAGAGGAAATTGGTGTTTTCAAACCATGCTTGGCTCTAGGGAAGCCTCTAGGGTTGCCACTGAGGATACTGTTCCTGCTGTGTGTGTTGTTGTTAAGTCTCTGGATTTTCCTGATTCTCTGCTTGCTGGCACACTTTCCAGAGTTCCCCTCCCAGCTGGTTGGGGGAGCTCTAGGGTATCTGGGGTGGAAGGGACTTTCTATGGGCTGGTACACTTTGAAGCCAGACTGGTGCTGCCAGTGTCTTGGAAGACCAGGAGCTTTGTATGTGTACACCACATGTAATATCCATCAAATGGGCACAAAATCTTAATTTCAGATACTTTTGAGAGAGGGTCTACAGTGGGCCTAAAGGTATTTTAGGAATAGTTTAGCTCAAATTATAAATTCTGTCATATTTCACTCCCCCTTAAATTGTTCCAAAACTATATGACTCTCTTCAGTGGAACACTAAAGGTGATCTAGGCAGAATATTAACCCCAGTCACCATTTACTTTCATTGAATATTTTATTTTATTTTTTCCATACAATTAAAGTGAAGTGTTATTGGGGTTGTCAGTCACTAACATTCTGCCTAACATCTTCTGTGTTCCATGCAAGAGAATCATATGCATTTGGAACAACATGGGTTCTTCTTCTTACTGTTTATAATGTCATAACAGGGTATTTTCATGTCATAATTGGGCCTCTAGGATGTCACAATGGGGTTTTCATGATGTCATAATTATGCCTTTATGATGTCATAATGGGGTCTTTAAAATGTCATAATTATGCTTCTATGATGGGGTACAAAATGATGACAGAAATGTTATTTTTGGTTTAACTATCCTTTTAAGTAATCCTAGCAGTTACAACAGGTAAAGTTCATCACAATTACTATGAACATGTTCCACAATGACTACAAGGATGTGTCCAAATAATTTTGCCTTTTGAGCATCACACACATTATTTAGCTTGAAAAGTGTTTTGCTGTATTTCTTTACAATAATGGGTCTTGGTTTGACATTTTGCTTTATATTTATAAAGATATTCATATGTTTTAAGTGTGGCTTAATTTTAGTGTTTAATTTTAGCTGTTTTTTTTTTGTCTTGGCAAACACCCTAAGAGTCCTTCTCTTATTAAAAACCCTGTTGTCTTGTAAAATACCCTAATGCATGACTAAGATTATGAAAAGACATGTTCTATGTTCGATTCAACATGAAACATGAGCGATGTTACACTCTGTATCACAACTTTATTGTGTAAAAACATTATGATACAGTAGATCTTTTCTCAGATGAATGAAATTGAAGCTCTAGTCAATGCACTGTGACTGTAGATGTGAAATACAATATGACATGTTTCACTTTCAGCAAAAGTGTGTATGTGTGTCTGTGACTATTCAGTTCAGGTTGGCTGGGGTCTCAGTAAATAAGTGCTTTAGATGATAAGTCTCCTCTGGGTTTCTTAATCTTGTCAAGATTCTTGGTGATAACATCATACAAGACAGCCTAAAATTGGAAAGAGAATGGTTGAGAACAAACACTTACAGCCAATGAATTACAACTAAATTACTGGTGAATTACAATTTCAGGCCTTTTACCAGATATATAAGTATCAACTTTAATTAATTTAAAGTTATGTAAAAGCCCATACTTTGTACCATAAGATGCATAAATATTTGTCTAGAGTCTGAACTCACGTAAGTGTTGCGAATCTCCAGGACTGCGATGCGTGTTTCACAGTACTGGTTCTTATCCAGTTCATGGACAAGCTGCCTGAAATCTCCCTGATGTCATGCAGCAAAACAACACATTACCAATAAATCAAAAGAATCAAATCAGAAGAATTTAAGGCATCATTCAAACATTTCTTGAGAACTTATAATAAAAAAAAAGGTTTAAAAGCACTGATCAATTGAATCTTGTTCAATGGATTCTACAGACATTTTAAATATTTTTCACTAGTTTTAGGATAAAATCTGTAATTGTAGATTCTGACAAACAGGGTTCCCACCCTTTCTGACCAATTTATTTCCATGGCATTTCCAGTCATTTGTAATTATTTGTGGACGGTTTTAAAAAATTATTTGAATTCATACCAATTTGATATTGAATCATTTAAAGCAATTTGTGAACAGTTTTGACTAATTCATTTAAAAGATCAGACTAAACAGAATGATTCACTGACCAATCTGATAACACTATGAAATATGATTAAGTTCTCTACACAAGAGCAATATCTGACTCATGAAATATTTTAAAAATACCTATTTATAAAATAGAAATATATATATATATATATATATATTCACTCAAGAAATCTCCATTACTTTTCCCTGACCACTGAGATTTTATTTATTCAAATGACGTTTCAGGCCTGGAAAACACCATTTAAAATTCCATTATATTTCCACAAAATAAACTGACCACATGTGGCTGTTTGGAAGCCTTGGCTACAGCATCTCCCCTCTCACTGTAGTACCTGATTATAACAGAAATACAGTGACAAATGAATCACAGCGCTGCCAACAATCCACATATTTACATGTTGATTAGGTTAACAAATCTGAAATGTTTTGAATAAAAACATGGCTGTTAATGCCGGTTTTAAAGGGATTGTTCACCCCAAAATTGTAATTATCTGATTATTTACTCACGCTCATGATATCCCAGGTATGATGTTCTTTCTTCACCAGAACAAATTTGAAGAAAAACAGACAAATATCTTAGCAAATGAATGGAGATTTCTCTTTCGAAGCTCCAAAAATCACAGACAATCACCATAAATATCATCCATACGACTCCAGAAGTTAAATTAATGTCTTTTAAAGCGACATTAAATATTTAAGTGCTTTTTAACTAATACAACAACATCCAAGCTGTCTCTCGTGTGATGTATTCACGTTGCCATAGATACAGCTGTAATCTTATGTTCTCCACTCGGTTGAGACATCCAGGATGAGCACACAAACAAATCATTGTGAGTAAAGAAACAGATAAATACAGATCCAAACCAAAACCAACCAAGCTACTGTACAGCGTTCATCCTTCTCACTTGTAAACAGCGCTGATCTTCCGGCTGTGATGCAGGTGCGCCAGTTCTCGTGTTTCAAATGTCAATGCGATTACATCAAACACGTGTACCGCTGCCGACCGGAAGCATGATTTAGAGTTAGAGAAAAAAAGTACTTAAATATTAATCTTTTTCGCACCAAAAGTGATCAAAATACTTTAGAAGACAATACTTTTATGGCTGTAGTCGTATGGATGATGTTTAAAGAGAAATCTCCATTTACTTGCATTTTAAGGAACTACTGAGCTAAGATATTTTTCTTCAAATGTGTTCTGGTGAAGAAAGAAAGTCATACACACATGGGATGGCATGAGGGTGAGTAAATAATGAGATAATTTTCATTTTTGGGTGAACTGTACCTTGGTTGTGATGCTGTCTGGTCTCTTACTTAGAAATCTGTGTCTGGAATCCCTCGATCTTGGTACGAGTATTGGTTAGCAATTCAAAAACTTTTTCCTGTGGAAACATTATATATTTTTTTAAAGTATAAAATGGAATAAGATTATCTCTAATTTAATCTAAATTTACTGTAAAATCTTTTTTTCACAAATGTCTTTAACATAAGCTACTGCTGACTGACCTGTACAGCAACTCCAAAATTGTTCCCATCTTCAATTTTGGGGACCTGTAACTGTATCCACATCAACACCTGCACAAAGGTTGAGCAAATATACTGTATTAAACTATGCTAAAACATTATCACAACACTCTAAAAGTCTTAAACATGCGCCTGTCACAGGGGTTTCTAAGAACAAAGCAAATCAATAGTTTGTTTAGTTTAACTATAAAAATGTACAAAATAAAATTGCTTCCAGGTTGTGGATTTTTAAGATTTACAAATTTTTGTTGTATGACAACCTAAATTGAGTAAATTTTTTTGGTTTCTCCTCTTTTCTCCCCAATTTGGAAAGCCCAATTCCCAATGCACTCTAAGTCCTCATGGTGGTGTTGTGACTCGCCTCAATCTGGGTGGCGGAGGACAAATCTCAGTTGCCTCCGCGTCTCAGACCGTCAATCCATGCATCTTATCATGTGGCTTGTTGAGACGTAGCGCGTGTGGAGGCTTCACACTATTCTCCGCACCATCCACGCACAACTCACCAGGCGCCCCACTGAGAGAGAACCACATTAGCGCAACCATGAGGAGGTTACCCTATGTGACTCGCCTCTCCCTAACAACCGGCCCAATTTGTTTGTTTAGGAGACCTGGCTGGAGTCACTCAGCGCGACCTGGATTCGAACTCGCGACTCCAGGGGTGGTAGTCAGCGTCAATACTCGCTGAGCTACCCAAGCCCCCCAAATTGAGTAATCTAAATGTTAAGTAATTAACTTTGATTAAATGCTTTACATTATGTTCAATTCATAACAATTCATAAAATGATAAAAAAATTTATACAAATCTCAAATGTGTAAATCTTAAAAACAGACGATATATAGTTTTAAAAACTTTTTTTTTTTCTTGCAGCATCACAAATAACATACTTGCAGTTTGAAACTGAGCCATCTAAATCCTTGTGTCCAATAGGTGACACTAATGTTGTAATGTTCCAGTTATAGTGTTTAAACCTCACCGTGTTAAGACACTCCTGTACAGTATGAATTTCAGGCTTGATCTGTTTGATGAGTTTCTTTACTGACTCATTGCAGGGGATGGGACCACAGGGAGGGCCTTTCAAAACAGAATTAACACCATTACTTTTAATGTGTGCTCCAGCATCAACTTACATTGCAAATCACTTTATTTTCTTAGGACAGAGATGAATACAATACAACACAGAAATTCAAAATCTATTCCAATAATTCAAAAG
This sequence comes from Xyrauchen texanus, assembly GCF_025860055.1. Lineage (NCBI taxonomy): Eukaryota > Metazoa > Chordata > Actinopteri > Cypriniformes > Catostomidae > Xyrauchen > Xyrauchen texanus. The sequence continues at coordinate 15,129,840 of NC_068317.1, read as the reverse complement.
GCAACTGTGTTCAAGTTGAGAATTACACCTACTGAGATTATATTTAGGGGAATTATCTACCAATTAAAACAAGAACAGAGCAAGTAACATTTTCAGTTATGAATGAATATGGAAATGGAAAATGAAACTGAAAATGTTACTTGCTCTGTTCTTTTTTTCATGGGTGGAGGATTTATTTACCTTCATCCTCTTCTTCTTTAGCCCCATCCTTCTTTCCCTCTTTGGCCTCTTTCTGTGTGAATATTATGTCATTAATGAGCTTAAGTCTAGTTGGTAACTTTATCAAACCCCAAGCAGGTATTGATGCACAATACAGTAAATCAAGAATCACCGAACTTATAACGTGTTAAGGTGAATAATACAGCTTTGTTAATAATAAAAGTCTTATTATTGCCTCTTCTTTCTTCTTCCTCTTGAGCTCTTCTTTAGCAGGGTCTGGGATTGGGATTTCCAAAGGAGCCTTGATGACAGACAGATCCTTCAGACTAAAGGAACCCTAAAGAAAAATAATAATAATAATAATAATAATAAAACAGTATGTATATATATATATATATATATATATATATATATATATATATATATATATATATATATATATATATATAAAACATAAATACAAACACCAAGAGCATTTTCCTCTCAGGTTCCTTATAATCTGTCTCTGTAAAGTCATTGTGACTGAACGTTGACAGTTGCTCTCTCATTATAGGGGTGACTTCACCTGCAACAGTTTGTCCATCTCTGCCATCTTCTCTGGGAAGAGGCTCGAGACCATCTGTTCAGCCTGGTGAAAGGGATTTAAAATGTTTCTTTACCAGGACAACAATACAAACAATAACCATGACATGGACACCCCTTAAAAATATTTACCATAGTTTCCACTAAAGTACCATAGTTATTACAGTTATTGTAAAACCATAATAAATTAATATGGAGTTTCCTTCAAAACAGTGTGAAAGTCTGCCATTCTGTTTGTTTATTGATATCATGACAGTGGTGGCTGAGTTTAAACTTTAACTGAAGTAATAATAAATAACTATGGTATTTTTGAAGAAATTATGATTACCATGGTAAATATTTTGAAAAGTATTACAGAGGTAACTGAAGAAATCTGTATTTACCTCCTTGGTCATTTTTAGGGCAAATCCATCCACCTGTAAATTAGATCATACGTGTTATTCAAACTTATCACACACACTTAAAACACAAGTACCACAAGCTTCATGTTGATAGATGGTCGACTCACAATCAAATATTCTCACCCAAACGACAGTCAGAAATAATTATAAAGCAGCTTTCATGCCTTTAATGCGTGAATTACCTGTTTTTTAGACGCGGGACTCATTTCTAAGGAAGTCATTGCTGCAGAAAATCGAGTCGATTTACCTCAGTGCAAAACTTTATAAAACCTCTATGCAAATAAACTCTTATTTAATTTATTTATCCCACTAGATGACGTGGGATCTAAATGCGACAGAAAAGTAAATATCCAGTTATTATCGACAACACGACAAACCACTGTTACTCAGCACAAAGAATGAAAATGAAAGTGAATTTAGTGTTCAATAAATATTTCAGGATATGACCAGAAGGAGGCGACACCATTACATCGGAAGCAGGCGTTGTGTATGCGAACTAGAATAAAAGTCCTACTAATTTGCAACTATATAATAGGTAACCGGGTAATTGTGGTTGTTTGTTTGTTTTGAGTTTTGAACTATTTTTCTTGCCTTATTATTATTACCACAATAAAGTAAACAACAGTATACAAAAAATACAGTAGTGGCCCAGGGGTTGGTAACACAACAAAATTAGCAAAGCAAATGAAAGCTGAAAACATAATGGAAGTCACAACAGAATGGAAATAAGCCACAACAAATTCAAATTAAGCCACAAAACAAAATAAATAATCCACAACACAATGAAATGAAGCCACAAAACAACATAAATAAACCACACAACTAAATTAAGCCACAACACAAAAGAAATAAGCCACAAATTAACTAAATTAAGAAGCCCACAACTGAAATTAGCTGAAACACAATCAAATAAATCCACAAAACAAAATAAGCCACAACACAACTAAATGAAGCCACAAAACAAAATAAATAAGCCACAAAACAACATAAATAAATCACAACACAACTAAATGAAGCCACAACACAGTGAAATTAATCCACAACACAACTGAAATAAGCCACAACACAACAAAATGAAGCCAAACAACAGAAAAGTGTACCAAATTTTGTAGTCAATTTGGAGACACTTTTATCTAAAGCAACAGTACATACAACCTGGTGTTGCTCAAGGGTATAATTTAAATATATTGATCATTTATATATAATGTACATATGGAATATAGATATAATGAACTCATCATGCACACATGTTGTAATATACAAAAAAAAACAAAAGGCTTACAACATGTACTGCATTCTGGTCAGACACTTCACATGACTTAATAAGGCCTACGGAGACAAGGTCAACCCCACTTCCTTTGTTAATAACTGACAGACAAAAGAAAACAGTACTATAATGTGTGCTGTACTTTGTTATGCAAGAGAATCTTAAATCCCTGATTTATTGCTTGTATTGCTACCAATAATGGACACAGACCACACATAAATATATTCTCTATAAGGAAATATAGAGAACACTGTGTGCTAATTTCCCACAGTACAAATATCAGAGTACACATACATTGTGTGCAGCCAAACAGATCTAATCAATAAAATCAAGATTAAAAGAGACAAGAATAAAGAAGATGTTTATTTTTGACTTTCCGTTCGTCCTCTGAACAGTTTACTCTCTTTCGATCCACTGTTAGATATCTATTGATGAAACAGTATACCTCTGTTTACAATGTACATGGGGTGTTTACATATCAAAGGTTATTCAACACCCTACTCATCTCCTTGATGTCAAATTGAACAAAACATTTTTTATTTTTTGTACATAAGTGTACAAAGTAATTTAAAATTAGTCTAGAATCAAACAATAACTATTTGCGAATGTGTGTGTGTGTGTGTGTGTGTGTGTGTGTGGGCATGTTTGGGTGGTTTACGAGGACAATTGTTTAGGTTACAAACTGGTAATTACAAGGGTATTATGTGGTTTATGAAGCCATTTCTAGTGTCCCCATAATTTAAATAGCTTAAAAACATATAAAATTATGTTTTATTGAAAATGTAAAAATGTTTTTGTGAGGGTTAGGTTTAGGTGTTGTTAACATATGTTAGCACTTAGCTAGGCATTAGTAATATGTTTAAGCTCTTAGCTAGGTGTTGCTAGCATGCATTAGCATGTTTTAGCACTTAGCTAGGTGTTGCTAGCATATGTTAGCATATTGCTAGCTTGTTCCTGGCATTATTTAGTATGTTGCTAGTATGTTCCTAGGTGTTGTTAGTATGTTGCCAGCATGTCTTAGCATGTTGCTAGGTATGTTCAGCTACAAAATCAGATATCAGAAGACTACAAAGGACAGTTAGGACTGCTGAGAGGATTACTGTTTGCCCCCTGCCCTCCCTTCAAGAACTATACACTTCCAGAGTGAGAAAAAAGGTTGGAAAAATCACTCTGGACCCCACTCATCCTGCCCATTAACTTTTTGAACGGTTGCCTTCTGACAGTGCATCAGAGCACTGAGCACCAGAACCATAAGTCACAGGAAAACATTTTTCCCTCAGGCTATCCATCTCATGAACAGTTAAAACTGCCCCATTGAGCAATAATTATGTGCAATTCACAGTCTAGTCTTTATATTTATCCAACACACCTACCTCTTCTGCCATTACGTTCCCTTGCACTGTATATAACAGATTTGTATTTAGATGTGCACTACATGTATATATATATATATATATATATGTACATGTATATTATATATATATATGGTTTTGTATGTCATTAATTTGTACTAAAAATAAGTAATCCTGTATTACCTGACGTTTTAGTATAAAGATAGATTGTTGAAAATATTTGAAAGCTTATGAAGCAAGGTAGCTTGCAATTCATCATGCGTCTAGCATGAGTCAAGATCAAGTTAGCTAAAGTATGACACAGATCAATCTTTATGGCACTATATTTCACATGCTTTGCAGTTATGTAAGCTTACCTTTCCAATAAGAAGAATGCCAATTCAGGGTCGGATTTGATCCCCAAAACCGAACGAAGTTCCCTCCAGGAATCAAATGCCCTGCAGGTGTTGTTACAAGTCGTTTGCCACTGCGAGGATGATCAGCTGTCCTTCCTGTCTCCCTGTAGCGCTGTCTTAGGTGTCTCACAGTACGGACATTGCAATTTATTGCCCTGGCCACATCTGCAGTCCTCATGTTTCCATGCAGCATGCCTTTATGTTTTGTTGAACAAGCATGGAAAACAGAACTGCAGCCAGCTACCTGTAGCTCGCACTTGAGCACACACTCCATAGGGACGTGATTGAACGAGCATCCAAAACAATGATGTAATATAAAGAGACTGAACGTGATCCACCGACATCATGCTGACAGATGAAGTAGCATAATTAAAATTACACAGTTATGATGGTTTTACTACAAACTTCGAGACTAAACTAAAACTACTTATCATACTGATACACACATACCGCTACATACTACTGAACTATACCAGACAGTTTACTGTTGCACTGCACTGTTATGTTGCACTATTGTATGGTTTGTATGTCATAATTTGTACTAAAAATAAGTAATCCTGTATACCTGACTTTTAGTATAAAGAGAAGATCGTTGAAATTATTTGAAAGTTATGAAGCAAAGTAGCTTGCAATTCATCAGCGTTAGCAGGCAAGATCAAGTTAGCTAAAATATGACACAGATCAATCTTTATGGCACTATATTTCACATGCTTTGCAGTTATGTAAGCTTACCTTTCCAATAAGAAGAATGCCAATTCAGGGTTGGATTTGATCCCCAAAACCGAACGAAGTTCCCTCCAGGAATCAAATGCCCTGCCGATGTTCACTCTAGTTTTCGCTTGACCACAATCCCGTTCCCGCTTAGCCAGACGGGATTCAGTAAATAAATGTTATTTGTTTTCACTTAGTCTGAGATTGTGTAAGAGACGGTGTTGGAGCAGGACGTTTGCTGGATTCCATCTCTAAGATAACGTTACCTTGTGTTACAGTTTGTTGTCACTGTTGAATAGCGGAAGAGAAGCTATTACTGTCTGAGGCAAGTGTAATGGGAGCCACTGATAGATAGCTGTGCAATGTGTATAAACCTCACTCTCCTGACCTCAAGAGGTGCACTAGCGACTGATGCTAGAGGCTGTAGCCTATAGCCTCCTTGTTAGCACACCTGCCTACCATGCCGGAGATGCCGGGTCGAGTCCCGTACAGTGCGGGTAGAACAGGAGTGTCACACAAGCCTCTCAGGAGCGCGCATAAACGTCACATCCTTTGGATGAAAATCAGTCTACAAGCTTTAATAGGCATTCTAGGAAGTCCAGGAAGTTGCGTTACAAGCCGTTTCATTACATGAAAATTGTTACATATTGCACCTTTAATGAGAATAACAGTATACTGGCTTTCTCAAGCCAACATAAGAAGATGTACAAAGTAACAGATCAAACAATGTCTGAATGCATTTACTGAGTCACAAAGGCAAGAAGTAGGTGTAGGAAAACAATTATAATAAAAAAATAATGAAATGAAAATAATTATATACTGTACATAAAGCATATAAATATAAACTCAGCAAAAAAGAAACATCCTCTCACTTTCAACTGCTTTTATTTTCAGCAAAGTTAACATGTGTAAATATTTGTAAGAACATGAAAAGATTCAACAACTAAGATATAAACTGAACAGGTTTCACAGACATGTGACTAACAGAAATGGAATAATGTGTCCCTGAACAAAAGGAGGGAGGGGGTCAAAATCAAAAGTAACAGTCAGTATCTGGTTTGGCCACCAGCTCCATTAGGTACTGCAGTGCATCTCCTCCTCATGGACTGCACCAGATTTGCCAGTTCTTGCTGTGAGATGTTACCCCACTCTTCCTCCAAGGCACTTGCAAGTTCCCGGACATTTCCAGGGGGAATGGCCCTAGCCCTCACCCTTCGAACCAACAGGTCCCAGATGTGTTCAATGGGATTGAGATCCGGGCTCTTCGCTGGCCATGGCAGAACACTGACATTCCTGTCTTGCAGGAAATCACTCACAGAACGAGCAGTATGGCTGGTGGCATTGTTATGCTGGAGGGTCATGTCAGGATGAGCCTGCATAAGGGAGGAGGATGTCTTCCCTGTAACGCACAGCGTTGAGAATTGCCTGCAATGACAACTAGCTTAGTCCAATGATGCTGTGACACACCGCCCCAGACCATGACGGACCCTCCACCTCGAAATCGATCCCACCCCAGAGTACAGGCCTTGGTGCAACGCTTATTCCTTCTACGATAAATACGAGTCCGACCATCACCCCTGGTTAGACAAAACCATGCTGTCTGGTACAGTGAATGTGGGTTTGTGCCCATAGGCGACGTTGTTGCCGGTGATGTTTGGTAAAGACCTGCCTTACAACAGGCCTACAAGCCCTCAGTCCAGCCGCTCTCAGCCTATTGCGGACAGTCTGAGCACTGATGGAGGGATTGTGCATTCCTGGTGTAACTCGGGCAGTTGTTGTTGCCATCCTGTACCTGTCCTGCAGGTGTGATATTCAGAAGTACCGATCCTGTGCAGGTGTTGTTACAAGTGGTTTGCCACTGCGAGGATGATCAGCTGTCCTTCCTGTCTCCCTGTAGCGCTGTCTTAGGTGTCTCACAGTACGGACATTGCAATTTATTGCCCTGGCCACATCTGCAGTCCTCATGTTTCCATGCAGCATGCCTTTATGTTTTGTTGAACAAGCATGGAAAACACTGTTTAAACCCTTTACAATAAAGATCTGTAAAGTTATTTGGATTTTTACTAAATGATCTTTAAAATACAGTGTCCCAATCGCCCTGATGAGGCGCGCGAGGGATAAAGGCGGCCGATGACGACGGTTCGAGAGAGAGAGAATTACGGGCATGTCTGTCATGTGTGTGTTTATTTTTGTGCTTTTGTTTTAAGTTTTCATTAAATTATTATTTATATTGACAAGCCGGTTCTCGCCTCCTCCTTGCCCATCGTAACCCCCTTGCACATGTATAAAATAGTGGACTTCTAACGAGAATTCTGCAAATCTAGGCAATTTTTTAAGAGATTTCTGTTTGTGAAAATAACATTTTCCTGCAAGAATGAAATTTGAATGGCGATTTCCAGAGAATTGTTTTGTTTTCATAATAACATATAATGTCCCTATAATTATAACAACTTTAAATTGGAAGAAACAATAATGAGTAAATTAGTCACTAGTCACTCTCTCATCAACAAGGCGTTTCCATCAACAGAACTGCCGCTCACTGGATGTTTTTTTGTTTTTGGCACCATTCAGAATAAATTCTAGAGACCGCTGTGTGTGAAAATCTCAGGAGATCAGCAGTTACAGAAATACTCAAACCAACCCATCAGGCACCAACAATCATCCATCGTTTATCTAATCAGCCAATCGTGTGGCAGTATTGCAGTGTATAAAATCATGCAGATAAGGGCCAGGAGCTTCAGTTAATGTTCAAACATTAGAATGGGGAAAAAATTTGATCTCAGTGATTTGGACCGTGGCATGATTGTAGGTGCCAGACAGATTGGTTTGAGTATTTCTGTAACTGCTGATCTCCTGAGATTTTCATGCACAGCTGTCTCTAGAATTTACTCAGAATGGTGCCAAAAACAAAAAAAAAAACAACCAGTCAGTGGCAGTTCTGTAGATGAAAATGCCTTGTTGATGAAAGAAGTAAATAGAGAATGGCCAGACTTGTTCCAACTGACAATGTCTACATTACAGTAACTCAGATAACCCCTCTGTACAATGGTGGCGAGAAGAATATACAGAATCTCAGAACACTGTTTTGGCCGCATGAGGGGGACCTACACAATATTTGGCAGGTGGTTTTAATGTTGAGGCTGATCAGTGTATATTGTCAATAATAAAGTTCCAGTATAATTTACATCCCCCATTTAAATGTGTCTCGAGCTCTATACAGCTGTGATGATGAATGGAACGACGTCACACCCAGCCAACGAGCTTCCGCGTCACTATATTCCCACACCGTGAACTTTTATCAACATCTGCTGACTCGGCAGGAGCACGACCTCAGAGAAGCTTGATATATACGAATACGATTCACATCTACTGAACTTTGCTCAATTGTGTTTTCACAGCCAGAGTCCAGCAGCATCGCGGGACGTGCGGCACGAGCACATTGAGTCGTTACGGAATCGAATACACAGGAACTAGTGTGCTTACGTTCGGCCGTGATTCAGCACCGTGTCTGTGCACATCGGATCGACTTAACATTTTAAAACGAATCACTTTAAAACAAACACTCAATTCACTCAAAAGAATGAAACTACACTTTTAGTTTCCCCACTTTGTCGTGTTTTATTGAAAGCGCGCGCCTATTCTATTGAAATGCTGAACTTTTAAAATGCTAAAAGACGGAAGTTTGCGAATACAACAGTCTTTATTTAGTACTGACACATACGATGATCTCAGGTTTGCTTGGACTCGGGGGAAGAGCGTGTCATTATAGTGTAAGATCTGAGGGTGGGATCAGCTGATGATAAGTTATACGTGTTAAAGTGCAAGTGCCATACTCATCTCTACCTCAAGAGCTGGACTTTATCACAGACTGATATGAGATGTGCCCGGGACTGCAGAGGACCAAGTCTCCCCTCTCATATTATTTTATTTCTTTTTTTCTCAAAATCCATAATTTGAGTTCGTTACTGCCTCATTTGTTTAGCACCTAAGATGTCCTGCTTGTTTTTAGGGGTACTACGGAGGTAAGTGTCTTTTTTGTTGAGATATCTTTATTGTTATCATTGTATTGTATTGTATCAAAAACCTTATAACATGGTTATAATTTCCAAATATCTGCCTAGTATTTGCATGGACCACCATGCAAAGTGTCGCACTTCATCTTACATGGTGTTTCATATCTCTATGATTAACTAGCTGGTGACTCAATTGTGTGAAATAAGAAATAGTTAGAAATGGTTCATTGAATGGCCATACTTTGTGGTACCAGTGGCCAAAGAGCTGTGGAACCTTAGGAATTAAAGGTATACCTTGCATGAATTTATTTACTGGTAGTCCCATTCAATATATTGCATTTGGCTTTACTCCAAAGTAAACATCCTTGATGTTCTGGATTAGAAGCAGAAAGTCACAGTTGCCACCACCCTGTGGAATTACGGGTTCAACTCCCTTTTTGAGGGGGTAGAGAATTGTATATTACAAAACAGAATGATCTTGATGGGGTTATATTCCCCAGAGCATTATAGCTCTGGTACTGCCAATTAAAGACTTACGACACATAGATATACTATGTGGCACATGTCATTGTTTGTACTCTACTGTAAGGAATGCCGAAACCTAAGTCAAAAAGATAACTCGTTTTTCTCTTTAGAGGTTATGCAGGTTTTAACATATAGAGATACATCACCTTTACTGTGGATTGGAAGCTGCAATTCCACAATGCATCTGAAAAACTGGTTAATTTAGATAATTTATTTTCTATAACCAAGAAAGGTGTGTTATGAATGAGCAGTCACACATTACAGACACTCTTTTTGCCATTCAAAGCAAGAATTTGCTGTAGAGAGAGAGAGAGAGAGAGAGAGAGAGAGAGAGAGAGAGAGAGAGAGAGAGAGATAGAGCAAGAACGTAGATTTTGGATTAAAGAAAGTCTTGGCAGATATCATTGCATATCCCTGTTAAAAATGTTATTTTATTGCATCAATATCTGCTCTGCACTCTCTCATCAGACTGAGTGATTACATCAATGGAAGACTTCAAGTAAATATGCACAGTGTGAACATACTAGCTAAACTTTACCCTACGCATACATGATACCAGGACAGATTGTTGCACGTACTATTAGTGAACGTGTGTGCGTATCTTTAGTTAAATTGTGTACTAACTTGTTTAACAAGATGAATTATCACTGAAGCTACTGCTACTCTAATGCATGCATATGTTTCAGAATGGAAAAGCACTTTATTTGGCAAAATGTAATTGGTGATATCGTTTTTATTTATAAAACGTGTGTTATGTGTGCATGCATGAACATAGAGTGCTGTGCTTGTGTTAAAGTCCATGACCAGTTCAACCAGGCTCTGAGGGGAGGGGAGGGGAGTGAATGCAAAGGAGCCTGTCTTATTGGTCAGTTCATGTGGCGGTGTTACTAACTGCCTACGATAATTGATGGTGTAAATCTTAGCAATTATTGAGAGTGAAAGAGCTCAAGTGGGTCAAAATGATGATACACTGAGAGATTTATCTTTGTTCTAGCAAAGCTTGTATGCATTTTAACACTTTAGAAAACAATAGATTGGGAGTTTTGAGTAGAAAGTGTTGGAGTGGGGGTTGGGACTTGAGCTAAACAAAAAATTGACCATTTCTTGCTACCCTTCTGATATCCTCCTAATTTTAGTCACCAGGCTTTCCGGTCACGAGTCATCTTAGTTGAAAATGCTGTCGGCGATCAGCTCACATTGTTAAAGAATGAAAAGGAAGGCTGGTCTCAAATGATTCTTGACCTGTCTAAAGGCTCAGAAAGCCAATAATTGAATGGCAAGGACAAACGTTAGCCCTCCTTTGGCATGTAACCTTTGTTCTGTTTTTGTTTTTTGTTTGTTCACTGAAAATGCCAATTTTCTCTCTTTTGCTCTCTCCCTTTGTCTCTGATTCTTTCTGTGCTTGCTTGTGGACAAGGGTTGCAGAGAAAGGATATTCTCTCCTCCCATTTTTCTGTCTCTCCCTAGTGTGTCTTTTGTTTATCCTGTGTGCTTATGATCTGGTGAAGCCAAGCAATGTACATTTGTAGTACAAAACCATTCAAAAGTTTGGATACACCTACTTGTACTTTGTCTTACTATTTTCCATATTTTAGAGTAATAAAGTTATTCAATCATTCAACATTAATGTCATCCAAACTATGGAATAGCACAGAGAAATGGAAGTATGCACGCAGCACAGACAAATAAAAAGTTAAAGGTGAAGCATGTAATTTCTGCACCACTACTGCCACCAAACGGATGTGCAAAAATAATGACTGTTGGCCATTGGTTAATGCACTCTTCAAGTGGAGTCGAAAATGTTGTAATTACGAGTTCTATAATTCTAGTTGATACCCGAGTTGCCAAGCTGTGATGTTGAAAGATACGTGAACATGAAAGATGATGGAAAGCAAAGATTTAGCAAATTTATTTCAATTTCAGTGCTTTATTTCAATAATGTTAATATGTTACAGTACACTCAACTAATGACTGATATATAGGTTTGATTAATAGGTGTTCAGTTATGCTTATTTACAAGTATAACAAAAAGGAGTACCATTTTACCGTTGTTCATTGTGTATTTTTTACGTTTTCCGTCTTCTGTATTTTATTTCACTTCACTGTGTGACATGTTGTAATAATGAAAGTCTGATTTGGAGGTCGGAGCTTCCCAGGTCAACTTGAAGGGAGCATTAGTCAATGTTGGATGGTCATTATACTCAAACAAATTGAGCAATGTTTTGATAGCACCACTGAGACACAGTCTTTTAATGGAAATCAACCTATAAATGCCTTAGTTATAGTTGTTGTTGCATATTTAATTGGGATAAACAAATTAAAACTATCTTATATTTTAGTTTCTTCTTTTGCCTTGATACAATCTTTGCACACTATTGTAATTCTCTTTATGAGGTGCCACTTGGGATGCTTTCCCATATATGCTGTCCTCTTGCTGGTGGCTCTTTCTTTACAGAGTTCAATATATATCCTCTAAAGAAATTAAACATGTAAAATATTTTGAACATTGTAGTTTTGCAATGTTTCATTGAAACAATTAATATTTGTCAGCAAAACGTATTTCAGACATTGAGGTATCCTCAGTTTTCCTGGACGGAATGTAAAAACTACTGCGATCTAGATGAGAACAACAGCCATTTAAGTGTTATTTGGAGTAAAAATGTTCAGGAAAAAGGTGGATAAGCTTTTATATTTGTTTATTTATTTATTTGTTTATTTTTTGATGATTTTAAGATCATGAAAACATAAAATCAGTCATACAGTTTCTAAAACAGTTTCTAAATTAAAAAAATTTCAACTTATCAAAAATCTGTGTTAAAGTAATAACAGCAGATGAGTAACACACTTGAGACGCAACATGTTACTTTCAGTAATTAATCTTATGTGTCATGGATCATGTAGATCCATTTATGTGCTGCTGAAGTCTATAGACTAGACTTGGGTTAAAATAACTTGAGCTTACTGTAGATATGTTCCACCTGGAGAAAAGGCTTTGCCACTATTTATGTCCATGTTACTACCTTCACTGAAACTTTGTACCTTATTCCATTGACAATGCCAGCAGCGGAAGTGAAAGAATGTGATTTTGACCTTGGGTGTGGAATGCCAGGCTAAACCAGTTTGCAAACCTGAAGAACCTCATATCAGGCCCTTCCTATTAAATGTAAATTGTGTTTATATGTGTGTGAATATGTATGCAGATACAACATTAGAAGTTAGGCTGGTGTATCTTTCATCAGATCTGGTTTGACCTGGTAGTTGTGAGGTAATAAACCTCATATTCTAACATCCCTGTGGTTTGCATTCTTTTTAAAGTCATTAGTCACTCCTAAAGCTTTTCCACTGACATGAAAAGTTGTTGTTGGGGGGTGTTAGGGCATTGTCAATTTGTCAACAGCACCATTTCGTGGCTCCCTTCGGCATTTTGCGGCCCACTTTGGCATAACGCGGCCCCGTTTCGTGGGCAGCTCACCAGGAAAAGTCCCGGTTCTCTCGATGGCCAGTCTGCCTCTGCCCGACAGATTTGGTCAGATTTGGTTATCTAACTTTTAAACTTTTATATTGTTTAGCTCAAGTCCCAACACCCATTCCAACACTTTCTACTCCAAACTCCCAATCTATTGATTTCTAAGGTCATAAAATGTATACAAGCTTTGCTAGAACAAAGATAAGTCTCTCAGTATATCATAATTTTGACCCCTTGATACTCTCAATAATTGCTAAGCTTTACACCATCAATTATCGTAGACAGTTAGTCACACCCCCACATGAACTGACCAATCGGACAGGCTCCCTTGCATTTACCCCCTCCCCTCCCCAACTTACGTCACAAGACTTTCAAGAAATTACTTCTATCATTGGTGACTGTTAAGATCTTTTGTTGATCCTGTCAAGCAAGCATAGTCCTAACCATATCCATTAAATTTAACATTAACCATTTTCATTTCCTGAAATCAAAGGGAACCCTAAGCCTGAACCTAAAATCTGATTGGTTGACAGGAATGTTGTTCCATGACCAACAATGATGTCGCTCCAGGAACATGTCCTACAAACACAGTCACCATCTGTCATCAATCACTTTGCAGTGTGATAAATGCTAGACAGTGGTTTATTGTGTGTAAAGGAAAGACTATTTAGCAGTTAGATGATCTGACACTAATGAAATGTTACTCTGTTCAGTATGTTGTGTGTGTGTCCTTTTCAATGTTCACACGTAAACTAACTAAGAATGATGAAGAGTTGTTTTTATTATCTGTTTTTTACATTTGTTTGATGCCTGAAAATGCCATGAAGTGTATTGAATTTTGTCCTTGCAGGCGAAATGCCTTCACTGCAGCTTCAGTGGGGGTCCGGTCCCTCGCCTCCATCCCCTCTCTACCTCCATCTGTGGCTGAGTTTGTTTCAGGGGCCGTGGCTGAATGTAAACCTGCTAAAGTGCACGTGGTCACAGGCACATCAGAAGAGACGGCAGATATCCTGGCCAACTTGGAGAAAGATGGCATGGTGAAAAAACTCACCAAATATGAAAACTGGTGAGTCACTACTGACGGCTTCAGGGGCGGTTTTGCCACTTCTTTGCTAAGTCCTTGATCTTGTGTGTTTGGCACACAGTATGTTTTTTCCTAATATTTCTCAAAGAGTCTTTTCATATTGGAACCATTTAACCCAATACTAATTACAACATGAATGATTTGACATTGTACCAATCTTGATGTAGATCTGTTTTGATTTTTAATAATTGTTGATTGCTTTGTGTAGCTGGCTGGCACGAACTGACCCTAAAGATGTGGCTCGTGTGGAGAGTAAGACAGTGATCGTGACTAAGAATCAGAGAGACACTATCCCCATCCCCACTGGAGGCACTAAGTCCCAGCTGGGCAGCTGGATGAGTGAAGGAGACTTCCAGAAGGCCCGAGAGGATCGCTTTCCTGGCTGCATGGCAGGTGTGTATGCTACCTGAAACTATTGATCAATAGATTATTAAAATAGAATGTATTCTGATATATTTTTATGTTTTACTTTTTTATATATCAAAGAGGTGATGCAAAAAATATAGAACAGGATTCATTACTTTCACCAGTGTTGCCAACTTCTTTCAATGAAAAGTAGCTAAAGCCTGCTCAAAAAGTCGCTAAATGTAAATTAGCATATTCATGACATCATGCGTTGTATTTGCATTCTTTTTAATGTATTAAAATGAAATTGTTTAAATTAAAACAGAGGAGGCAAAAGATACAGATTATTGATTGGTCCTTGGCAACTCTGTTTGCACATGATCAGCTCATTCACGTCTGTGTCAGCTGCTGTGCGGTGAACTGAATGTGCTGCTCTGTCTGCCGCTGAATAGAGTAGATGCAGAGAGGTGTGCCTGCGGCGGGAAAGCAAGACCTCGCGCTCGCTCGGCAATACTGGCGACTCTTCTTCAGAAAGTAGCTAAAGCTTGTCCAAAATGTCGCTAGATTTGCCATTAGGTGCGTTTTAGAAATAAATCACTAAAGAGGTCTGAAAAGTCGCTAAATCTAGCGACAAAGTCGCTAAGTTGGAAACACTGACTTTCACACTGAAATTTCATGAGATGCAACTGGCTGACAAACACATATTGAGCTTCAAATAAAATATATGAGCTGCACTTGTGTATTTTCTCAAGCACTTTTTGAGTCTAAATAGATGCACAACATACTAAAACAACATTTTAGAAGCATACCTAAATGACAATAGTCGTATAATTTTGTTCATGTGTTACATTTGCTGTAGTTTACTTCAGCCGCCGCCCGTGCATTTTAAGTCTAGGCCTTCAGTGCGATTCATGCCATTAAGAAAACACAGTTTCACAATGAATAAGACACCGTATGCCCATCACACATTAAGTGGTAGTCATCTAATAAAACAAATTGAAATGATAAAGACACGCCTATGCCCAAGGAGGTCTAATACAAAGAAAAAGCTCTCTAATAATATTTGTGATTAAAATTTTGCTTGCAATACATTTTGTTTCGTCAGGGTACACGGTTACTTTTACATAATTGATCCGACACTGAATGCTCAAGCAGCCTAATTTGCACTTAGAAAACTCCTGATGTTGCTATAATAATGCAAAAAGCACTTACCAATCAGCTTGAAGTGAAAATCAGTCCTCCTTTCCTGTTAAATTAACCAATCGCACGATCATGCAGAACTTCTTAGGTTTTTAAATCCATAAGGATCTCTTTCTCAATGGCGATACCAGCAATGATTATAGCTTACTCATCAGCAAGATCTCACGCTCTTCACTTTCAAATAGGGTTGAAACAATTAGTCGACGTTATCGGCAACGTCGACATTAAAACATTTTTGACAAAAATCATCATTGTCGAATAGTCATTTGATGTCATTTAACATAACATGAGATCACATTAAACTCTAATGCGGACACACAAGAGCAGCACTGCAGCTCCCACCTGACTTAGGAGAGGAAAATTACACTGTCCAGATGCAGCTTCATCTTATGTAGATCGCAAAGTAAAAGGGAATTATACAAAAATACAAAATAAGTAAATACAATAGCACTCTCTTTGTGGCATAAGTGGAGTCAGAGCTCTTTAAAGGAAACACCTCTGTGTTACGCAGATTCAATGTGTTATAGCTTTATTAAAGTTCAAATAATACAGAAGCAGGTCATGTAATTAACTACAAACTCCAAAACTGGCATTTCTCTGTGTGGTCAGTGCCTCTTTTATGAGTTGCGCGAATGTCCCGATCTAAGGGGGAGAAATTGAAACTGCACCCGGCTGATGCACACGCTGTCACGGGGACGCTCGTCCCTCGAGCCCGAACTTGCTGCAGCTAAACTATAACGCGATGGCTCCTGACTTATTGAATCATAAAATGTCACTGTGCATTTCTTATCGTGAAGAAAAGGCAATACGCAGCTCTATTAATAAGAGAGATTTGTGTGTGTGAGAGTTAAAGATGGATTGAAGTGAACAGAAAGGTGAGGGGTAGTCTTCGCCCCATTACACACTGCAACAAAATACGTTTATGAATTGTTTTGGCTTGTTTTCCAATAATTAATATATAAAACTAATTTAAAACTATGTACATTTTCTTTAGCAGCTATACTGCAGAAGAAAAAATTGTTATGGGATTCAACTGTTTTAGCACTGCCAGGCCCCACCACGTCTGTTCTAGCTGGGAGGATGATTATAAAAATAATCGTTAGTTGCAGCCCTACTTTCAAATTACGTACATCACTTAAATCGTGATTGCATCACTCAAGGCCAGCTAGAAGGCCTCGACTGGGACATATCCTAAAGACCACACCCACCAAGAACAAATAAATCAGTCTGAATGGCTGATGAATCTGACAATCTGACTTTAGATGCCCATTCATTTGCACTGTTGAGGGATTCTGTGGAAATTCTGAAGGTCTGAAGGAGCTCAGACTCACGCGCTGCTTTAGCTAAAGAGAATGGCTTCGGGCATGCGATTTGTGAAACGGCTATCACACTTTGCTTGTAAGCATCGAGGAATAAATTCTGATTGGATAAACTTTTAGTTTTTTTGCTATTCCTTTGTTGATGAATTAGGAGTGGAAAGAGTTGAAAATACATAGGCAAAAAGGTCAATGAGAATGAAAGGATGAAAAAATATAATTTTATTAGACATGTTACACCAGCAGAGAAGGAATTGCTTGCCCTGAGAAATTGCCACTGGTTTACTTCCACGTTGCTTCTTCATCAGAAAGCAATGTCAAATGTAAATTAAGTCAATCACTGAAACATCACTTCAAACTTGAGTAAGAAATAGCATGTATAATATGTATGTGTTCACGCAGATGGATATTGATAATTCACTATTGTCCCACAGAACATCAATATGATATAGTAGTCTTACTATAAACTTAAATAGATATAAAAATCATGAAAATATGATTTATGGAAGCACAAAAAAGCGACACGATTACATATCTCTGGTCTTTAATGACTCAATACACTTTTGGTAATTAAGCGGTTATGTAAAAAAAAATATTTGTAGCGCTATTAAGACTAAAGAGGTATGGGCTCCAAAAAATAGATGAGGCACAGGGGGTAAAATGAGTTCATGGGTCACTAAAGACCTTAAGTATACATTAAAGGTATAATTGTAGAATATAGAATGTGTTGGTTTTAATGATTATCTTGACTATATTCAAGACTAGGTTGTATTCAATCAGCATTGTATGTATTAAGACCACAAGTTAATTTGACAGTCCTGTAAGAAAGAAATATCAGTAACTTAGAGCATGTTAATGGTAATGCCATGGTAATGGGTTCAGTTCCCAGGAAACAGACAAACTGATTAAAAATGTACCTTGAATGAAAGTCACTGGTTAAAAATTTCTGCAAAAACATAGATTAAGTACTTTTTGTAGTGTTTAAAAGTAAAACAAATAATTCTGTCTGTCCCTCGCAGGACGTACAATGTATGTGATTCCCTTCAGTATGGGCCCGGTGAACTCTAGTCTTGCTAAGTTTGGTGTTCAGGTGACAGATTCTCCATATGTGGTGGCTAGCATGGGTGTCATGACACGGATGGGAACTCCAGTCCTGGAGAAACTGGCAGAGGGAGCAGAGTTTGTGCGTTGCCAACACTCTGTGGGCAGACCTCTACCACTCAAAGGTAGCTCATCTAGTTCACATTAATGTTAAATGTGATCAATGCTTCAACCCTGCTGAAAAGGTCCCCTAAGACCATCATGAATTTCCTGGTCCATTTCCTCCAATTTATCCATTGAGTAAATTGTTTTATTTGGCTAATATTCTTGCCTTTCTTGTCAATACAACTTCCCTCTTGTCCTCTAATCTTCCCTTCCAGCTCCTTTAGTAAACAGCTGGCCTTGTAATCCAGAGAAAGTATTGATCTCACATCTTCCAGACACCAGACAGATCATGTCCTTTGGCAGCGGTTATGGTGGAAACTCACTGCTTGGAAAGAAGTGCTTTGCTCTTCGTATTGCCTCTCGTATTGCCAAAGATGAGGGCTGGTTGGCTGAACACATGCTGGTAAAGGACTTCAGCAACAATCCAGGGGCCTCATTTATAAAGACATGTGTAGAATCGTCCTAAATGTGAATGTTCAGTAATTTCCTAAATGTTCCTGCAAACAATTAATAAAACATCCATGCTCAAAAAAAAAGCTCTCTGATCCTTTAAAATTTTTACATACGATCCATAGAACTTGGTGTTTAAAAATCAGGCCCCAGGATGTTTTCTTTTTACTGCATAATGTCTACTGTATGAAATTAATGTTACAATTATTTACAACCTTATGTATACTTTACAACCTTACCTAACATATTGCCTTTTTGATCGTGCACCTTGAATTATCCATCTATACTATTAGCTAGGGAAATGGCATGATTTATAAACATGCAATTGATAGAGACGTTTCTCTTTCTTCTAGATTCTTGGAATTACGAATCCACAGGGAGTGAAGCGCTACATTGCAGCAGCTTTTCCCAGTGCTTGTGGAAAAACCAACCTGGCCATGATGAAGCCAGCAATGCCAGGCTGGAAAGTTGAGTGTGTGGGCGATGACATTGCCTGGATGAAGTTTGACAGTCAGGGTGAGAAACATGACTTGTCTTACACAACCCATGCAATTATTATCACACTGAAACATGGTTGGGTATACAGAGAGGCCACTAAATCAATAATTTTGTAGTTTTATTAGGTAACAGAGAGAGAGAAGTAATTAAAACCAAAATTAGTGCATGACTCAGCAAGCAAAACACACACTACTAAACACTAAAATTACCCTTATATTTAAACTAAACATAATAATGAAGTATGTAAAACCAGTTGCTGAGAAACAATTTTGCTGTTTAGTGTGCTAATGCATGTTGGTCTATTAGAGGGTGTAATCGAATGTTTTCTGTGGGTATAAATAGATGTTTTTAATACAGAATGTGTATTTTGGATCTCTCCTTCAGGTAAGCTTAGAGCTATAAACCCAGAGAATGGTTTCTTTGGAGTTGCCCCCGGAACGTCCCTAAAGACCAACCCACATGCCATGGCAACCATCTCCAGGAACACAGTGTTCACTAATGTGGGAGAGACCAGTGATGGGGGCATATGGTGGGAGGGTCTGGAACCACCAGCACCTGGGATCAAGCTCACCGACTGGCATGGAAAATCCTGGAAGTATGGTATGAATGGTATAGAAAAGCATATTCTCTATATGGTGTGTGCTTCCATTTTCAATTAACAGCTTTAAACACGTCTGTCTTTCTTTTTTTGTCAGGTGATTCTACACTGTGTGCCCATCCGAACTCCAGATTTTGCACCCCAGCTGGCCAGTGCCCCATCATAGATCCACGCTGGGAGAGTGATGAGGGCGTCCCAATTGATGCCATCATATTTGGTGGTAGAAGACCAGAGGGTCGGTGTCACTTAATCAAATTCAGCACAATTTGCACATTATTAACACTATCTCTAGTAGTTATTTGTATTAGTATTCATCATGTATTACATCCTTTAAAAAAAAAGTCAAAGATAATACAGATTAAATTTTCTCCAAATGTACCTGTGTCTGTTTCCCAGGTGTGCCTCTGGTGTATGAGTCATTTAACTGGCGTCATGGTGTGTTTGTTGGCGCTTCCATGAGATCTGAATCTACAGCTGCTGCTGAACATAAAGGTACAATCTGACTTTCAATCCCCCATATGATAAATGTAAAATTCAGAATTATACAGTATTATTACCCAGCTCTCTTTAGTACTCGAATCTGATTGGTGAATCACGCCATCCACTGATATTTCTGAATAATGCCTGCACGTCTGAAAAATCTGAGTTGAATACAAGTTAAGCTAAATCAACAGCATTTGTGGCATAATGTTGATTACCATAAAAAATTGTTTCAACTTGTCCCTCCTTTTCTTTAAATAACAAAAATCTGGGTTCCAGTGAGTCACTTACAATGGAAGTGAATGGGGCCAATCCGTAAACATTAAAATGCTCACTGTTTCAAAGATAGCCTCAAGATGTAAAGAATATGTGTGTTAACATGATTTTAGTGTGATAAAATCACTTACTAGCCTTATCTGTGTAAAGATATATCCAATTTTACAACTTTGTTGCCATGACAACATAATGCCATAAACTTTAAAACACTAAAACAACCATAAAAAAGCTGATTTTAACAACATTACGCCTCAAATAATACTTAAGTTTTAAAAGAAAATGTGTATAAGTACATTTAAAAAATCACATGCGTCACATTTCTTTTTTAAACCCTCCAAAAATTGGCCCCATTTACTTCCTTTGTAAATGCTTCACTGCATCCTCGATTTTTGAATCTTTTTTTTAAGAAAGGGAAACAGGAGTAGAAATAATTTTTTGTGGTAATCAAAATTTTTCCACAAATGCTATCAACTCAGCTTAACTTGTATTGAACCCGGAATATTTATTTAAATGATATTTCACCGGTCATCCGGGTATTGCCAGTCATCTTACCTACTTCAAGTAAACTAATAACATAATTTAATCTCATATCAGTATTTCATGTCCATATATTAATTTATTTGGGAAATAGTCATGTAATAAAGCAGTCAGACAGTAGTTGTCGCAAAATAAACCCCAACAGGTTCATC
This sequence comes from Xyrauchen texanus, assembly GCF_025860055.1. NCBI lineage: Eukaryota > Metazoa > Chordata > Actinopteri > Cypriniformes > Catostomidae > Xyrauchen > Xyrauchen texanus. The sequence goes on along the minus strand of NC_068317.1, from coordinate 15,108,827 downwards.
CAAACTCTTGATGCAAACGTAGATAGAATTCAGTTCTTCTTGAGATTCCAGTCTCATTCCTCACATAATAACATAATTTCAACTCAAATCAATATTTCTTGTCCATTTATTTATTTACAGGGTATTTGGTAGATAGCCATATAATAAGCAGGTAATAAACATGTAATAATGTGCAATTAGTCTTTACTGCAAAAAAACAACCTCCAGGATGATACTAGACCTGGGTTTATTTTGTGATAATGCTGACTGTACATTATCCTTTACATATAATATTTAGCAACTTTAAGCTGTGACTCACATCGTGATCAGAAAGTTACTGACAATCTTTAATGACGTATAATATTTTTCACTCATAATATTTAGGTAAAGCTATCATGCATGACCCCTTTGCCATGCGTCCTTTCTTCGGCTACAACTTTGGCGACTACCTGGCCCACTGGTTGAGTATGGAGACACGGAAGGGGCCGACCCAGCTCCCTAAGATCTTCCACGTGAACTGGTTCCGAAAAGATCAGAAGACCGGCTCCTTCCTGTGGCCAGGATTTGGAGAGAACGCTCGCGTCCTCGAGTGGATCTTCAAGCGATGTGGCCGAACCAGCGAAGATGAGGCTGCTTCCAAGAGCATTATTGGTTGGATTCCACAAAAGGGTGCCATACACACAGAAGGCCTGGGTGGGAATATAGATATGGGTGCCCTCTTTGACCTGCCCAAACCCTTCTGGCAGAAAGAAACACAGGAGCTCAGAACCTACTTCACCCAGCAAGTTGGGGCTGATCTACCTGCACAAGTGGAGGGAGAGCTGAGAGCGCTGGAGGAGAGAGTGAGGGATTAAATAGACACTATATTGCATTACATTTATGCTGAGTAAACAGGTATAGAAATGGGCTGAGGCGGAGGCAACTGTGTTATTGTGAATGACTGTTGCACTGCAGTGAACACTGCACTGGAGAAAGACACAAAGTCTATATCACTATTAGTGATATCAATACAAAAGTGCCTTATTATATTTTACAATAGAAGATAACAAATCTGTTTAATGTTTACAATTTGTCTGCCAAAAATGATATTTTTAAAACTTTATGAATTAACAAGATACATACATAGCAAATCCCAATATGAAAAATCAAATAAAATAAATGAAATATAAAAATGCTGCCATCATTTACTCAGTTTCATATTGTTCCAACCACTCTCTTTCTTCTGTGGAACACAAAATGAGATGTTAGGCAGAATGTCACAATTCACTTTCATTGCAGAAAAAAATAATTTTGGGCAAAATGATCAGATATGTCTTATGTCAAATATTTTTCTAAATGTTTGCTGGTGACTTAGTGAAAGCTGAATTTTAATTATTGACAAGCTTACACTTGAACCAAGGTTGACAGATCTGGACCAAAGAGTACTGATGAGTCTCAGTCACTAATATATCCCACTATACACTATGTAAATATTTATGTGTTTTTTTTTTTGTTCATGCCCAAAAGGTTTTTCAAGCGGGGGGATCACCAAACTAGATCGCTCAACCTTAATGTAAAAAATATTTACATTTTACATTTATTCATTTGGCAGATGCTTTTATCCAAAGCGACTTACAAAAGAGGAAAACATAAGTGAATCATCTTAAGGAGACAGTGGTACAAAAAGTGCCATACTACAAAGTTTCACTAGCATTAGAAGAGTATTCAAAACGGATTAAAGTGCAACAAAGTTTTTAGTGACTGGTTAAGTGCTTTCAGCCATTTTTTGAAGACAGAAAGTGAAATATTAGTCTAATAAAATGTGTTTTATTACATTTTATCATATTTAAAATGTTTCCAAATCATTAATGGACTGCCTGCAAATGGTCTAAAGTAAAATGTTTGATAACATGTTTGTGCAAAAATCACCTTCAATTATCAGCTGGATCTCTGCTGATGACTGGCTGCCATGTTTATTCTGTGTGGTGTAGAAAAATAACACTTTATTATTCTGAGTTACAATGAACGAAATATTTTCTGCCACTAGTGGTGAGTCCTGTCTATGTCTGTATCTGGTGTAGATCAAGTCCTTTAATGGACTGGCTTTGCTTTTGCAGATCAAAGTCACAAAGTCAGCCAACAGAGACTGAAGCAGATGGCTCAATGATGATATATTGTATGCTTCTTTAGGAGGAACTTTGATAGAAAACAAGCACATACACAAAAAGTAATATAAGAGATCTATGTATACACCGCATATATTGATACCTTGAGTCTACATAATGCCAAAAAGCTATACATGTGACAACTTGAAGACTTATGTTGAAGACAACTTAAAGACAAAAAACTTCAGTGTGGAGGTCACAAATATAATGGTACTCTGTGTTCCTTTAAAATATTAAAGGCACTGAATGCAAAAATTTTTTAGAATAAAGGTTTTATTGTGATGAAGGTCATATTTTTTATCATTTTTGGTTTTGAAAGATTCATGTTTTTTTTTAATTCACACAGAACAAGACAAACACTGTGTCTGCATTGCTAACAAGTTGCCTTGTTTCGGTTATCTTTTATTTATTTTTTGTGCTGTCTCAAATTAAAGACAAATATCATTTTAATTGTTTTCATCATTAATGCATCTATAAAATGATATGATTGTGTCAGTTGGCCAGCAAAAAGAAAATACAAAAATGATTTACTGCCCTCAAGTTGTTCCTTTTTGTTTACCCCCCTGGTAGAATCGTAACACAATATTTTCTTCAAGAACCCTAAAGCTGCTCTTTCCCCCCAAAAAACATTGACCACTCCGGTCAAGGTCCAATGGGGAAAAAAATCAATATAAAAATATCATAAAAGTAGTCCATACAACACAAAGCAGTTGTATGGCTCCAGAAAGCTTGGAATATAGTGCACAAGTAATATGGACACTTTTATGATGTCTTTATATTGAACCTTTACTAGTGCTTTATAGCATTTGTCCTTTTTGATGCTTGACAGCTCCTGCTCACTATAAACTGTTATTCTATTGAATAGAGCTGCTTAAAATATCTATTTTTATGTTCCAAGGAAAAATAACAGCATATGGGTTTTGAACAACATCAAAAGCAATAAGACCCATTGTAATCGATGATGCTGTATAAACTAGGAGTGTCTTGGAAAAAAATCCTTATAATGAACAAATTACTGCCGTTGCCTAATAAACATGCAATCGTGTAATCATAAGAAGGTAATTGTAGTCCGATAATGATCATTTAAAATGAAATATATTCCAATTACAAGTCCTTGATTTTCGTAATCTGATTCGCAATTCATGTATTACATGTAATCAGTTACAACCCAGCACTGTATGTCATTAGATTATTGTTGTCACACACATGGCTCTATGAAAGAAATCCCAAATGTTTGTCCCCACAGCCTGATCTCACAGTGAAATCAGAAAGGGTAGACCAACTTTTCTTTTGTAAAAATCGGTATAAATTGAACGAAATTCCGAAACACTGCCCCCAGTGGCCAAATCGGTAAATGTTGTAGGGCATATGGGCACGTGTGAGCCCCAGAAGAGGCCGCCAAACGCTATTAGTGAAGCAAGTTGTTCAGCTGTACAGGACGTTATACAATGAAGAGAAAAGCATATATTTATAGATTATATCCCTCAACCCGAACCTTGCCTAAACCATTAGTAGAGTAAAAAAGTAATGTTAGAAGGAAAAGTGAACTCTCTGAATTATACTCGTCATTGATTAATCAAATGTGAGAACTGCCTGGCTTTGAACACTAGTCTCCCTCGCAGCTGATACAACGCCCTGCAAATCACACCAGGTGACATGGTAAACACATCCACTGCAAACATGTTTAATGCTGCATGTCAGCGCGTCGGCATACAGTCACTGATCCTATGGAACCGGAACTATCGGAAACATCATGCCGACTACACGTGTGATCAGTGACGTGCGGTGATGTCTTAAAGAGGCTAGGCACTGAGTTATGAAAGCCAGATTACCTGATTTATTGTTTAAGCTAATAATACGTAATAACAGTGAACGTTACGCACAAGTGCGGCATATCAAGAAATGTACAAATCAGGATGTATATCGTGTACACTCACTCACTCTCTCACACGCACACGCACACGCACACACACACACACACACACACACACACACACACACACACACACAAGCGCGTAAACAGTGAACGTTACGCACAAGCGCAGATCAAGAAATGTACAAATCAGGATGTATATCGTGTACTCTCTCTCTCTCTCTCTCTCTCTTTCACACGCACACACACACAAGCGCGTAAACAGTGAACGTTACGCATTTATCAGATCCTTCAAAACCTCTCGGTTTTCCTTTACCTTTTCATTGTGGTAGGTTATATTCAGCTTCCTTTGCTCGTCAAGTGCAAGGTTGATCCGAGATTTTCCAAAGGTTTTCAGTGTAATTTGACACTGGATGTGAGCTGACGACTTTTCATGCTGGCAGGTTGTTCAAATCACAATATCCCGCTGAAGTCCAAACAGTCTGACTGGTTGAAAAAAGCAGGCAGGGATAGCAGTACAGCCGCTGATTTTTAGAACAGCCACATAGCCCATCTTTTCTTACATACCAATCAGTTTGAAATGATCGGATAATTTTTGGGCCCTTTTGCTGTGCTAGTCCATCTAAGGCTGGCGTAGACCTCCCTCTTGCAATTAACTCATATTTGGTTATAAAATTTCTTAATTCCGTGATTACGGCCGGTGTTCTGTCATTTTGATTTTGAATTTGGCGGGGATTAGGCATGTACGCTAGCTGTGGTGTAATGACGTTAGCTACGCAAATGTCCAGGAATATCTCGATTTTAATTGGTCCATGTCTGATACGTAACGGAGATGATTACGGGCATAACATATTTACGTCAAAAGGCACAGCAGATTTGTGCTTTTTGCCGTACATGTTAAAGAATACAGGATCGAAGTGCGCATGCGCAACATGGGTTTTCCGCTTGTCGTCTGCAATGAATGGACCGTAAAAGCACTGCTTATTCTACCATATGTTTTTAGTTGATTATGCGTAACTGCTACATTTGTCATCATAACGTCTAAACAATTGGAATAACACACATATTGCATATATAAATCACAAGAATAAAAAGTAAAAATACAAATACAAGTTTATTATTTAATAAACATTTTATTTTTTAATTTTAGCAGGGTAGGCAGTGCCTAGTTTGCCTACCCAGACCGCACGTCAGTGCGTGTGATCATGGCTTCAGTTTTTTGGCTGGTGGTTGTACATGAGACATTATTGGTCATTTTCTACAACAATAAATAGGTCAAAGACTTAAAACGCGCTGAAAGTTACCAAAAAGTAAAACGTTTTCATCTGACTACATCAACTTAAAATAATCAAAGATGACTTCTCTGTTTTCTCACGTCTTGTGTACTGGAGATTGCAGCTCAGTGTTTATCACTGCTGGCAAGCTGTTCTGCTCATTAATATTAATCACAATATCTGCGTTGACGCGAAATGATTTGCTAAATCAAAACGTGGACATTGCGACTGTGAGCACTAGCCAATGGGACTGACGCCTTTGAATTAGTTCATCCCATTGCCGAAGCAACCAGCTGGCAGGTTTTTGTTCTTTTTGAAATACAGTAGAGGTGAATATAGTGGGATTATTTTCATGGACAATGTCAAGTGAATTTTCTAATAAGCTACATCAAAAACGTGCTGGATAACACTGAGAAGAGAGAAGATTTCAAATTTACTTTCAAATCCTCAGCATCTGTTTTTAAAGATGATGTAACTTTTTCTGCGTTAAAATACTTTCTCCTATCCAAAATTTAATATGCAGAGACAACTGTAGTTAAGCCATTCATAGGTACATTTTATCAAAATCTGTAAGGACTTTGTGGTGCAATGAAAAATGTGAACTGTCAAACACAATGTCATGACTAGATCAATGGCAAACAAGTTAGACCTTGAATATGTTCCAGGGTAATATAAAACAAAGCATACTGTTATAAAATTTATAACATGGCTTCCCCTTCAGTAAATATTAGGTCAGAATGTCTGTGAAGGGTTTTATTCATCCTGGTCATTGTTGCATGTCAGATGGTGTTCATTCATTCACAACACATTATTTCTCTTTTTTCTATTGTTTGTAAAATGTAACGTAACAAATCAGACATGTTGAAAAGCTGACAAGTGTCACCCCATACATAAAATAGATTTAAGAGGAGCAAAACTCACTTTTTCTGGACCTGATCATAAAGTTAATCTAGTTGCTGAACACTGTCGATTTGCCTTTTTTTCTCTGACACTTGAACCTCAGCATACTCCATCTCTGGGCCTTTGCTATTGTCTTTCTTTGTCATGTGGTAGGTCTGGAGTTGTGAGAAGTCAATCTCTCCATAATAGAGCTGATCAGAAATATCAGAAACATCACTCTTCTTGGTGATCATGAGGGTGGTAGCCACCCTGTCTGTGCTTTATCCACAGCTTGAGGAAAAGAAGCAGGTCAAACATTTACCTGGCCTAAAGATAAATATGATCTAAAATGAATTAACTGGTGTTTGAAGAGATGTTTTCTCTCCAGTAACTGAGGTTAATTGTAATTCTATAGAAGATTAGAAGAAAAAATAAGTTACAAAATATTAACACAGAGTGGTACATACCTTTATCTCTTCCTCTGACATTGCCCTGACTCAATGACTTTGTCCTGTTTAGATCATTCATTGTAAAGTTATATAAATACCTTTGTTTTAGTAATGCAGTATATAAGTACATTGTGACCAGAAAAAAAATTCCTTGAGGTATGCCCTTAGCCCCATTGTACCCAACAGTATATGTAAATGAGGATTAGCTTGTGGAAGGAAAGGTAACTGGATGCTGGTGAACCAGCAATGCAAGTCTTTTCAATAGGAAGCCTAGCATCTTCAGACTGCAGATTAAAATCAAGAAAACAACCATGACTTCCAATGCCACACGTATCTTCAATAGCTGACCTGAACCCCTACTGATAACTGGCAGCCATGTTTATTCTGTGCGGAGCAAAAGTATAATTCTTCATTATGCTGAGATACAATGTAGGAAATCTTCTTTCCACAATTTAGTGGTGAGTCATGTCCATGTTTGTACCAGGTGTAGTTCACGTTATTTGTTGGACTGGCTTTGCTTTTGCAGGTCAAAATCACATTAGTGGCGACAGAAACTGAAGCAGATGGCTCAATGATGATATGAGTTTCCTTTGGAGGAACTTGGGACAAAAAGCATGACCACATCAATAACATGTTGAGACTTGACAATTCCTTGCTCGTTTTAAAAAATCAAAACAAAACATTGATATATGAAACTAAATGATAACATAATCATAAACATTTTATGACATCAACAATTTTTACAAACAAAAGCATGCAAAATTACTCCAAATCTCTTACACAGTACTCGCAGCATCATGCTGGTTTCCACAGTTGTGTCATTAGATGTATTTCTTGGATATGTAACAGTGCAGGAGATGTTCTTTCTGTGATCCATGTAAAAAGCATTGAAGGTCATTTGGGAAAACACTAACTGGGTTTTATCATGTTTCTCCTGTAACTGTGTTGTAATGATGGGAGAATTGGGGATGTTTGACCAGGATAATGAAGGAGGTTGTTTGGGACAGGGGGCTTCAGCAGAGCAGCTTACATTGACCATTGTGCCCTCCATCACCTCCTGTAGATCATTGGGTTTAAGTTCTGGTGGCTGTGGTGAGTCTGCAAGTTAAATGATTGCAGGCAGTTATTGAGGGATAGGCTACATCCAATTCTTTATTACACATTTCTGATTGTTTTAAACGTCTTTACTAATGCTGGTGTCCCAGCTAAGCTGCTTAGCTCTCGCAATTAAATTAATTAGTTTGCAGATGCAAAAACCTATATTCTATATAATACAAGTCAATAGAGCAAGGTGTGGGTCAGTGCCAGATTGAGTAGTAGCTTTCAACATAGCTTTAACAGTATTTATGGCTCGCTCAGCCATGCAATTTGGTTGAGGGTAATTAGGGCTGGAGTGTTTGATGCTGAAACCAAGTCATTAGCAAATCATGCCATTTCGACACTGGCAAAAGGTACATGATCTGCAATCAGGATCTCAGGCACATCTTGTCTCGCAAATACTGCCTTAAATTTAGCTATCAGAGAACCTGAATTTTTGTCTGACAGCTGAAGGACCTCTGGGTATTTAGAGAAATAATCCACTATCAGAAGAAACGGTCGTCCTTGAAAGTAAAAATGTGTGCAGCTATTTTCTGCCAGGGTCCCCCTGGAACTGGATGTGAGATAAGTGTCTCTTTCTGATTCTCAGGAGAGCTCTCTAGACAGGGACCACAGGATTCAATCACTCTGCGAAATCACGTAGACCTGGCCAGTAGAAACATGATCTGGCGTGAGCTAGGGATCTCTGTATCCCCTGATGTGCTGCATGAAGTCGTTTCAGCAATTCTGGTCGCAGTTCATGAGGGATAATAATGGGATCATCTTTTAAGAGTAGACCATCCTCTATGCTTATAGTGTGTCTGACTGACCAGTATGCTTGAGCAGCTAGTGGGATGCTTTTATTTTTGTCAGGCCATCCTTCCGGTTTTAGCTGCTGAAGTTCCGGATCTGACTTTGTGGCTTGTTGGATCATGTGCATGATGTTTCCACAAAGTGATTCTCCATTCACAGCGTAGATGACTTTCTCTTCACCCAAGCCAAAGCTCTCTGCTCTGTCAGAGTGAATATATGCTGTAGACAGCGTTTCTGCGATTAGCATTTGATTTCCAGGGGTGTACACAATGTGGACTTCATACCTTTGTAATTGAAGCAGCATCCTTTGAAGTCATGCTGGTGCTGCTCCAATGGTCTTGGAGAATATCGCCTCTAGCGGTTTATGATCCGATTGGACTCTTATAGGGACACCATAAACATGTGGTGAAATTTCTTTAAAGCAAACACTATAGCCAGAAGTTCTTTTTCTATCTTGGAGTAACTCTTTACAGCCGCTGATAGTGCCCTAGAAGCATATGCTATGGGCTGTCGTTTTTGCATCAATGTGGCTCCCAGACCATCTACTGAGGCATCTGCCTACCTCGATAGGCTCTCTAGGGTCAAATTATCTCAGAACAGGTGCCGTTGTTATGGCTGTTTTAAGCTGCTCAAGTGCTGATTGCTGTTCCGGGTGTCATTGCCAAGATATATCTTTTCTCAGCAGCAATCTGAGTGGCGCTGTAAGAGTGGCCTCATTGGGTATGTATTGTGACAGGTAGCATGCCATACCCAGTAGCCGTTGAAGGGCCTTTCTGTTGGTGGGAGGAGAAATCTGCAAGAATGCTGACACCTTCGATTCATCAGGTTTCACTCCCTCTGCTGTGATGACATGGCCTAGGTAAATCACCGCATTGACCATATATTGCAGTTTGTCTCTGTTGAATTTCACATTGAGGCTTACTGCTCTGTTCATCACATTCTCTAGGATGGCATCGTGCTCTGTTTTTGTCGATGCTGCTATGATCATGTTATCAGCCACCATGAAAACACCTTCAATATACCCAAAACTCTCTGAGTTCAGACGCTGGAACACTTCACTCGCTGATTTAATGCCAAAGGGCATGCGATGAAGCCGGTACCTGCCCCACGGCGTGTTGAAAGCACAAAGGTCAGCTTACACCTCATCTAATTTAACCTGCCAATAGCCGTCCTTTTCATCCAAGATTGTGAACAGCTTTTTTCTTTCCAGTTTTCCTCGTATGTCCTCTAGGGTCGGTATTGCATAGTGCTGTCACAGTATGGCATTATTTAAGTCTCTGGGGTCTTAGTAGACTCTGAGGGTGCCGTTTGTCTTTTCTGTGATGCACAGACTGCTAACCCATGCAGTAGGGTTAGAGATTTAGCTAATCACACCCCTTTTCTCCAGATCATCCAGCACATCAGTCTGTCATGCACCGCATAAGGTATTTTCTGCAGCCATGTATTACAGGAGGAACATTAGGGCTAGTGTGAATATGATGCACTCCTGGGATCTCGCCTAGACCTTGAAACACAGAAGCATAGCGATTAAGGAGTTCAGTCTTTGTCATGGGTGATGATTGTGTGAGGGCCTCTATTTTTCTTATGAGGTCTAACTGCACACAGGCCTGTCTCCCGAGAAGAGCTATGTGGTCACGAAAGCAGTGGTCACGAAAAACATCATGTCCCTATAAACAGTGAGTCTATTTCTGATAGCAATGTCAAGTGTGGCCATATTAACCCTTCACTTGCACACAGTAGTAAAGTGGTTCTTTTTGACACATTGTTTGCATACCTTATTGTAGGCAGGGCACTGCCTTGGCATGTGAATGCGTCCTCATTTGCCACAAGTTTTTGTGTGTCCTTGTATGAACTTTGGAGTTTGTTTGTTTAATGTGGTTTGCCTCACTAAAGAAAAAAAACAGTGGGATGCAGAGATAAAAAAAAAAAAAGGATATACAAAATTTCAAATATAAATACATTTATGTGATATTTTGTATATCTCTTTTTTAATTGTTGTAATTAACACATGCATTTGCAGTAATAATGTAGTAATTATGCATGTATTAATGCATATTAGTGCACCCAATTTGGGTGGAAGTTCAAATACATGGCTTCAGCTTATAGTGATAATTTACACATTAATTAATACTATTAGTTCATATAATAAGTTGTTAGAGAATTAATCCACATTACATATTTAATTAATAGCAATTCTTATATGACTTAATATAATAATCAGACAGACTCTTTATTAGTTGCTGATGTGGCAATCATTAATGAATGGCTTAGTTAATCATGAGTCATACACTAACTCAATATTATCTGTGCATTAGTTAAGCATGAATTAATGCATATTAATGCACCCATATTGTAAAGTGTTACCCATATATCAATGGATTTGCGAGTGGCAAATCAGAAATGGATAGCAGTCATTCACAAAGCCCTGTGTCTGTAATACCGAATACAATTTTGTCTCGTATCATGAGATCTTCCGTGCCTCCAAATTCACATGTGTGTGCTTTGTTTTTTAACTCTATTACAAATTTGTCAATGCCTGCATGTTCAGAGAATGTGTGGGCCCAAAATTGATGTCGTTCAAAGACAGTATTCTTTCACGGTGCACAGTATTTCTAGAATGCCGTGAGGAACTCTGATAATATTTTGTCTTGCGGATCTGCATTCTCGATCTCAAGCGAGTTATAAATGTCAAGAGCCTATTCTCCTATGCAGTGTAGAAGCACGGCTATTTTTCTTGACTCAGATTTATCCACTAGTGCAGAGGCAGTAAGATACTAATTAAATCTTTGTTCCCACTTACGCCAGTTTTCAGCCAAATTTCCCATCAAAGTTAACGGTGACGGCGGATGCAGCGATTATGTTGTCCATCTTTTTAGCTTGTAGCAGTTGCACGGATAATCTGGCGTTAATGCTTTCGGTGCTGATTACTCACACAGTGGTGATCTGTAATCGTTTTCTGAAGCATGCTGTGAACATACAGATATACAGAGGGCTGTTCTCATGCTTGACATCTTTACTAGGTTGACTTGTGTTCTCAACTACACACAGTAGGGATGGGCGGATCGATAGATACTAAAGTATTGAGACTTCTGATAATGAAGAATATCGATCCTCACAATAAAATATAGATTCTGAAGTTGTTTTTTTAAACTAGTGTTATTATTATTTAGATAACATGAATATTAATGCATCTCATAAGCTTCGAAGTGGAAAAAAATAATTATATTTGTGAATTGTGAATTGAACACTGAAACTATTTTTCCTTCTGCTCATCTTGATGCACAGAAATTGTAAAATACACCAGCAGACAGACAGTGCTCACCTTTTCAGTCATAGCACTCCTTCAAAGAGGGAGCAGTGCTTTCATGAGGTAGCCTAATGACAGAAATTAGCATCTGAATAGAATCTGGAGTTTGTAATGACAAACCCGGACATCACATGTACTATATTGGGCTTGTGTGATCCTTTTTACAGGCTTATTTAAATTCAGAAGTGTTAAAACATTGATAATGATATTTAATTTATAAATGACACCCTTATGAAAACTTACCATGGATTTACTGTAGCCTAGTAATATTGTATTAACCATGACTAGTAGCCACGACTGTAGAACCATGTTTTGTTTTGTTTTTTTGGCAATAACCAAGGTTTTTATACAATTAACCATGGTTTTGCTACAGCATTACTGTAGTATTCATATTGTAACTTGGTTTTAGTAATAATAACCATATAATAATATCTAGGTTCATTTTGTGGTTTTATATGTTGTTTATACTTACTCATTTTTAAAAGGTAAACAAAGCAGCCTAATAATTTTCTGCTTAGGCCTATAAATAAGTAATAATTTAAGTTACTCATTTTATCCAAAGACTTCGTTCAATTTATTAGAGGTACCAGTATTGGTATCGCCTAAAAATACGTCGTATCGGATCGAAAAGAAAATAAGTGGTATCGCCCATCCCTAACACACAGTTAAAGGAACTGTTACTGTGGAGTTTACCAACTACATACACGTGTGGGTGGGGCCTGGACTGAACCACTCATTGTGTCACGAACACCGGTGAAGGCACCTCCCCCTTCAGCCACCGGAGATCGGATTCACCGGAGTATTGACCTTAAAGACTACATTTCCCATAAGCCCGCATACCTAGGTCTGATTATGCTACAGCTGTTCCTTGTTGTCTCTTCCCTATTTAAATCATGTCTGTTTACTCCTTCATTGCGAAGTCTTGTTTGCTCCGGCTACATTACCAAGCGTTATCCTGTTTATAATTATATTTACCGTGTACCAACCTTGCTTTGTTTTCCAACCACGTTTGTTTGCCACCTGCCCTGTTGATACTATTGCCTGTCTTTCTATTACCGCTGTTTGCTGCCTGCCCCGATCTTCTGCCTGCTCTCACCCGACTCTGCTTGCCTACTATATCCCTGTCTGCCTGTGGCTTGACCCCGTCTGTACGATCTGAGTATTCCTCTGTTAAATAAAAACCGCTTATGGATCCCAACCAACCTGAGTCTTCATTACACATTGCATATACTACATTATCATTTGAACATTGAAGAGTCTTTATGTGTAAGTGTAAATTTGAGCAAAGTAAACTGTTTGACCACAACAAGAGACTTGCTTTCAAGAGTCTTTATCTGACCCAGACCCACAATGTTTCTTCAAAGAGGAATTTATAGGTTTCAAGACTATGGAAATAAATTCTTACCTACATGCAATATTAAGGAGTGAATAGTAAGGCATGAAAGCATTTTTCCCATAAGAATGTGAGGTCTGAATATTCATGTTTTTTAAAGTTCACAATTCAGAATTAAAAGTACTCTTTATATACTTGCAAAGTGAAACATTCTCTCATCTCATTTCAGATACAGACATCGCCCATCAGTTAACTCAAGAACGTGCACTAGCTGGACCATATTGATAAACAGTGTTTTTAACATGATTTGAGATATAAAAAAACAAAATGAATCTAAACATTATTGCCAGATTTTACAGCTGATATGAAATATGTCCTTTTATCATAATATCGACCAAACATTTTGGAAGTTTCGGTCTTTCCCCATTCAAGTAGATAGGAGCAGGCAGACATGACAGTACCCCCTCCAAGGGGCAGCTCTCAATGCCCCCAAAAAATAGGGTAGGGTCCGGAGGCCAGGGAGGCAGTTCTAGGAGGGGTGCAGGGTCCAGAGGCAAGGGAGGCGGTCCCAGAAAGGGGGCGGGGTCCGGAGGCCAGGGAGGTGTCGCAGGCCTGGGTGATGGCTCGTGGACCATGGCAGGCGTGGGCGCTGGCTTGTGGACTGTGTTAGGCGTGGCCGTGGACTCTGGCTGTGTTCAATGTAGGAGTGCCAAGGTCCTCAGTCACACCAACTGTGAAAGATGAACTGCTCAACAACAGCACAAAATCAATTAACTGGATCAGAGTCCATATGATTTGGCCATGAGGCATAAGGGATTTGACAGGCTTGTTTAGTCCACAGCAAAAAAGGTCCTTAGGGGCCACGTCATTAAAGTCAACCTCATTAGCTAACTCACAAATGTCAAACACGTACTCCTCCAGAGAACGATTCCCTTGGTCCAAATAAAAAAGGCACTGGGTTTATGTTGGTGATTGAGTCTTCTGTCATGCTTTGGATGGAAGGAGAGACGAAGACGGGAGTTGGAGTGAACCCAATTGAAGTTTAATTCACCAGTGCTTTTACTGGGACCTTTCTAGCATGAAAATGTTGTTCAAATTGTAATCAAACTTGAAAAATCTGATTTTTAAAATGACATGAAAAACTAGGCAAATAAAGCTGGCTGTTTGTTGTTTTTTTTGTATCTCATGATGAAAAGAAGCAGAGAAACCAGAAGTAAAACCAAAATTCCTCCCACACAACCAGCAATCCACAAATATGCCATGTCACGTAGACCTGTGAGCAGTACAGAAAGGTGGTGCTTCAAATACTCAGAATTGAGGTTGGCATATAAAAACTCAATGCAAGCTTAATTTACATATAGGCCTAATCTGCATCCATATCAACCTAAACAGAAACAAAACAGTATGTCAAATGCCAGTGCCAAACTTATACTTAATTTCCAGCTTGACCACTGTTGAGGACTGGTTGCCTTGTTTATTCTGTGCCACACAGAAATACTGCCCAGTGTGTGTTGCAATGAAGGAAATCCTATTTTTCCAAGCTAGTGGTGAGTCATGTCCATCTTTGTACCAGGTGTAGTTCATGTAATTTGATGGACTGGCTTTCTAGAGTGACACATTTTATTTGCACCTCTAAAAAGGCTTACATATTCTGACATGTCCCCTGTTATATTTTTAATAATTAATACTTTTTTAATCAAGCATTTTTATTCCTATTTGTTATACAACGTTAATATTTTTACATTTGGTTAAATTTAACACTATACCTACATCATGTAGGGAATAAAGGAAATGTGAAATTTAGAAGTGAAATTTAAATTGCCCTCATTCTCACATCATTATATGTAAGGATTTTTGGTATGCTAAATTTAGAAAGGAATTTAGGGTCTTGAAGTATGTGAGCTATGGACTAAATTAAACTGTCCTTATTGCACCTTATTAGGTAATTAAATGTATAATGGAATTTGTCATGTTCAACAACCATTATAAATTAGATAAATGTCAAATAACTAGATTATTTGTCTTAATAGATTCTCGACCATTAACATTGTAATACAATGTCTCACAATTTCTACTGTAAGGAATTAGCTTTAATTAGTGAATTATGATTAATTCACTTATTGGAGTGATATTATTCTCATGGCTTATTGAAAATAATATCACACATATTTAGGTACAGCTTTGAAGCAAGATTATTTATCAAAATATACCACAGTCAAATCATCTTTGAACACAGACAAACTTTATTACAATTCTAAACATAAATATAATCTAACACATATATACATGAGATAGGTTGGTGTACAGAGTGACAGAAAGTGAAATAAATGATCAGTACAGTGAAAATGAACTTTATAGAGTCTGTTGACAATACCTTAAGAACTATTTATCCTTCTTTGAGTCTACATCAATTTGCTATCGGATTACCCAAATTATTTAATTAATACACCAGCACTTTGAGCACAATATTGTAGATGTACTTGCATGTCTTTGGTGTTTCCTTGGTTCTTGGTCGAAAGTTTGTTCCATCAATGTTTTGGATTTCTGTATGAATGATTTTGTCTATATGAATTATGGGGTTAGCTTTGAAGCGAGGTCGTAGAGTGATGAGTTTTCTTGGGACGTCGAGTCCCGAGCTTCCTTGGACCTCACATGGCGAGGACCTAGCCTTCAGCGGAGTGACCAGACGAAGCATGCACAGGCAGAAGAGCAGAGAGCCGAAGAGCCTCAAGAGCCACGAGAAGAGAGGATGAAGAGAGAAGAGGCAAGAGCGAACTGAAATTGAAATTGGCTGCATCCCCAAAGGTGTCCTGCGCCAGTCAGAAGTGACTTTTCAGAGTGACATGGGCTATCTTTTCCGACAGTTGAGTTATGGTCCTTTGTTTCAGACTCTTAAAAATGTCCCACTCAAAAATAGTGCATATTTAATCATGAGCTTTTATATCTTGAGAATGGTACAAGAGACATGATATTCGTTGTCATCAGC